>NC_079438.1:6068199-6383199 GCF_903798145.1 Danio aesculapii | reverse complement strand
AGGGCATTGTTTCTGTCGGTGCTGTGTCAAGGCAAGCACTCGGCACTCGGCTCCTGGTGCTGCGCCTATTTTTAAATAGCCAACTCTTGACAGCTGCTCTTGCTTACGGCCATACCCCCCTGTGCATGTGTGAGAGTGGTACATTCCAGGAAGTGTTTGGCTGCAGTTGGTGAGAGAGGCTCACCACATTTTCTTCTGTTTAGTTTTATTTTTGACTTAAATACATTTTTGTTAAACTTTTTTTGAGTTTGTTTAGTTTATCCTCCCAGCAGCGTGAGCTGTTCGGGAGGAGTGTTTTTTTATTCCTATTTTTTTGGAAATGGACGGATCTACGGTGACAGACCTGGCAATGGCGGACGGATTTGAGAAGGCAAATGACAATGGACTGGACAGACGACAACGAGAAACAAACCGATCGGAGAAGGAAGCAAGGAAAAGGATTTATTTAAAAGAAGCAACTGTAACGGTGGATATGGGACAAACAACTGAGGTGAGAGCAATGGATTTAATTAAAGCAGTGACGGAGAGGATTGGGGATGGAAAGATTTTGGCTGTAAGACCAAAACAAAACAAGGAATATGAAGTAACACTTGAAAGAGAGGAAGATGCTGATGTATTAACAGACGGATTGACTATAAAAGGAATAAACTGTACAGTAAAGAGGCTACAAAACCGCGATTATGTTGTCTCCTTCATGCATCTGCCTGTCTATGTTGCTGACATGGATATTTTAGACAAATTGGATCATTGGGGAGTTTGTCCCATTTCAAAAATTAAAAGAAGGTTTTATCCGGGCACAGATATTGAAGATGGGACGAGGTTTGTTAAAACCAGATTCCCCAAGGAAGTGGCGTCCCTCCCGTACAGCACAAGAATAGAGACAGCAGAAGGACCACAATACTTTAGGGTGATGAACAGCCATCAGGTGAAAACTTGCAGACTGTGCATGAGCCCAGATCATGTGGTGAAAGACTGTCCAGATTTTAAGTGTTATAAGTGCGAGGAAAAGGGGAATTTCGCAAGGGATTGCGATGCGGTGAAGTGCCCGGATTGTAATAAGGTTTTAAATAAATGTGAATGTTGGATGGGGGAAGAGGAGGAGGAGGTAGAGCAGCGGGTAGACAGATAGATGTATGAAGGAGACAATATACAGTCAGAGGACAAAACAACAACACAAGACAGAAGAACAGAATCTAAAAGTGAAAAACTACAAGAGAATGAGGCTAATGGAAAGGACAGAGTCACTGAACAGGAAGGGACAACATGGACTCAAATGGATATGACTGACAGTTTAAGGAATGTTTTGGAAGCAGCAGAAATGAGCAATTCGAATAATAAAGACTTACAACAAGGACAACAGGAAGACATATTTTGGACACAAATGGACATGACAGACAGTTTTCAAAAGGCATTGGACACAGTGGAGACAAAAGACCAAAGTAATGAGGAGCAAGAAGAGTTAGAGGAACATTTACAAAAGGAGGGAAACAAAGAGACACAGGTGAAATCTTTAAAAAGAAGACGATCGATCAAATTTAGAGACTGCAAGGAAAAAACTGCTAAAAGATGAAGAAATCAAATGCGCAAATAAGTATGAGTTGCTAAAGGGCTTGGAAGAGATGGACTGAGATGATGGTTTTTATGAATGTTTTTATCTTATTTATGGTTTTAGGAATTGTGTCTTTTAATGCAAGAGGGCTTTTAGACATCAGAAAATTTGAAAAAGTGAAAGAAATGTGTAAACGAGAAGATGTGATTTTATTACAAGAGACAAACTGGAAGGAAGAATACATGAAGGAAATAAGAAAAAGGTGGAGTGGGGAGATTTTATACAATAATGGGGATGGGAGGCTGGGGAGAGGAGTTGCAATTTTAATAAAAGAAAACAGTGGGGTTTTATGTAAAACAATCTATAATGACAAAGAGGGGAAGTGTATGATATGTGAAATGGAGTATGAGAAGAAAAAAGTAATTATGGTGAACGTTCATGCCCCAACAGAGGAGAACAGAAAAAAAGAGTATTTTACTGGACTAAGAGATTATTTAAAGAAACATGAAAGAGTTATTATCATGGGGGATTTTAACACTGTTTTTAGTAAATTAGAAATGGCTGAGGGAATGGTTTTTAAAACAGATAAAGGAAGAAAAGAACTGAAAATATTGATGGAGGAAATGAATTTAATTGATGTGTGGAGAGAAAGGAATGAACAGACAAAAGAGTACTCAAGAAGACAGTTAGTGGGGAATTTTTTTTGTCAAACAAGGATTGATTTTATTTTATGCACAAGGAATGTTGAAGGGTTCATAAGCAAGATCAAATATGAAGAAACAAGTCTGAGTGACCATAAGCCAATGTTTATGAATCTAGACTGGAGTAATGTGAAAAGAGGGCCAGGGGTATGGGTTTTAAACACAGCGGTTTTAAAGAATGAAGACTATGTTTTAAGTATAAAGGAAATTATTCAAAAGGAAAAAGGGAATGAAATTTATAATGAGGACAAAAGAATGTGAAACATTTAGTTAAAAAGTTTACTATAAAATACTGTAGACAATTACAAAATTGTAAAAAATATAAGGAAAAAGAGCTGAAAGAAAAACTAGAAAACGAATTGAAAAATGAGAATGGAAAAGATATACAGAAGATAAAAGAACTAGAAGGAAGACTGAAAGAAATGGAGGAGGAGAAATTTGAAGGTGCAAGATTAAGAAGCAAAGCTAAATTTACAGTGGAGGGGGAAAAGTGCACTAAATTTTTCTTTGATCTAGAGAAGAGAAGAGGGAAGGCAGAAATGATTAAAGAAATAAGGAGCAAAAATGGGAACATAGTAGAAGAAAATGAGGAGACTTTGGAAGAAATAAGATCATATTATGAGAAATTGTTTTGCACAGAGGGAGTAAAAGAAAAAGAAAAAAGGGAATTACTAAAGCTTATCAAATCAAGAGTAGAAGAAGAGGAAAAAAGAGAATGTGACAAGGAGGTAAGAGAAGAAGAAATAAAAAGAGCAATTAGTGAATTGAACAAAAAGAAAAGTCCAGGAATTGATGGGTTGGGAAGTGAATTTTATATTGTTTTTAAAGATATTTTATCTAGTATTTTAAAGGAAGTATATGATGAGATTTTTGAGAATGGAGGGGTAAATAAAAGAATGGGGATGGGCTTAATGAAGGTGATATACAAAGGAAAGGGGGATAAAGTAGATTTAAAAAATTATAGACCTATAACAATGCTCAATACTGATTTGAAGATTTTAGCAAAAGTTTTAGCTAACAGACTAAAGGAAGTGATGCCAAGCATAATCAAAAAAACCAAGCATATAGTATAAAAGGACGAGACATTGCTGACACAACTATGAGTATTAAAGACACAATAAGATATATAAATGATAAGAAGAAAGATGGTTTTTTAATTAGTCTGGACTTTGAGAAAGCTTTTGATAGAGTCGAGCATGACTTTTTATTTGGAGTGCTAAAGAGTTTTGGTTTTGGGGAAAATTTTATAAAGTGGGTTCAGATTTTATATAGAGGAGCTATAACCAGGATAAAATGCAATGGTTTTTTAACGGACTGTTTTAAAATAACAAGATCAATCAGACAGGGTTGCCCGTTATCTGCACTTTTATATGCCTTAGTTGCAGAACCACTGGGATTAGCTGTGAAGCATGAGGAACGAATAAAAGGAATAGAGGTAGAGGGGGGAGTGAACAAAATTTTTCAATATGCTGATGATACCACATTAATACTACAAGATCTGGCAAGTGTAAAGCAAACAATGGAAACAGTGCAACATTTTTGTAAGGGTTCAGGAGCTAAAATAAACGAAGACAAAACAGTATATTTGAGATTTGGAGGAACTGAGGCTTTATCTGGACATTTTACGTTCAAGGAAATGGATGAAATAAAAATTTTAGGCATTGTAGTTCGGAGGGATGAAAAGAAAGCAGAAGCAACTATGTGGGAGGAAATGTTAGGAGGGATTGAAAGAAGGCTGAGGTTTTGGAAGTTAATGTCTTTAACTTTGAAGGGGAGGGTTTTAATTTTGAATGTTTTAATGGTTTCTAAATTATGGAATATTTTATATGTGTCATCAATGCCACTGTGGATGGAAAAAAGGCTGAAAAATGTTTTTTAGATTTTTTATGGGAAGGGAAGCCTCCAAGAATAGCATACACAACGTTGATTGGAGAAGTAGGCAAAGGGGGACTAGGTTTAATAGACGTCGAGCAAAGAAAAAACAGCTTAAGAGTGAAAATGGTAAAGAAATATTTGGATGAAGAAAATAAGGCAGCATGGAAAAGAACAATGGAATATTTTTTAAGTAAAAGTGGGAATTTTAATATGGGAGATAATATTTTATGGATGAGGATGAAAACATTCATGACAGAGGGTCTACCAGATTTTTATAAAGAATTGATTGGAGCATGGGGGAAATTTTTAACTTGTGTACATTTTAATATACAAGGACGTGAGAACATTTTAAATCAGCCTTTATTCTTAAACAGTGACATTCTTAATCAAGAGAAAGTGGTGTTTTTTAGGAAATGGTGGGAGGTGGGAATAACAAGAGTAAGGGATATTTTATATGAATTTAAGGAAGGATTTTTACCGGTGCAGTATGTTATTGATGTGATGGATGAAGCAAAGGAGGATTTTAACAGACAAGACTTAATAAAGGAATACGACATAATTAAAAATGCCATACCTGCAGAATGGTTAACAAGAATAGAAAACATGGAAGAAAATAAACAAAGTAAAGATGTGAGTGTAAGATTTGGAGAGAAATGGTGGGATTTTAAAGATTGTACAGTGAAAATGATTTATGGTTTTTTTAGAGATGGGGTTTTTAAGAAACCTGGTGCAAATCAGTACTGGATACGGATGTTAAAAGATGTAAATGAAGACAACATATGGGCTAATATAAATGGCAAATTTGTACAGTCAAAACTGGAGAATTTAGAATATTTGATCAGGAGTAAAGCAGTGTTTACAGATGTCATTTTAAACAAAATAGGGATGGAGGAAAGTCTCACATGTATAGTGTGTCAAGATGCAGATGAAGGATTCTTACACTTGTTTTTATATTGTAATGAGTTAAAAGATTTTAATGAGAAATGCAAAAACATGATTTTAACTTTGAAAGGAGAAAGAGACGACAATCTTGAGTGGGAAAAGGTGTTACTGTTGGGGCTGAACAAAGAATGTAATAATAAAAAACTCATAAATTTACTTGTGATTTTAATGAAAAGTGCAATATGGGAGAGAAGAGTTGTAGCAAAAAAGGAAAAAGTTTTATTAGATGTGTGGAATGTGTTTAAGAGGAAGGTGGAGAAAAAAAACATTGTTGTGTAGCTATGATGTAAAATGGACCTTTTTAATGTTTTGTCTGAAGTATAATCTGTATAAATAAGTGATTTGTATGAATTTTGAACAGTATAATAAAAGAAAAAAAAGTGGTTAAGGCGATGGACTGATAATCCATTGTGCTTTACATGTGTGAGTCGAATTCCACCCTAGTCATTCGTTTAAGAGAGCCTGGTGTTTACAAGTAAGGTAGCTTACTTGCACCCTCTTTGTGCTTCGAAGCATGTTATGGCAAAATTGAGTGTCATCTTACCGAAAACAGTTGCAAAAACATACATGACCACATATGTACCCCAGTCCAGCCTCCATCAGGAAAGTGGCAGCATATGTGATGAGGTGGCCGAGTGGCTAAGGCGATGGACTGCTAATCCATTGTGCTCTGCACGCGTGGGTTCGAATCCCATCCTCGTCGCTCAAATGCACTGACATTTGAGAGATCCCGTTGATTCAGTGGAAGGTGTATTACTCGCACCCTCTTATCGTTTTGAAGGATGTTGCTGTAAAATTTAATGTCATCTGTATCGAAAGTAGCTGCAAATACATAAATATATGCCAAAGTCCAGCCCCCATCAGGAAAGTAGCTACATGCATGACGAGGTGGCTGAGTGGTTAAGGCGATGGACTGCTAATCCATTGTGCTCTGCACGCATGGGTTCGAATCCCATCCTCATCGTTCATTTAAGAGAGCCTGGTGCTTCCGGGGAAGTTATCTTACTCGCACCATCTTCGTGCTTCGAAGCATGTTATGGCAAAATTGAAAGTCATCTTACCGAACATAATTGCAGAAACATACAGAATTGCAGAAACAAATATGTGCCGCAGTCCAGCCTCCATCAAAGAAGTAGGCGCATACGTGATGAGGTGGCTGAGTAGTTAGGGTGATGCTCTTCTAATCCATTGTGCACTGCCTGTGTGAGTTTGAATCCCATCCTCGTTGACCATTTGCTATGGTGTTTGAGAGAGCCCCGTGCTTCCGTGGAAGGTGCTTTACTCGCACCCTGTTAGCGTTTTGAAGGATGTTATGGTAGAAGTTAATCCAGCCTCCGGCAGGGATGGACCGCTAATCCACTGTGCTCTGCCTGTGTGGGTTCGAATCCCACTCTCATCGTTCAATTGCTTTAGTATTTTAGAGAGCCTGGTGCTTCCATGGAAGGTTTCTTACATGCACTCTGAAGAATGTTATGGTACAGGTTAATCCAGCCTGCAGCATGTTTAGGAGCTCAACGAAAGTAGCAACATGTTAAAGAAACAGGAGCACAGCTATCCTTTTCAACAGAACATTAAGCCTACTAAGAGGCTGACAAAAATTGCCAGAGCTGACTGTATTTCAAGTCATCCCAGCGAGGTATTGGGTAAAGTTTTCAACCAGCAATGATCACGCCTCGGATAGACCTCATAGGCTACGATATCGCCTCTGCGAAAGAATACTGTAACAGCTATGAACTCTTCTGTGTACCAATCTGGACATGCAACGACAAGGTGGCATCAAACTTTAAACTGCCAGGAATCAGCCCTCTGGCACCAATGAGTGCATGCTGTGTCAGCAGAACAGGTTATTGATTTGTCCAAAAATAATTACTTATACATTGTTTCATTTTTACTTAAAGAAAAGTATACACTACTTATGTGAATCTGGGAGAAGAGAATTGTGGGTAATCTGGTAAAGGGGGCGGAGTCACAACGCTGAACGGCAGAGAAAAGGGATGAGATTGGGATGTATTTATTGGGCTGTACAGGGATTGGGGTAAGGTAATGAAGAATGCAAGGGCACTGAAACCATATTTTGACAGAAATCCAAGGTAAGCTATGCTGCCGTTTTTAGACTCAGGCATTCTGTCTAGTTTCTCTCCAACAAAACCAGAAGAAACATGTTGCAGTTAATGTTGAACAATAAAGCCTGGTTTATACTTCTGTGTCAAGTGATCAGCGTGATCCACAGCGCAAGCCTTGCGCGTAGCCGTGCACTTATACTTCTGCGCACTGTTTCTGTTGCTCTGCAATACACTTCCGAAACGCTAGCTGGCAGTAGGTGTTTATGTTTCTCTGTGTTGAGTTTCTTCGCTGGTGTTTTGTTTTTTTCTGAACGCTTCCTTAATGTGCAAGTGGCTCAAATTCGCTCATTTTGAGGCAGGAACCAGTGGACTTGCAACAACTTTAATTAAAAGGTAAACACAAAACAACAGTCTCCATGCGGAGCTCCTTCATGGGACTCCACACTTTTTTTTTTTTCATGGGACTCCACACTTCACGCTCGTGAGGCTCTCACCTCCGCCCACACTCGTCAGCGCTACCAAGTCGACCAATCTCAGAGCTACGCGTACGCGTTAAATTTTTTGAGAGGTGCGCGTCAATGTTGCCGACGGCCACAGCGAGGTGCTATGCAACTACGTGTAGGCTGCGCCGTAGCATACACGTGAGCTTGACGCCGAGGTATAAATCAGCCTTAACTCTGGGGCACTGATCAGAGCTACTGATAAAGCTCCTTATGACAACCTTTATCTTCATCTTTTGACCAAATCGGACAAAACAAAACTAGACAAAAGTAGACAAAATCAGACAAAACAAAGGGGACAAAATCAGACAAAACAAAACAAACGTAGACAAAATCAGACAAAACAAAAGTAGACAAAATCAGACAAAGCATAATTAGACCAAAAAGACAAAATCAGACAAAACTAAACAAAATGAGACAAAACTAAACAAAATTAGACAAAATCAGACAAAAAACTAGACAAAATCAGACAAAAGTAGACAAAATCAGACAAAACAAAAGTAGATAAAAGTAGACAAAATCAGACAAAACAAAAAACTAGACAAAAGACAAAAATCAGACAAAAAAAAATTTAGACAAAACTAGACAAAATCGGACAAAACTAAACAAATCTAGACAAAACTAAACAAAACTAATCAAAAGTAGACAAAATCGGACAAGACTAGACAACACTAAACAAATCTAGACAAAACTAAACAAAAACAGACAAAATCAGAAAAAACTAAACAAAATGAGACAAAACTAAACAAAACTAGACAAAAGTAGACAAAATCAGACAAAACAAAACTAGACAGAAGTAGACAAAATCAGACAAACAAAACTAGACAAAACAAAACTAGACAAAAGTAGACAAAATCAGACAAAACTAGACAAAAGTAGACAAAATCAGACAAAACGAAATTAGACAAAACTAGACAAAATCGGAAAAAACTACACAAAACTAAACAAATCTAGACAAAACTAAACAAACCTAGACAAAACTAAACAAAACTAGACAAGGGTAGATAAAATCAGACAAAACAAAACTAGACAAAAATAGACAAAATCAGACAAAACACAAGTAGACAAAATCTGACAAATCTAGACAAAATTAGACAAACAAAACTAGACAAAACAAAACTAGACAAAAGTAGACAAAATTGGACAAAACTAGACAAAACTAAACAAATTTAGACAAAACTAAACAAACCTAGACAAAACAAATTAGACAAAACTAAACAAAAGGAGACAAAACTAGACAAAAATAGACAAAACTAAGCAAAATGAGATAAACTAAAGAAAAAAAGACAAAAACAGACAAAAAACTAGACAAAATCAGACAAAAGTAGACAAAATCAGACAAAACAAAAGTAGATAAAAGTAGAAAAAAATCAGACAAAACAAAAAACTAGACAAAAGTAGACAAAATCTGAAAAAAGTAGACAAAATCAGACAAAAAAGTAGACAAAATCACAAAAGTTGACAAAAACAGACAAAACAAAAGTAGACAAAAGTAGACAAAACAAAACTAGACAAAAATAGACAAAATCAGACAAAACGAAATTAGACAAAACTTAACAAAACTAGACAAAATCTGATAAAACTAGACAAAACTAAACAAATCTAGACAAAACTAAACAAACCTAGACAAAACTAGACAAAATCAGAGAAAACAAAACTAGACAAAAATAGACAAAATCTGGCTAAACAAAAGTATACAAAAGTAGACAAAATCAGACAAAACGCATCTAGACAAAATCAGACAAAACAAAACTAGACAAAATCTGACAAAACAAAACTAGACAAAAGTAGACAAAATCAGACAAAACTAAACAAATCTAGACAAAACTAAACAAAAATAGACAAAATCAGACAAAACTAAACAAAATGAGACAAAACTAAACAAAAATAGACAAAATCAGACAAAACTAAACAAAATGGGACAAAACTAAACAAAATTAGACAAAATCAGACAAAAAACTAGACAAAATCAGACATAAGTAGACAAAGTCAGAAAAAAGTAGACAAAATCAGACAAAAAGTAGACAAAAACAGACAAAACAAAACTAGACGAAAATAGACAAAATCAGACAAAACGAAATTAGACAAAACTAAACAAAAGTAGGCAAAATCTGATAAAACTAGACAAAACTTAACAAATCTAGACAAAACTAAACAAACCTAGACAAAACAAAACTAGACAAAACTAGACAAAATCAGACAAAAGTAAACAAAACGAGACAAAACTAAACAAAAATAGACAAGGGTAGATAAAATCAGACAAAACAATACTAGACAAAATCAGACAAAACAAAACTAGACAAAAGTAGACAAAATCAGACAAAACGCATCTAGACAAAATGAGACCAAGCTAAAGTAGACAAAAGTAGACAAAATAAAAAAAAACAAAAGTACACAAAATCTGACAAAACGCATCTAGACAAAATCAGACAAAACAAAAGTAGACAAAATCTGACAAAACAAAACTAGACAAAAGTAGACAAAATCAGACAAACAAATCTAGACAAAAAACTAGACAAAAGTAGACAAAATCAGACAAAACTAATCAAAAGTAGACAAAATCGGACAAGACTAGACAACACTAAACAAATCTAGACAAAACTAAACAAAAACAGACAAAATCAGAAAAAACTAAACAAAATGAGACAAAACTAAACAAAACTAGACAAAAGTAGACAAAATCAGACAAAACAAAACTAGACAGAAGTAGACAAAATCAGACAAACAAAACTAGACAAAACAAAACTAGACAAAAGTAGACAAAATCAGACAAAAGTAGACAAAATCAGACAAAACGAAATTAGACAAAACTAGACAAAATCGGAAAAAACTACACAAAACTAAACAAATCTAGACAAAACTAAACAAACCTAGACAAAACTAAACAAAACTAGACAAGGGTAGATAAAATCAGACAAAACAAAACTAGACAAAAATAGACAAAATCAGACAAAACACAAGTAGACAAAATCTGACAAATCTAGACAAAATTAGACAAACAAAACTAGACAAAACAAAACTAGACAAAAGTAGACAAAATTGGACAAAACTAGACAAAACTAAACAAATTTAGACAAAACTAAACAAACCTAGACAAAACAAATTAGACAAAACTAAACAAAAGGAGACAAAACTAGACAAAAATAGACAAAACTAAGCAAAATGAGATAAACTAAAGAAAAAAAGACAAAATCAGACAAAAAACTAGACAAAATCAGACAAAAGTAGACAAAATCAGACAAAACAAAAGTAGATAAAAGTAGAAAAAAATCAGACAAAACAAAAAACTAGACAAAAGTAGACAAAATCTGAAAAAAGTAGACAAAATCACAAAAGTTGACAAAAACAGACAAAACAAAAGTAGACAAAAGTAGACAAAACAAAACTAGACAAAAATAGACAAAATCAGACAAAACGAAATTAGACAAAACTTAACAAAACTAGACAAAATCTGATAAAACTAGACAAAACTAAACAAATCTAGACAAAACTAAACAAACCTAGACAAAACTAGACAAAATCAGAGAAAACTAAACAAAACGAGACAAAACTAAACAAAAATAGACAAGGGTAGATAAAATCAGACAAAACAATACTAGACAAAACTAGACAAAATCTGACAAAACAAAACTAGACAAAAATAGACAAAATCTGGCTAAACAAAAGTATACAAAAGTAGACAAAATCAGACAAAACGCATCTAGACAAAATCAGACAAAACAAAACTAGACAAAATCTGACAAAACAAAACTAGACAAAAGTAGACAAAATCAGACAAAACTAAACAAATCTAGACAAAACTAAACAAAAATAGACAAAATCAGACAAAACTAAACAAAATGAGACAAAACTAAACAAAAATAGACAAAATCAGACAAAACTAAACAAAATGGGACAAAACTAAACAAAATTAGACAAAATCAGACAAAAAACTAGACAAAATCAGACATAAGTAGACAAAGTCAGAAAAAAGTAGACAAAATCAGACAAAAAGTAGACAAAAACAGACAAAACAAAACTAGACAAAAGTAGACAAAACAAAACTAGACGAAAATAGACAAAATCAGACAAAACGAAATTAGACAAAACTAAACAAAAGTAGGCAAAATCTGATAAAACTAGACAAAACTTAACAAATCTAGACAAAACTAAACAAACCTAGACAAAACAAAACTAGACAAAACTAGACAAAATCAGACAAAAGTAAACAAAACGAGACAAAACTAAACAAAAATAGACAAGGGTAGATAAAATCAGACAAAACAATACTAGACAAAATCAGACAAAACAAAACTAGACAAAAGTAGACAAAATCAGACAAAATGCATCTAGACAAAATGAGACCAAGCTAAAGTAGACAAAAGTAGACAAAATAAAAAAAAACAAAAGTACACAAAATCTGACAAAACGCATCTAGACAAAATCAGACAAAACAAAAGTAGACAAAATCTGACAAAACAAAACTAGACAAAAGTAGACAAAATCAGACAAACAAATCTAGACAAAAAACTAGACAAAAGTAGACAAAATCAGACAAAACTAGACAAAAGTAGACAAAATCAGACAAAAAGAAATTAGACAAAATCGGACAAAACTAAACAAATCTAGACAAAACTAAACAAAACTAGACAAAAGTAGACAAAATCAGACAAAAAGAAATTAGACAAAACTAGACAAAATCGGACAAAACTAAACAAATCTAGACAAAACTAGACAAAAGTAGACAAAATCGGACAAAACTAGACAACACTAAACAAATCTAGACAAAACTAACCAAAAATAGACAAAATGAGACAAAACTAAACAAAATGAGACAAAACTAAACAAAACTAGGCAAAAGTAAACAAAATCAGACAAAACAAAACTAGACAAAAGTAGACAAAACAAAAATAGACAAAAGTAGACAAAATCAGACAGAACTAGACAAAAGTAGACAAAATCAGACAAAAAGAAATTAGACAAAACTAGACAAAATCAGTCAAAACTAAACAAATCTAGACAAAACTAAACAAAACTAGACAAAAGTAGACAAAATCAGACAAAACAAAATTAGACAAAAGTAGACAAAACTAGACAAAAGTAGACAAAACAAAACTAGACAAAATCAGACAAAACTAAACAAAACGAGACAAAACTAATCAAAACTAGACAAAACAAAACTTGACAAAAGTAGACAAAATCAGACAAAACTAGACAAAAGTAGACAAAATCAGACAAAACTAGACAAAAGTAGACAAAATCAGACAAAACAAAATTAGACAAAACTACACAAAAGTAGACAAAATCAGACAAAACTAAACAAACCTAGACAAAACAAAACTAAACAAAATCAGACAAAACCAAACAAAACGAAACAAAACTAAACAAAACTAGACAAAACTAGACAAAACAAAACTAGACAAAAGTAGACAAAATCTGACAAATCAAAACCAGACAAAAGTAGACAAAATCAGACAAACAAAACTAGACAAAACAAAACTAGACAAAAGTAGACAAAATCAGACAAAACTAGACAAAAATATACAAAATCAGACAAAACTAAACAAAAATAGACAAAATCAGACAAAACAAAAGTAGACAAAATCAGACAAACAAAACTAGACAAAACAAAACTAGACAAAACTCAACAAAACTAGACAAAATCAGACAAAACTAAACAAAACTAGATAAAATCAGACAAAACAAAACCAGACAAAAATAGACAAAATCTGACAAAACAAAACTAGACAAAAGTAGACAAAATCAGACAAACACAACTAGACAAAACAAAACTAGACAAAACTCAACAAAAATAGACAAAATCAGACAAAGCTAAACAAAATGAGACAAAACTAAACAAAAATAGACAAAATCAGACAAAAATAGACAAAATCAGACAAAAGTAGACAAAATCAGACAAAACAAAAGAAGATAAAAGTAGACAAAATCAGACAAAACTAAAAACTAGACAAAAGTAGACAAAGTCAGAAAAAAGTAGACAAAATCAGACAAAATAAAACTAGACAAAAGTAGACAAAATCTGATAAAACTAGACAAAACTAAACAAATCTAGACAAAACTAAACAAACCTAGACAAAACAAAACTAGACAAAACTAAACAAAAATAGACAAAATCAGACAAAACGAGACAAAACTAGACAAGGGTAGATAAAATCAGACAAAACAAAACTAGACAAAAATAGACAAAATCAGACAAAACAAAACTACACAAAAGTAGACAAAATCGGACAAAACAAATCTAGACAAAAATAGACAAAATCTAACAAAACAAAAGTAGACAAAATCAGACAAAACGCATCTAGACAAAATCAGACAAAACAAAACTAGACAAAATCTGACAAACAAAACTAGACAAAAGTAGACAAAATCAGACAAACAAAACTAGACAAAAGTAGACAAAATCAGACAAATGTAGACAAAATCAGACAAAACTAGACAAAAGTAGACAAAATCAGACAAAACTAAACAAAACTAGACAAAATCAGACAAAACTAAACAAAACGAGACAAAACTAATCAAAACTAGACAAAACAAAACTTGACAAAAGTAGACAAAATCAGACAAAACTAGACAAAAGTAGACAAAATCAGACAAAACTAGACAAAAGTAGACAAAATCAGACAAAACTAAACAAAACTAGACAAAATCAGACAAAACTAAACAAAACGAGACAAAACTAATCAAAACTAGACAAAACAAAACTTGACAAAAGTAGACAAAATCAGACAAAACTAGACAAAAGTAGACAAAATCAGACAAAACTAGACAAAAGTAGACAAAATCAGACAAAACAAAATTAGACAAAACTACACAAAAGTAGACAAAATCAGACAAAACTAAACAAACCTAGACAAAACAAAACTAGACAAAATCAGACAAAATCAGACAAAACCAAACAAAACGAAACTAAACTAAACAAAACTAGACAAAACTAGACAAAACAAAACTAGACAAAAGTAGACAAAATCTGACAAATCAAAACCAGACAAAAGTAGACAAAATCAGACAAACAAAACTAGACAAAACAAAACTAGACAAAAGTAGACAAAATCAGACAAAACTAGACAAAAATATACAAAATCAGACAAAACTAAACAAAAATAGACAAAATCAGACAAAACAAAACTAGACAAAATCAGACAAACAAAACTAGACAAAACAAAACTAGACAAAGCTAAACAAAACTAGACAAAATCAGACAAAACTAAACAAAACTAGATAAAATCAGACAAATCAAAACCAGACAAAAATAGACAAAATCTGACAAAACAAAACTAGACAAAAGTAGACAAAATCAGACAAACACAACTAGACAAAACAAAACTAGACAAAACTCAACAAAAATAGACAAAATCAGACAAAGCTAAACAAAATGAGACAAAACTAAACAAAAATAGACAAAATCAGACAAAAATAGACAAAATCAGACAAAAGTAGACAAAATCAGACAAAACAAAAGAAGATAAAAGTAGACAAAATCAGACAAAACTAAAAACTAGACAAAAGTAGACAAAGTCAGAAAAAAGTAGACAAAATCAGACAAAACAAAAGTAGACTAAATCAAACAAAAGTTGACAAAAACAGACAAAACAAAACTAGACAAAAGTAGACAAAATCTGATAAAACTAGACAAAACTAAACAAATCTAGACAAAACTAAACAAACCTAGACAAAACAAAACTAGACAAAACTAAACAAAAATAGACAAAATCAGACAAAACAAGACAAAACTAGACAAGGGTAGATAAAATCAGACAAAACAAAACTAGACAAAAATAGACAAAATCAGACAAAACAAAACTACACAAAAGTAGACAAAATCGGACAAAACAAATCTAGACAAAAATAGACAAAATCTAACAAAACAAAAGTAGACAAAATCAGACAAAACGCATCTAGACAAAATCAGACAAAACAAAACTAGACAAAATCTGACAAACAAAACTAGACAAAAGTAGACAAAATCAGACAAACAAAACTAGACAAAAGTAGACAAAATCAGACAAATGTAGACAAAATCAGACAAAACTAGACAAAAGTAGACAAAATTAGACAAAAAGAAATTAGACAAAACTAAACAAAACTAGACAAAATCGGACAAAACTAGACAAAACTAAACAAACCTAGACAAAACAAAACTAGACAAAATCAGACAAAACTAAACAAAACGAGACAAAAGTAAACAAAACTAGACAAAGGTAGATAAAATCAGACAAAACAAAACTAGACAAAAATAGACAAAATCAGACAAAACAAATGTAGACAAAATCTGACAAAACAAACCAGACAAAAGTAGACAAATCAGACAAAACAAAACTAGACAAAACTAAACAAAACTAGACAAAATCAGACAAAACTAAACAAAACGAGACAAAATCGGACAAAACTAGACAAAACTAAACAAATATAGACATAACTATACAAACCTAGACAAAACATAACTAGACAAAATCAGACAAAACTAAAGAAAACGAGACAAAACTAAAGAAAACTAGACAAAGGTAGATAAAATCAGACAAAACAAAACTAGACAAAAATAGACAAAATCAGAAAAAACAAAACTAGACAAAAGTAGACAAAATCAGACAAAACTCATCTAGACAAAATCAGACAAAACAAAAGTAGACAAAATCTGACAAAACAAAACCAGACAAAAGTAGACAAAATCAGACAAACAAAACTAGACAAAACAAAACTAGACAAAAGTAGACAAAATCAGACAAAACTAGACAAAAATATACAAAATCAGACAAAACTAAACAAAAATAGACAAAATCAGACAAAACAAAACTAGACAAAAGTAGACAAAATCAGACAAACAAAACTAGACAAAACAAAACTAGACAAATACAAACAAAACTAGACAAAATCAGACAAAACTAAACAAAACGAGACAAAACTAAACAAAAATAGACAAAATCAGACAAAAGTAGACAAAATCTGACAAAACAAAACCAGACAAAAGTAGACAAAATCAGACAAACAAAATTAGACAAAACAAAACTAGACAAAAGTAGACAAAATCAGACAAAACTAGACAAAAATATACAAAATCAGACAAAACTAAACAAAACTAGACAAAATCAGACAAAACAAAACTAGACAAAATTAGACAAAATCAGACAAACAAAACTAGACAAAACAAAACTAGACAAAACTAAACAAAATCAGACAAAACTAAACAAAACGATACAAAACTAAACAAAAATAGACAAAATCAGACAAAAGTAGACAAAATCAGACAAAACAAAAGTAGACAAAATCAGACGAAACAAAACTGGACAAAAGTAGGAGTATTGTCTTCAGGATATTTTTGATTCTGTCAATTAATTATTTTTTAGATCACTATAGTATTAGATGTTTTTTTGAAGACCTGTGATTTTTCTTAAAGTATAATGATTATAATATGAACATGTAAAATTACAATATAATAAACAATTCAGTAAACATTATATATCACATTATAAATATATTAAATTAAAATGCTGATGAAACAGGGGACGCAGTGGCGCAGTAGGTAGTGCTGTCACCTCACAGCAAGAAGTTCGCTGGGTTGCTGGTTTGAGCCTTGGCTTGGTCAGTTGGTGTTTCTGTGTGGAGCTTGCATGTTCTCCCTGCGTTTGCGTGGGTTTTCTCCGGGTGCTTCAGTTTCTCCCAAAGACATGTGGTACAGGTGAATTAGGTAGGTTTGTCTGTTGTGTGTGTGTGAAAGAGAGAGAGAGAGAGAGAGAGAGAAAGAAATGTGTATGAATGTGTGAGAGTGTAGGGAGAGAGTGAACATTTAGGTGTGTGCAGGGCAATGTACGTGTATGTGTGCGTGTGCGTGTGTGCGTGCGTGCGTGTGGGGTGGGGGAGAGAGAGAGAAAAAGAGAGAGTATGCATGTGAGTGAACATGCTGAATTATCTCATGAGTGAAGGGATTTTCTGGTAAAAGGGTCTGACGATTTGAGTTCTTGTACTATAGAAACTATTGACATCCATCATATATCTACAAACAGTCAAATATCAATTTCTTACAATTGTGCTAATGCTGGTACACAAGTATTTGCCATTTAAGAGGTAATCATCTTTGAAAGTTGTGATTTCCACACATAAGTTCTAAAAATCCATTATATTTACTCCAAAAATATCCTAAAAGTGTCAAAAAATATATATAAACTTAAGAAATGATCTTTATTCATGAATAAATAACAAGCTGTGTCATATTTATTCTGTGAATGATCAAAAGTTTATATTTCTCAGCAAACAGTCCATTCAGACTGCAGAAATGCATGATATGAAATCATTAGTTTTACTTTTCTACCTTTACCATAAAGTGATAAATCAACCTTTTGGTCGAGCATGTTTTTGAAACATTAATACAAACATACTGAATATTTTTCATGGCACCAAGTAACATCACTTTGTAAACCTCTTAGAGGGTAATATGTCAAAAAAATATGCTTACCTTGCAAATTTTTACCAAAAACAGTTGACATGATGTCAGGACTGATTTCCTTGTTTTTGATTTCAATGTAGAAGCAATGTTGTGACGAGTGCTTTTGATTGAGTTAGAGACAACTAGTGGATATTTTTGGCATAACATACTTCAACCAAGTGGTAGAGATGGCTCAATCAGGTTTAGTTAAGTCAGGTACTCCTCTCAATAAGATATGGTCAGTCAAAATATGGTCAACCATTTGGTTGAGCAGGCAGTTAAAGCAATAATATCTAAATATTAATATATTTATAGATTTTAATTAAAAAAATTCTTGTGTTGTGAAGAAAAAATCTAATTATGTATGGAAAGCATCGTCAATGTTTAGATATAGAATTGAACTGAATCGATGGCATGATAATCGCAACTGAACCGAACCGCGAGACCAGTGTAAATTCACACCCCTACTCGTTACAATTATGGAACTTTTTCTTGGCTGCTGCATGAAGGGGGCCATAGCGACCAGCGTCTTCCGGTAGAATGTCTGGAACTTTCGTTTACAGCGTTTACAACCGGTAATTTGCGCTCCGAAAATGAGTTTCAATAGCGTTTTGAGTGGATTACGGATTGTTTTTGTGACACACAACTTTGAAAGGTGTGTGTTAAAGGTGTGTGTCAGATCTGTGATGCAAGCGCGAGAGAAAAACAGTATTGTAAGTCATGTTTCTTTTCGTTCTGCTTAATCACGTGCCCCCAAAAAATATATTTCAAATAAACAAAACAATATGATGTCTTTTGACTGCTTTCTTTAATAACTACATTACACAATACTTGTACTTTTACTTTCAGTACTTCAGCAGTAAATTTTGAAATAAACTACTTGGAATACTTTAGTACTTCCACTTAAGTATGATGCTTAAAGAGCACTTCAACTTCTACTCAAGTCACTTTTTGATAAGAGTACCTGTACTTTTACTTAAGTCTGGGTCTCTAGTACTTTATACGTCTCTGCTGGCATCAGAAAGCTTTGAGCATTTACTGAAATATTAAGAATATGTGCATTTTTTTTATATTGCATGAGAAAATATTGAAGATTTACTGAAATGATGGGTACTGTCACAGTGTAGAACTGAGCAAAGACACTGACTGACATACACACATCACATTACACTCAAACATAAAATACATACATTTATAAACATGGATCTTTGTTGTGTTATCTGTATTGTGCATGTGTGTGTTTGTGTAATGTGATCGGTTGTTTTACTGTAAAAGTTAGCATTGTGTTTATGTAAAAATCTCACTTTCATGTCAAACAATAGCCCATATCATCTCCCCATTCACAATGAAATAACCACAGACACATTTTCTTTTAAACATCATTTATTAACCAGACTTTTAAAAGATTAAAAGATTACATACACTTACCAGTTTCCATTTCCTCAGCACCAAACCTGTTTACTTCTTCTTCTTCTTCATGGTTTTTTTATTGGCGGTTGGCATACATCTTTATGATGCATTTCCGCCATCTACTGGTTAGGAGTGTGGATCAGAATTGAAATTTCTACCCTCTTATTCTTATTTATTTATATTCTATTATATAACCCAGTCTCTATGAAACATTAATAAAGCTTTCAATTTCCTAGCTTTCAATCTCCTACTCCTCTACCTAACATACTATTAATATCTATATTGATATTATTGTCCTCACTGTCTATCATCACATTTCGTTCCCCTTTATATAATGGGCATTTCTTTATAATATGTTCTATACTTTCCTCTTCATTACAATTATTACAATATCCACTTGAATGTTTTCCTATTCTAAAAAGGCCACTATTCAGAGCAGTATGTCCAAACCTTAACCTTGATATAACTCCCCATTCCCCATTGTTTTTACCCATCATCCTCTGGATCACGTTATAGTATCTTCCTGTTCTTTCTTCCTCCCATTTCTTTTGCCATCTTTCCCTCACGTAATGTCGAATGATTGTCTTCAATTCGTTTTAACTAGTTCTTAAAAACGTCAATTTCGGATTTTTTTGTGGCCTCCTTTGCACATTCATCTGCTTCTTCGTTCCCTAAAATTCCAACATGTGCTGGAACCCAGATAAAAGCTAATATGATCTCCATCTGTTGAGATCTGTATATTGATTGTAAAATTTCTATCAAAATATCTGATCTACATTCTGAATGTCCTGTTTTAATCGATATTAAAGATGAGCTTGAATCAGAACAGTCTTCTTTGGTTTGTTTTCTTGTTGTTATTTCTTGATGTTAAAATCTGGAACACTAAAAGCCACTCCTACTTTATTTTCCTTATCTTTTGATGCATCAAAATATATTTGAACATATTGATCATAATTTCTTTTTATATAGTCATATGTGTTTTGTGCACTGGGTTTTGGGTCATCTTTTCCTTCTTTATTTAACAGTGTCAGATCTACTGTGGGTTGTGATCATAGACTGTAAAAAAATATGGACGTAGTGTCCGTGACGTCACCCATAGGTTTCTGAAGAGCTCAAATGAAGCTTACTCTTTGCATGGTCAGCCATCGCCAACTTGGAAGTGCGTCATTCCTGGATACTCGAAAATGGGCATTTTGACTACTCCTGTTTATGGTCCAGGATCACATTTTATTATTTACATTTACTAATATTTAATAATGTAACATTATTTTAAAGTGTTACCAATGTTTATTTCTTTCAGTGATTGATTCCTGATTACATCATGGCCACCTGTGAAGCATCCACATCTGTTAGGACACAAAAATTAAACTGTAAGTTGTAGTCTTGGTTTAAAAAGATATATTTTCAGTCGTTGCTCCATTATTCTATTTTTTTCTCACTTGTTAAATTATTGTCAACAAAAAACTGACTGCATTTATTAAAATCACTCACTTTCCTTCCATAGACACAGTGTGGATCATAGGAGACAGTTATGTCCGACGAGGTGCCCAGCGAGCGAGGGAGACTGTGGGCAACAACCTCGGGCTGCCTGGGGCCCACATCTCCTGGTTTGGCTGGGGTGGACTAAGGTGGAAAAGAATTCCTAAATACTTCCAGGACTTGATCAAAGGAAGAGTAGCACCGGATGTCCTTGTCCTTCATTGTGGAGGGAATGATATTGGGGAGGTCACCAGCGTCCTGCTGGTGAATTCAATGAAGGATGAATTTCTCCAGCTTAAGCTCTAGCACCCTGACATGAACATTTTATTTTCATCTTTAGCACAGAGATGCCGGTGGAAGCCTGGTGCTAAGCCAGTGAAACTTGACAAGGCCAGAAAATTTGTTAACAGTGTTATGGCTACATTTGTTGATAGCCTAAATGGTGCCATAATTATGCACCCTCATATTAGACATGACAGTCCTGGGCTATTCCTAAAAACCTTTTAGACCACATTCAAATGCAGTGTACAGCCAATAGTGTCACTGCTTTTGAATTTGGCCTTTAGGTCCCATTTGATTTAAATAGCCTTGACCATTATGGCTAATGTAGAGTTTTTTTAAATGTTTACTCTTAAGTGCCGTTTGTAGCCATAACACTGTTAACCTCTGCTTTGCATATAGTTTATTTTTTCTTTTCATTCATTCAAGGATTTTTAAAATTATTGAAATATTGTTAAGAGTTTTATAAATAAATTAATTTGACTCTTGAATGACTATGAGTTCTTCAATTGAGTTCCTGGGAACACTGCTTTCAGAAAAGAAATTAAATTTAACTTTACATTTGGACCTTTTAATCTAAGAATAGTTTTCATATAGACGTTTATAGATAACAGCATTAAGCGAATTATAAGTTAAACAAAAGTCTAAGCAGAGCAATATTCACCTAGGTACAGAATTGAAAGACTCACTATGGAACCTGTTACCAGAGCGTTCCACATTTGGGGGATGGATAGTATGATCAGCTATGGAATATCAACACAGGATGTCACATGTAATACCTGAGAGAAAGATGACAAGGTTAAAAGACTGGTAGAATTTTTTCACTATGGCCTGTCTTGGTTAAAAGCCCACTCACCATGACAAGGTGCAGGCTAGGAGTGGGAACATATAACATGGGACAAACATATAAGACGCTACAAAACCACAGGACAAGACATGTAAGAAAAGGAGAACATTCAACCAAACAATTCAAAAGAGCTGATTTTTGGCAGAGACGGTCTCTGAGTGAATTTCCATTCTTTGGAAATCAGTAGTCCAGTCCCACCCCCTCTCCCTGTCTGACGAGGAGTGTGGGAAAGAGAGAAATTAGTAGAAAGAGCTGCATGTGTAGCAGTGTCCTCCGGTCTCAACCAGGTCTCAGCCATGAGATTATAGTCAGAATGAGTGACTATGGGGGTAATATAATCTGCATTGTTAACAGCAGATTGACAATTCCAGAGGCCCACAGAGAGAAAGAGTTGTGAAATAGAGGATACATGAATTGATCGAAGGTTGTGAGGGTTGCGCCTGCAGCGTACCTCCCGTGCTTTGCGAGTGTTAGTAACAACAGGAATTAGTAAACACATAATAAAAGTGCAAGGAAAACAATAATGAGTGCAGAGATAAAGTAAAATAATAAAGTAGAAGTACTCAAGTGCTTTGTCGGTGTCTTTGCTCTGTGGAGTCGAGCACACACAAGCACTTACAGTAACCAAGGAAACAGTGGTAAACTTTCTAGTACCATACACAGATAGCTGAAAACAAGTTTAAATGTCCTACAACCACACACAACCAACTGAAAACAAGTCTAAGTGTTCTCTAACCAAACAGCAACTGAAAACAAGTCTAAATGTACTTAAACTGTGTTGCTCTCGATGCTAAAGTGCTTCTCCTTGTTGCAGAAACTTCAGTAGTTTGAGAAGCAACAAGTCATAATTCTGCACTGTAAAATCTTCATTTGATTAAATAGTTAAATAGTGATGTGTGTGTGTGTGTGTGTGTGTGTGAACCTGATTTTAGAAGCAAAACCGCTGAAACCCTCGTCAGAATCTCAAAGCAGAAAATAGAAAGAGGAGACGCGATGACGAGGAATTGTGTGTTAGTGATGGAGAAAACTCAACGTGTGATGCAGCTTTAACTCTACTGTCTGTGTATTTGTGTCTTGTGATGATCAAACTTTACACTGAGGTGTCGTTATTGTTAATTTATAACAGTGAACCAATCTTGCAGAGCATTTATTAATCCTAGTTAATAAATCCTAATGAATGAATCAGTCATCAGACATTTACTGAAGCGTTATTTATCCACAGTTGTGCTCGTGAACATCAGTTAATGCACTGAGAGTCAACAAGAACTAACAGAGAACAACTTTATTCTCATCAACTAACATTAACAGATCAATAAATACTGGAATAAATGTGTTTTTATTGTGGTTCAAGTCAAATAATGAATAATACAAAGATCAGAAGAGCAAAAACAAATGTCACACTTCATTTCTCCTTTATTTATTGACCTGCTGGATTTCTCTACAGTTGATTCAATATTTGACAAAGATTCAGACAAGATTCAGACATTTCCATGTTCATCATCACATTCTAACATCAGCAGTGGATTTGACATTGACTTTTATTATTTGTGCTCAAACAACAGAGAAACAATGAAAAATATAAATCTGTAGACAAGAATGAGCTGATCTGAACACATCAGGATCCTGGAGGACACTTAATAAAGATCAATGATGTGACAAATGAAGACTGAGAAACACACACACACACACACACACACACACACACACACACACACACACACACACACACACACACACACACACACACACACACACACACACAGAAGAGACTCCATATCATCTCACTGCTGCTGACTGCTCCTGCAGAGGATTGTGGGTAAATCTCTTGTCAGTCTTCAGCTCAGTTTCACTGATGATCCAGAACACACAGTAAACCCAGGCCAGAGCGGCTCAGTGAATGTGGTCTGGACTGAGTGGATGAGGCTCATTGTGTCTCTATAGATGTTGTAGAAGATCAGAGTTCCTGCACTGTGATCCACAAACACCCCTATTCTACTGCTGAGCGGAGTTACTGGGAGATCAGTGTGTGTGTTATTGTGTCTGAATGAGAAACTGGAGGAAGAGCAGATCAAACTCCAGGACTGAGCATTATATCCAAACACACACTCATAACCTGCTCCCTTCCTGCTGATGCTCTTATATGACACTGATATACACACAGCATAATCTCCAATCCAGTCAGTCTCCCAGTAACAGCGTCCACACACACTCTCTCTGCACAACACCTGAAGACAATAATCAAATCTGTCTGGATGATCAGGATACGGCTGATTCTCCCACACACTCTTCACCTCTCTGTTCTCCTCAGACAGAATGAGACGAGTGTGTGCTGTGTTTGGATCCAGTGTGAGGAAACAGACATCTTAACACAAGAACACACACATTTATAACCACAGCTGTGTGTGTGTGTGTGTGTGTGTGTGTGTGTGTGTGTGTGTGTATGTGTGAGAGAGAGGGTGTCTGTTCATGTGTGTGTGAGAGTGTGCATGTGTGAGAGAGCGACAGAGAGAGGGAGTGTGTGTGTGTGTGTGAGAGAGAGAAGGAAGCGTGTGTGTGTGTGAGAGAGAGAGAGAGGGAGAGCACGTGTGTGTGTGAGAGAGCGACAGAGAGAGAGGTAGTGTGTGTGTGAGAGAGAGAGAAGGAAGCGTGTGTGTGAGAGAGAGAGAGAGAGAGCACGTGTGTGTGTGTGTTGAGCGTGTGTCTGAGTGTGTGCATGTCTGATTGTGTTTGTGTTGAGTGAGTGTCTGATTGTGTGTGTGTGTGTGTGTGTGTGTGTGTGAGAGAAAGAGAGAGAGAGCATGTGTGTGTGTGTGTGTAAGAGAGAGAGAGAGAGCATGTGTGTGTGTGTGTGTGTGCGCATGTGTTCACTGCTGTGTGTGTATGTGTGAGAGTGAGCATGTGTGAGTGTGTGTGCGCGAGAGTGTGTGTGTGTATGTATGTGTGTGTAGTCGTACATTTGCGTAGTCCTGCTGTAATCATTGTCTCTCCTCCATGATCCAGACTGTAAACACACACAGATTGTCCTTCAGTCAGTAAACAAACATCAGCTTATAACACACACACACACACACGCACACACACGCACACACAGAATGATTGTGGTCAAACATCAGTCATTATGCAGATTCAGTACAATAAGACATGTGGAGTGTCTGCTGAATGCTGGATTGTGATTGGCTGATCAACAACAGATGATATCAGTGCATTAATAACTGCAGTAAAACAACATGAGTGTGTGTGGAGCTGTCAAATCAGCTTCTGAATGACACACAGAGCTTTTAGATCAGATGTGGACACAGAAAACAAAATCTAAACACAGAAACAGACAGATATAAAGACTGAAGGATTCATTCAATGATGCATTGACAAAAGCGCAGCACAATAATAAAGCAGAATTCAGTGTTAAATGACTTGAAATATGATGTGGATTTTCATCTTTTATTTTCACAACAACAGTTAATGGTCACTATTGAAGCTGATAGTGTGTGTGTTATACTTTATATCTTGAAAATGCAGATATATAAATGCTTTTTAAGCTTTTAGAAAACTATATTTTTCTCAGTTTTTTGTAATAAATGTAACATTTTTCATGAATCCTTCCTGCATTTAAGTGTGTATAAAACACAAACAGATGATTAAGAAAATAGATTAAACCTTTTTATTGTTGTCTGAAAGTGGGGTGGTTCTTTAGTTTAATATATAATATGGTCAGATATTCCTAGCCAAAATTATTCTAAAAAAATCACTGTCAGGAAAGAGGTAAGAGCATTCAGTGTTTCGACATTGACAGAATCTGATGTTGTCAAGCTTATGTTTCCTCTTTAATATTAAGAGACTCACATTACCTTTAGTAGGCTACAATATTGTCCCTCATTGACAGTAATAATAAGCATCCTTTCAGCAAAGCCTCATAATTCAGTTAGTCTGATGCAGGATACACTGATCTGAGGCCAGTTTTACTTATTAAAACACTCTGAACTCACTGTGAGTGAGATGGAGAAAATGAAAGCACACAAGCACCGAGGTAAAATCAGATGCTCAAGACATCACCCCTATAATAATGACTTGTGTTTTAATGGAGCAGTTTTATGACAGAGGTTTGTAATATAACAGCAGAGCATTCATTACATCCTTATTTAATGAATACTACTCTGCTACTCTGGTAAGGTCATACAGAAGATACAGCTTGAAGCGTAGAACAATCACTTCTATGAAGAGCAAGTCATTCACTATTAATTCATGTAAAGGGGGGGGGCACATTAATTCTTTATTCATTTTGATAAATCACTTTATTTTGCAAAAGACCTTTTCAGTTTGGCCGACTGTAATACAAGTTCTAATGGTAACTCCTTGTATACAGCACAGCCTACGTCTAGCCTCATATAGAGCCATAATGCATTTATACAGATTATTATAAACTGAAGCTCCTCTTATTCTGAACAGATATCTTTATTTTCTGTAATAGTTGTGAATATTTATCTGGTAATTCTGCAGCTCATAGATCCTGCTCCACTGACAGAAGCTGCCTTTTTATTTTTCACAGGATTATAATGAATGCGCACCAGTACAGAGCAGCTTTCACCACACAATAGGACTCAGAGGAGATCAGAGGAGTATTGCACAAGTAGATTTAAGAAAGCCAGGATTTCAGAAAAAGTGCAGCTTGAGTTTAGGAACCACCGGTCAGTTTTCACTCACTTTGGGAAGCGCTGGTCAAGTAAGGCAAGGCAAGTGTATTTATATAGCACATTTCATAAACAGTGGCAATTCAAAGTGCTTTACATAAACAAGAATTAAAAAGATAAGTATAAAAAAATAAAAAAGAACAAACAATAAAAATGATTAAAAACAGATTAAAATGTGTTAAAACAGGTTATAAAAGAATGAAAAAGAAGAGAAAAACATAATAGTGCAATCTGTGGGACGTAGCACAGTGCTCATTCAGTAAAGGTGACTAATGCCTAATCTTGATGTGAATGTGCCTAATGTTGGAGCACATCTGATCATTTCTGGAAGCTGATTCCAGCACCGAGGGGCGTAGTAGCTGAAAGCCGATTCACCCTGCTTTGACTGAACTCTTGGAATTTCTAGTTTATATGAACCTAAAGATCTGAGTGATCTGTTAGGTTTGTATTCAGTGAGCATATCTGTAATGTATTGAGGTCCTAGGCCATTTAGTGATTTATAGACCAGTAATAATACTTTAAACTCTATTCTGAATGTAACTGGGAGCCAGTGTAAAGACCTGAGGACAGGTGTGATGTGCTCTGATGTTCTGGTTCTGGTCAGAATTCTGGCCGCAGCGTTCTGGATGAGCTGCAACTGTCTGACTGTCTTTTTGGGAAGGCCAGTGAGGAGTCCATTACAGTAATCCACCCTGCTGCTGATAAAACCATGAACACGTTTCTCTAAGTCTTCACTGAAAACAAAGCATCTGATTCCTGCATGTGAAATGATGCTGATTTACTGAATGATTTAACATGACTATGGAAACTCAGATCTGACTCCAGAGTCACACCAAGATTCCTGACCTTATTTTTTGTTGTTTGACCTTTAGTGCCAAGGTACACATTCACCCTGAGATGCTCATCTCTGTTCCCAAACGCAATTCAATTCAATTCAATTCACCTTTATTTGTATAGCGCTTATACAATGTAGATTGTGTCAAAGCAGCTTCACATAAAAGGTCACAGTAAATAGGAACAGTGTAGTTCAGTTTGTAGTGTTTAAGTTCAGTTCAGTTTAGCTCAGTTCAGTGTGGTTTAATAATCACTACTGAGAGTCCAAATACTGAAGAGCAAATCCAACGATGCGATGCAATGACTTCAGTTTTCTCTTTGTTTAACTGAAGAAAGTTTTGGCACATCCAACTATTCAGTTCATCAATGCATTGGCAGAGGGTGTCAATGGGGCTGTGGTTATTAAGCAGTAAGGCTAGGCAGATCTGAGTGTCATCAGCATAGCTCACTATTTCTCATTATTTGGCTCAGAGGGAGCATATAAAGGTTGAACAGCAGAGTTGCCGGAATCGAGCCTTGTGGGACTCCACGTGTCATGGGTGTCCACCTCCACCTATGGTCACCTATACTGACATGGTAACCTCTCCCTTCAAGGTAAGATCTGAACCATTTGAGGACCGTCCCAGACAGCCCAACCCAATTTTCTAGCCTATCCAGAAGTATGCCGTGATCGACAGTGTCAAATGCGGCACTGAGATCGAGCAGTACCAGCACTGTTAGTTTGTCTGAATCTGTATTTAGGCGGATATCATTGATTATCTTTATAAGAGCGCTCTCTGTACTGTGATGTGGTCTGAAACCAGATTGAAAATTGTCTAAACACCCCTTGAAGTTTAAGGACTTGTTAACCTGGTTAAAAACAGCTTTTTCAATGATTTTGCCAATGAAAGGGAGATTTGAGATGGGCCTGTAATTGCTCAATATGGTGTTATCCAGGTTGCTCTTTTTCAAGAGGGGTTTAACAACTGCAGTTTTAAGTGAGTTAGGAAAAATCCCTGAGAGAAGTGAAGCATTTACCACTTTTAGAAGATCCATTTCTAAACAGGTAAACACCGTTTTAAAGAATGATGTGGGGAGTGTGTCAAGACTGCAGGTTGATGTTTTCATAACTTGCACGAAGTAAACACTACAAAGAACATAAAAGTGTGCTAAAACATCAGCTTGAAGGCCTTACACACACACACATTGCTGACATGATACTGTACAGCTCTTTAGCAGAAATGTAAGGAAGAAGTTTCACTGCTCAACTAAAATGCTGAAACTGTAGTGTTATTATGAGATATAATATCACGGTTAATATAAGGACTGTCCCAGTGCATTGAAATATTTTACCAAGTTTGGATTCATATCTGGAGACTAGAAGAGGAGTGAAGTAGGCTACAGAGTTTCTGTTTTCAAAATAAATCTTCAAGACTATTACAAAAAATGTTAAAGAATGAGAATTGTTTCAGTGTAATAATAATCTGGCATTACACATTGCTGCATGCAGTCTATGTTGTATAAAACAAATTGCCATTAGAACTTTAGTTTTGTAGTAGGCCAAACTGAAGAATTATTTTACAAAAACAGTAAATTAAAATAAATCTGATTTATGAAAGCTCATTAAAAAAACTCCCTTCACATTAATTTATACTATTAATTCATACAAGCTGTATCTTCTGTCTGTCCTCACCCCATAAACTGAAGATCAGAAAAGAGCTTTCTAGTGTCTTTTTAAAGCCATTCAGTGGAAAAGCACAAGGCCAGTGATGCTCCACATACTTGAGTTTGTCCAGTGTGTAGTTTGGATCCTCCAGTTGTCCAGAGAGCAGCTTGACTCCTGAATCTCCTGGATGATTGTAGCTCAGATCCAGCTCTCTCAGGTGTGAGGGGTTTGAAGTCAGAGCTGAAGACAGAAAACCACAGCCTTCCTCTGTCACCATACAGCCAGACAATCTACAAACACAGCAATAGTCCACATTAAACAGTTGGACAATCACACATCTCTTTGTGTTGTGAAGATGCTGACTGCTGTTTCTGCTCATGTCAACAGCAGTGATGAACACACACATCCTGATTAGCTCTCCTTATTGATCAAGCCCTCACATAAGCAAACACACTCACACACTCAACAAGGACTCAACATCATCTGTTTAACTGTACAGAGCAAAGACATTGTTCATAATACATCACATCAACCTGTAAAGTCTGCTGTGAGGAATAACACATCTAGTAAGGACATCTAGTAATGTAACAAGTAATGTAATGTTTAACGAGTAATGTAATGTAATGTAATAAAGTAACGTGTAATTGAAAATGAGCTGACTTTCATTATTTTGATCTATTTTATATTGTGGACTGTGTTGTAAACACAAACTCATTCTCTTAGGCTGCTTTCACACCTATAGATCGATTATTTTGTTCTGAAACAGGGATTAAAATTGTTACAATGTTTGTTGTTCTTCTCTGTGTGGTTCACTTTCACACAGTAAAGTTTCTAAATAGACTTTCAAGAGTTCACACTTAGATATTGTTTGACAACTGTTAGCAGGTTTGGCATGCTGTCCCGGGAGAGAACCCTGAGCTCGGAGATAGGTGAGCCCAGGGCTCCCGCCTGGTCCATAGAGCATATGCGGGGAGTACGAGATCAGGGGGTTCTCGAGAGCTCCCCGTGGTAAGAGGTAGAAAGGAGGAGGAGATGGGGTGGATGGGGGGTTTCTTCGGAAAACGAAGATACTGTAAGAGAGTAGTTCTAGCTAGGCTACTTATAGTGAGTTGGGGTTAATCTGATTGGCTAACTAGTGAATGTAGATGAGTGGCCAGCTGCAGTCAATCATATCACGTGCTCCTCTCGAAATTAGTTTGAAAACTTCACTTCAAGAGTTCACACTTAGATATTGTTTGACAACTGTTAGCAGGTTTGGCATGCTGTCCCAGGAGAGAACCCTGAGCTCGGAGATAGGTGAGCCCAGGGCTCCCGCCTGGTCCATAGAGCATATGCGGGGAGTACGAGATCAGGTGGTTCTCGAGAGCTCCCCAAATGCAGGAGACTCGGGACAGCAGCCGTGTATTCGAAGAAACTCCCCAAAAGGCTTGGAAGGCTATATCCGGCTGCTGGATATATTGGTTTTTCAGAAGGAAAGGAAAAGGGGGCTCCTGTGGGAGCAAAGGATGATACGGACTCCTGCGGGAGCCCGAGCAGGGTTGGCATGGGCTATGAATACTCCTGAGGGAGTAGATTCAGGAAGACCCCTGCGGGGGTTAGAGCCATGGGATGGACAGGAATCCTGCTGGGGTAGTTAAAAATGGGGAAGGGGAATTGAGGACTTCAGCTGGATAAGGGGGGGGGTGAAGGGGGCTGGGGTGGGGCAGGGACTCCAAAGGAGTGGATTGCTCAAGGAACACTCCTTGCGGAGATATAGCTGGGAGGTGGCAGCGCTATATATAAATATATATGTATATATGAAAATATATAGATATATAAATATATAATGGGGTAATCTAGTGCCTTGGGGGGGGGGGGGGGGGGGCGATTTTTGGACTCCTGCGGGAGTCGAAGCTCCTGGGCACTCCTGCGGGAGATAGAGCTGTATGTGCCATCTCCAGCTGGAGTCGGGAAGAGGAAGGGCAGGTGAAGGCCCCAGCTGAAGGGTGAATGGCAGTTGGGCGATGACCCCTGCGGGGGTCGATGCTCGGGACCACTCCTGCGGGAGTTAGAGCTTGAGGGTGACGGCACTATATATAAATGTATATTTATATGCGTGGGTGCATATATATATACATATATATAAATGAATTAAAATAAATGAAAGGTAAATGTGTAAAATAAATGTATAAAAAAATAAAATAAGCTAGGGCCGGGGAGGGTCGGTGACGTGACTCATGCTCGTGTCACAGCTCGGGGTTGGTTGAGCTATTTTGGCCAGCTCCAGTAGGAGTCGGGAGAGATGAGGGGGAGGTGAAGACTCCTGCTGGAGGGTGACGGGCAGAATTGGTGCTCTGGGGGTGTTCCTGCGGGAACAGAGCGTGATGGTGGCAGCGCTATATATAAATTAATATTTATATGCGTGGGTGCATATAGATATTAATTTATATAAATAAAATCAAACAGAGAGAAAAATAAAGGCAATATTATATGTCATTGTTAAATGACTTATAATATGTAAAAGCTAGGGCTGGGGGAGGGGCTGTGAGATGATTCCTGCGGGAACCAAAGCTCGGGGTAACACTCCTGCGGGAGTCAGAGCCATGGGGGGGGCAGGGTCCTACAGAAGTCAGGTAAAGGTGGAGGGGTGGTGAAGACTTCTGTGGCTGCGGCCAGGGGGGGCGGAGGTGACAGGGGGGGCCTGGGCGGGAAAAACTCCTGCTGGAGTTAGGTGAGTGAATAGGGAGAGAAAGCTGAGTGCGACTCAGAGCCAGAAGGAAGAAAGCAGGGTTAGGTGGCTGGGTCGTGCCCGCGCCCTTGGGTGGCTGAGTAGCTCCTCCGCCCTCTGGGAGCCGGGATGGCTGTGTCTTGTCTTATCCCTGGATTAGGCTCGTGCCTTTGGCCGCTAGGTTTAAGGTGTCTGCTGGTGAGGGTCCTTTGGGCTTCCTTTAGATGGCTGTGGCTGAGTCTAATGTAAGATTTGAAGGTATCGGAAGACCACCTTCCTATTGTTTGTATGTGTTGTTGAGATAGCCCTTTATGTGCAACTGTGGTGGCGGCTCCAAATCTGACTGGAGTATGAATCTGGTGGGAAGCCTGAATGGTGGAGGACTGCTTTAATGTGTTTTGAAACCAAGGCGTGTCACTGGATGGTGTGTGAAAAAGGTGGGCTGGGGGACTTAAGCTTAGCATTTCCTATAGTGCATGTATGCTAGGAGTGTTTGGAATGGCTTGTGGGGGAGGGAATATTGAATATGTAGATGCATTGTCCTTTTCTGGATTGATCTGTTTATCATGATTGATAGTTTCCTCGTCAATCAAAGTTAGATCTGTGATGGTGGGGTGGATGTTGGGATCAAATTTGATGTTACTGTAATTTCACAACATCTGAGAAACTCGAAAAAAAAAAAAAAACAAGAATAAACATTGCATCTAGAGTGTGGTCTGTATGCAAGGATAGGTATCCTTCTGTGTGGAAATGCGTTGGAGCGTATGTAGGGCGAGATGGGCAGTCTGATGTCTGGGAGGGTGGGATGCCTTTAATAAGAAGGCCGGTTTGTGAATTAGCAATAGAATCATAGTTTGTGTGAATGCAAGTATGAGATGAATAGACTGATTGTTTGCGGGGGCGAACGGGAATGAAGTGTTATGTGGGGAATAAAATGTTTGGATGTGTTTTGTAGTGAGGAACTATTAAGATATTCTGGGGTTACTTCCTAAAATATATTTATAGGTGTTGATGCAAATCATGTATGTGGGAATGTCATCTTCAAAGGAGGGATGAGGTCAGGTGCGGCTCTGCTTCTGGTACCAGTTTCTAGAAACAAAAGCAAGAAAGGGAATCAGCAATTTCCTTATATAATTAGGAACATGTACAACAGTTATAAATTAATTAAAAGTTTTTTTTTTTTTTTTTTTCCTTTGAAGTCCAAATGAAGAGATGGAGAAGCAGCCTTTAAGCATGATAATGATAACGCCTTTTGTTAGTGCAGTGGACAGCGGCTTCATTGTAACGGTAAATGAGAATTTTGGAGGCGGACTATTAATTTCTCCGCGATATGGTCCGTTGGTAGCGCGTCGGCAGTCCTGATAACATCCCTCTAAGCCTAGGCCGGGGGCGGCGTCTGTGTATTTAAGATATGTACTGAGGATGAAATTGGATCGTTTATAAATGAGTGGGCAGCAATTCCAGCGCTTAGGAAGGAAAGCATAAGCTGGTCGCACGCCTTAAGCGCTGTTCGGTGACGTGCTGCATTGCGCCATGCATTTAGAATTCAAAACATATGTTCTATCAGGGTGCGCGTCGGGGGCTGTCCGCAGTGCTTAGTCACAATTCAGGACTCTTTGTATTCTGCCGCGCCACGGAGCGCTATGTAAATAGTTTAGTTTAAATGACATATGAATTTGCGTGTCTGGTGTACATTAGCCTTCTCCCTGTCATGTGCGCACCCCGTCGCCGCGTTGAGCGGTGCCTCCGGTGCGCGACGCCCTTCAGACCGAGTTGATATGGCCGAGATCGGACATATTCTCATCTAATCCGGGGACTGATGCTACGAGTTGGAGGTGCGTGACGAAAAGGTGTCCCTGCAGGATAATGCGCGTGTGAGTTTTGATGTCCTAAGATAGACAGTTTGTGCTTAGCACAATCTTTTCTCTTCAAGAATATAGAAGGGAACTAAATTTCAGTCGATTTATTTAGGTATGCATGTATGCAATTCTGCGAATCCAAATTGATGCTTAGGAATTTTATAGCAGTGCTTGAGCCGGAGGTTCTTCCACGATGGAAATGTCAATATTAGAAAGACTTGTCACTTTCTTATATCTTCAGATATATTATATCTTCAGAACTTATATCTCTGTCGCTAAGAGATACGTGTAAACGTCTAGTAGATGAACTACGTGCGAACGCCGTAGTTATTGGCGAGAATCCCGCAAATAGTTCTGAAGTATAAATGTGGTTACTTCTGCGTCCGAATGTTAGACAGACTGCAAAGTAGAATTGTGATGCCTGATTAATGCCAGAAATCGGAGATACCAGAGATCAGGAATAACTTAAAAGGCGGGGGTGATGTCGACTGCGAAGCTTTGCAGCAGACTAGATTAATTAAATACCACACCACAAACCAAGAAATCTCTTTAGGGCATCTTCGTTCGGCGTGATGAATAATGCTGAAAAAGGCGGAATTATAAGATGAAAGATCCGTTATTAGACGTTTTTAGAAACGTTCTAATGCCCATTTCAGTAGGCTAATGTAAATGTGCTTGACGAAGCAGCAAGAATGAGGGCATCGAACATGAATTTATTGTCGATCTCTTTTTCTATAATAGCTCTGTGATTTCTGGTTCAGCATTGGTGGAGGGCTGGGAAGGGAGTGCCAAGATACCGGGCTTGGATCCGTTATACAGACCTGGAATGAGAAATTCAGAAAAATTAGGTCAGGGTGCAAACGTAAATCAGTATAAAGATTAAAAATGTTGACAAGTAATTTGTTTTCTTTAGACTTGGCTGACGGCGTGCCTGTCGCCGCAGTAGTAGCAAGTGTGAGAGGAAGGAGAGCTGGGTTTAGAGTGGTAATGATTGCTGGAAGAGGAGGGCTGGAGTTTGCACTGGATTGGGGAGCTGCAGGCTAGAAGAGTTGCGTTATTGTCCGGGAGATTCCGAGATTGCTTTAGGGCTTTCTCTGGTGGCCCGGGGTGGCGCAGTGTTTGTAGGCTGTAGTACGTAGTGTTTAGGGAGCGTAGCAGGAGCGTGTGGTTGTAGTGTCCTAGGGGGGCGGAGTCAGCGAAGACGTGGATTCGTAAGGTCTTTTCGGGTATATTGCAGTAGTATGGAATTTGTGGTTCCGGCGTCTATAAGTTTGGAGGAGTTCTGTGACTGTCGTTTGTTGGATACGAGAGACGTATGATGACGCTGGAGAAGGTACGTGGCGGTTTGAAGTAGCGGGAGATGAGGATTGTATAAAACATTGTGCTCTGGCTGGAGTAGCTAGGCCTTTGGCCTCTTACTGGAGCCTCAGTCTCGGGCAGACTTCCAGGCTGAGCTGGGTGTTGTTGAGATGGGGCTGATGTTTCAGGGAGCGCGGAGCTTTCTTTCTTTCTTGCCCGTTGCTGCGCTGTTGTGATCTCCGCCGCCTCCGTTGTTGTTTTCGTTGTAGTTGACGACGATATTATGATGATGATGATGATGATTGAAAATAGTAGGAGGTTGGTTTGTCCGTGAGTAGCTTTCGGAAGAGCTGGAGCGGACTTGTCGTTAGTTTCTTCGGAAAATGAAGATACTGTAAGAGAGTAGTTCTAGCTAGGCTACTTATAGTGAGTTGGGGTTAATCTGATTGGCTAACTAGTGAATGTAGATGAGTGGCCAGCTGCAGTCAATCATATCACGTGCTCCTCTCGAAATTAGTTTGAAAACTTCACAAAATAGTTTTTTTTTTAAAAAAAAAGGTCACGTGCGAGTAAACTCTCCTTACACTGGTCAGAGTTTCAGAAAGTCCCACAGATTATGCTCAGCTGTCATACGTCCTTATTTTAATTTATGAAGATGAGCGCCTTGTTTCAGTTTTCAAGGATTGTAAAAATCGATTTATTTAATTAATATTCAATCAACCAAGAATGATGCATTATAAACTTAAATTATAGAGAAAAATAAAGCAAGACTGGACTCAGATCATGGAGCAGATCAATGTTGATGTTTCTATTGAAGTGTCAGTGCAGAAATGAACAAAACAACAGGCCAGCACGCTCAACCAATGGTTTTGTTTCATAGGTGAAACAGCATACAGTGTATTGCTGAACTCAATTGGGACCAATGTCCAAGTTCCGGTCTGAATCTTAACAAGTCAGACAAAATTCTTCAGTTAGATAATAAGAGTGTCATGTGACTTTTATATGATTTTAAGAAACTGCAGAATGCACAAATATCAGAGCAGGTCAAAACTTCACCAGGACACAAAACCCCTCAGACTCCAGAGGGTTAACTTTGTCTTCACCAATGTTATTTCTTTATTTTATTGTTACTTATTTTTTGACAGAATTGGCTAAATATTTGACAAATCCTTAAATATACCTTTCCAATAAACTAATTCAAATACAAAAAAAAATTCATATAAACATATGAAATATGAATACAGAATTTAGAGGCAATTCATTTAAATGGTCTTTAATTACACTGATTCCTTTAACTGTTAGTCATCGTTGGTACATTAGAAAAAGAAAAGCTTTAATTTGAAAATTCACATTTTGCAATTTACTCAGTAATGCTTTCAAACACATTTGCCTATACGCATACGTTTGTATAGACATGACTAAAATCACACCCCTATATTTTTGTTTATTCTTCTGCCAATACACTAAGTTGGGAAAAGGGCTTTCATATTTGTAAACCCAATTTTTAACTATCTTTTTGTTGTTGCTGTTGAGTGGAAAAGCATTTACCTCAGTATCTCCAGCTTACAATTTTCTCCTAAAACTCTTAAACTCTTCAGTCCATCAGAGACCTTCTTCACTCCTGAATCCTGCAGGTCATTGTTACTCAGGTCCAGCTCTCTCAGGACACAGTTTGAGGATTGTAGAGCTGAAGACAAACTCTCACAGGACTGAGCAGTGAGATTACACATGACCAATCTTAAAAAGAAGAACAGATTACATAAACAGTGGGATTTTTAGTCATTCATCTAATGTAAAAAATAAAATAAAATAAAAAAATTAAAATCAATCAATCAGGTGCTTAAACTCAGACCTCAGTGTCTCCAGTTTACAGTGTTGACTATTCAGTCCATCAGAGAGAAGCTTCACTCCTGAATCCTGCAGGTCATTGTTACTCAGCTCCAGCTCTCTCAGGATACAGTTTGAGGATTGTAGAGCTGAAGACAAACTCGCACAGCACTGAACAGTAAGATTACACATGGCCAATCTGAGAAAGAACACAGATTAGATTAACATTCTGATTTTTAGTAATTTATCTGATGAAAAGAGAAAAAAAAGAAACAAATGAATAAAGTAGATGCTTGAACTCAGACCTCAGTGTCTCCAGTTTACAGTTTGGACCCTTCAGTCCATCAGAGAGAAGCTTCACTCCTGAATCCTGCAGGTCATTGTTACTCAGCTCCAGCTCTCTCAGGACACAGTTTGAGGATTGTAGAGCGGAAGACAAACTCTCACAGGACTGAGCACTGAGATTACACATGACCAATCTGAGAAAGAGCACACATTACTTTAATGTGATCTGTGTGATGTAACAAAACAAAAAACCAATCAATCAATCAATAAATTAAATAATCGATCAGGTATTTAAACTCAGACCTCAGTGTCTCCAGTTTACAGTGTTGACTCTTCAGTCCATCAGAGAGAAGCTTCACTCCTGAATCCTGCAGGTCATTGTTACTCAGGTCCAGCTCTCTCAGGACACAGTTTGAGGATTGTAGAGCTGTAGACAAATGCTTACAGGACTGAACAGTGAGATTACAGCTCTGTAGTCTGTGTAGAGGACAAACACAATATTTATGTGATCATCTGGGGCCTCATATATTAACAATGCGTACTCACAAAAACTAATAAAGGCACAATTTTTTTGTGTGGTTTTGTCCATTGGCAACTCTTAGAGGCAATGAAGTGAAGTTGCAAACAATAAAATATGAACTGTAACAACCACCATGTGAGAAACATAGAAATTAATTAGTAGTTGATAAAATATTAGACACTATGGCAACATGTTTTATAGGATTATCAAATCATTTATACTATTTAATAATAAAAAAGTGTGTGCAAATGCAATCTACTGCAAAAGCAACATTAAATATTTGAAACTTATTAAATAGATGATGTGCAATAGTGTTTTAATGCGAATGTTGACATTTGTATGGTGCTTTTTTCAAATGCTATATTCCAAAATGCTTATTAAATTGATTATAGATATAACGTAAAAATTGTTGAAATGAAATGAATTATTTAGATGAATTTAATAATCTATAAATTAGCTGATAGATTGGTCAATATAATAATAGTTGTTAGTGGCAGCACTAGTGTGCTTGTAATTATTGAACTCCCTATGAGGAGTTGACAACTTCAAGACAAAAGGATTTCTTTGGCTTCTCTAAATTTCCCCAATGGCTGTAAAGTTTCTCATCCTGGGTGCAACAGAAACACTGAACACAGGTCTCTGTGGCTGTTCTAAATAAAGTCTAAATAAAGTTAACCATGATTTTGAGTCTGCTCATTTATTTTTTAGTCTAATTAATAAAGGCAACTCTCTCTGCTCAAAGGGCTCATCAACAATAAAATGTTACCTTTTTCTTTGCTGATTGCTTTTGCTGGAGATTTCATTAACATAATGAAATGTTTTTATTCAAGGAAAGAGATAGGGTAGGGTATTGTGCTCATACATGTGCATTTAGTTTCAGAGATGCGAAGTAACGAAGAGCAATTCTTTGTTACTGTACAAGTAGATTTTTCTGGTATGAGTACTTTACTCCACTATTTATTTTTAACTAAACAACCATTATTGGAAGGCAGGGGAAGATGTTTTTTTTCTTTCTTTTTTAGGTTTTTATCTATAATAATAATAATAATAATAATAATAATAATAAAAAGAATATGGTCCTAAGATGAAAGAGAAAAAAAACAACATGACAAAGTTAACAACAATAATTTCTGTAGCATCTTTAAAAGTTGCATCGTAAGGCACTTTACAAAATCTAATGAAAATGAGATACAACTATAATAAAACTATTGAAAAATAATTCAATTCATCGTAAAGATGCAAATAAAAACCTCTTGCTTTTTGTTTGTATGTGTTTGTTTCTAAAGATTCCTCCACACCAGTTATAAGGACTGCCTTCCCTGTAATCTTGCCTGCAGCTCCTCAGCTTATCCAGCCATGTCCACCATTTTATTTCTCTCTGGTACAGCAGTTTCAATCTTCTCTAGTACATCTGATTCAGTGATCTCAAGCACAGCAGTTTCCACACTAAATCTTTTAGTTCATCACCTGTCATGGCTGCTAATCCTTACTACCTTCCCTAGATGACTGCCTGACCAGAGTCATTTCACAAGATGGCTGCCATGCTCTTATGGTGGCCACATAAGACTCTCCAGCTGTTGTGGATCTCAAGCCACAGTCCTCGGATTTTGCAGATGCCACTTCAGTGGTGTTTTGGCTGTTTTATCCTATTCCACATGACCTGCCATGGTTTACTGTACAGTAGTCCCTGTCTTGCTTTAAGCTTCTTTGTGTCCACTTGTCCTGTCAGTTTCCCCCTCACCATCTGTCCTGTACTCTGTCAGTTTCATTAACCAGCCCCTCATCTTTCTCCCTTGTTCACTGTAGCCCCTCCAGCTTTCTGAATCACTGCTGTCAATTTCTCCCAAAAACATACTAAATAATGTGACCACAGTACACCTAATAGTCCACCCCAGATGCCTCCGAGCCTAAAGAAGTCGACGGTGCTTCTGGACACTGTTAATATAGGGCACCAAAGTAGTCCTGAGCCCATGTGCTGATATGGCTTATAGATAAATGAGGATTCTTGATGCAGTGCCACCTGAGGGATTGCAGATCACGGTTGTTCAGCTTAGGCTTGCGTCCTTGTCCTTTACGCACTGAAACTCCTCCAGATTTCTTTTAATGATGTTCTGCACTGTTGAAGGTGAAATATCCACATGTCTTCCTCCCTTTCTCTGAAGAACATTGTTTTTAAACATTTCAATCATTCTCTCTCGTATTTGTTGGTAAACTGGCGATCCTCGGCCCATCTTTGCTCCTAAAGATAACTTCTTAGATGAACTGGATGTTCTTCTCTCATCTTTTTCTGATTATGACACTCCCTTGTTGGTGCTAGGTGACTTCAACATCCACATTGAAAGACTTCAAGCTGCTGACTTCCAGACTCTGCTTGCATCTTTCGACCTCAAAAGAGCACCTACTTCTGCTACTCACAAATCAGGTAATCAACTAGACCTTATTTACACTCGACATTGCCTCGCTGATCAAACACTAGTAACTCCACTACAAACATCGGATCATTTCCTTCTCTCTCTCAACATCCACATTACTCCTGAGCCGCCACACACTCCAACTCTAGTTGCCTTTCGCAGAAACCTACGCTCTCTCTCACCCAATAGACTATCCACCATTGTTTCTAACTCTCTTCCTCCATCTTGCAAACTCTCTGCACTTGATACGAACAGTGCCACTGATACACTCTGCTCCACGCTAACATCATGTCTAGACAGACTATGCCCTCTTACATCCAGACCAACCCGGGAAAATCCTCCTGCACCCTGGCTCTCTGATGTTCTCCGTGAACATCGCTCAAAACTTCGGGCTGCTGAGAGAAGTTGGCGAAAAACTAAAAATCCTGAACAGCTCATAGCATACCAAACTCTTCTGTCTTCTTTCTCGACTGAGGTTACTTCTGCAAAGCAGACATACTTCCGTCAGAAAGTCAACAGTGCCACCAATCCTCGCTTGCTTTTTAAAACATTTTCCTCCCTCCTCTATCCTCCTCCTCCACCCGCATCCTCCACACTCACTACTGATGACTTTGCTACATTCTTTTGCACCAAAACTGCAAAAATCAGTGCTCAATTTGCTGCACCTACAACAAACACTCAAGATACACCACCAACACCACACACACTCACCTCTTTCTCCCAGCTCTCTGAGTCTGAGGTGTCCAATCTCGTGCTATCAAGCCATGCAACCACCTGTCCGCTAGATCCCATTCCCTCTCATCTCCTGCAAGCCATTTCTCCTGCAGTCATACCAACACTGACTCACATAATTAACACATCTCTTGACTCTGGTCTATTCCCTACTTCATTTAAGCAGGCTAGGGTAACCCCACTGCTAAAGAAACCCAACCTGGATCAAACGCTACTTGAAAACTACCGACCGGTATCCCTGCTTCCATTCATGGCCAAGATTTTGGAGAAAGTACTGTTCAATCAAGTCCTAGACTTTCTTACTCAAAACAACCTCATGGACAACAAGCAATCTGGCTTTAAGAAAGGCCACTCAACTGAGACTGCCCTGCTCTCGGTCGTGGAGGATCTCAGACTGGCTAAAGCAGACTCTAAATCATCTGTCCTCATCTTGCTGGATTTATCAGCTGCTTTTGACACTGTAAACCACCAGATCCTGCTATCTACGCTTGAGTCACTGGGCGTCGCAGGCACTGTTATTCAATGGTTCCGTTCCTACCTCTCGGACAGGTCATTCAGGGTGTCGTGGAGGGGAGAGGTGTCCAACCTACAGCATCTAAACACTGGGGTACCTTAGGGCTCTGTGCTTGGGCCACTTCTCTTTTCTATCTACACGGCATCTTTAGGAACAGTCATCCAGAAACATGGTTTTTCCTACCACTGCTATGCTGATGACACCCAGCTATACCTCTCTTTTCACCCTGATGATCCCTCGGTTCCAGCTCGCATTTCAGCCTGCCTGTCAGACATTTCACTCTGGATGAAAGATCATCATCTCCAGCTTAACCTCATGAAAACGGAAATGCTTGAAGTTTCTGCCAACCCGACTCTTCACCATAACTTTTCAATCCAGATGGATGGAGCAACCATCACTGCATCCAAAATGGTAAAAAGCCTTGGAGTTACGATTGATGACCAACTGAACTTCTCTGACCACATTTCTAGAACTGCTCGATCTTGCAGATTCGCACTCTACAACATCAGAAAGGTCCGACCCTTCCTATCTGAACATACTGCTCAACTCATTGTTCAAGCCCTTGTCCTCTCCAAACTGGACTATTGCAACTCTCTGCTAGCCGGGCTACCAGCTAGTTCTATCAAACCTCTTCAGCTGCTTCAGAACGCAGCAGCACGAGTGGTCTTTAATGAACCCAAAAGAGCACATGTCACTCCGCTACTCACCCGTTTGCACTGGCTGCCAGTTGCTGCCCGCATCAAATTCAAAGCTCTGATGTTTGCTTACAAAGTGACCTCTAGCTGTGCTCCTTCGTATCTGCTCTCACTTCTGCAGATATATGTGCCCTCCAGAAACTTGCGTTCTGTGAATGAACGTCGCCTTATTGTTCCATCCCAAAGAGGGAAGAAATCACTTTCCCGAACTCTCACATTCAATCTGCCCAGTTGGTGGAATGAACTCCCTAACTACATCAGAACAGCAGAGTCACTTGCTGTCTTCAAGAAACGACTAAAAACGCAACTGTTTAGTCTCCACTTTACTTCCTAATCTGCAACTGCCTCTCTGGCTATACCACTGTGCCCTCTCTCTCTCTCTCTCTCTCTCTCTCTCTCTCTCAAAAAAAAAAAAAATATATATATTTTCTACTTATGTTTTTGCTTCTTAGACTTTACACACCTGAAACTTGTCTATAGCGCTTGTTCACTGCTGCTCTTATAGTTGTGTAAATTTGCTTCCTTGTTCTCATTTGTAAGTCGCTTTGGATAAAAGCGTCTGCTAAATGACTAAATGTAAATGTAAATGTAAAGGACTAGATCTTTCTTGGATGCTGCTTTTTTCAATCATAATTACAATCACCTGTTGACATCACCTGTTTCACATCACATCATTATTATTACTAGGCCTAAACTGCTCCTGTCCCAACATGTTTAAAAGGCCATTTTAATGTTTAGTTATAAAATTATAATTAATATAATAATTAAACATTAAAACTGCACTTGGATCCACCTCTTTCATTGTTTGTCTGCTTGCACGATTCATAAAAATTAACTCAATTTTCACACACAAAAAGGACAACACATACAAATTCACAAGTCGGTTATAAAATGGTTCTCAATGAGAGAGGATGACAATAGATGATCTGCATTTCTCAAATTCATCTACTATATTTCAGAGAAGCTGAATACATGGTTAGAAATCTGTACTGTTCAAATATGCTTTTGCCTCACCAGCAACATCAGTGTTTGAAGACAATGTAGGTTAATGGCTTATTTGCTTTTTTAGGGATAGTTCACTAAAATATTTACTCACCCTCAAATGGTTACAAACAATTATGCGCTTTGTTATTGTTGAACACCAAAGTTTTTTTAAAGATGAAAAACATTAGTCATTGACCTCTATAGAAAAGAAAAACAAATGCTATGCAAGTCAATAGCTACTGGGTTTCAGCTTTCTTTAAAATATATTTTATGCTCAACAGTAGAAATAAACTTTTAGAAAGATTTATAACCCCTTGAGGGTGAGTAAAAAAGAAAATAGACAGTTTTGGGTAAACTATGCCTTGAACAACCACTGCCAATGGATTAATCTCAATATTATTAAAAACAATCTAAAACATTAAATAATAAACAATTAAACAATTATCACAGTATTTTAAAGTGTCCACAACATAAATATTGTGCATATTTAAATTTTATTTATTTTATTATATTTTTTTATGTTACAGCCTTAATCCAAAGTGGATTAAACTTATTGATTTCCTCAACATTCTACACACAATACCCTATAAATACAAAGTGGAAAAAGAGTTTTTAAAATTGTTGCAAATTTATTTAAAATAAAAAAAGCTGAAAAAAAAAATGTGGAAAAATGAAGCGTTATCAATACTTTCTGGATGTACTTTCTGCACTGTTGAAGGTGAAATATCCACATGTCTTCCTCCCTTTCTCTGAAGAACATTGTTTTTAAACATTTCAATCATTCTCTCTCGTATTTGTTGGTAAACTGGCGATCCTCGGCCCATCTTTGCTCCAGTACATTGTATTATTTAATTTTAAAAAATGTCTATTCCTTGAATGGAAAAAGGACTTAGACTTACTGAGCTCTTTTGGAGGATTTGATGACTGCTGATAGTCTGATGAGACACTCGTCTGATCACTAGTCTTCCACATAGGAGCAGTTTGAGAACAAAAAGCTAAAAAATGTCTGAAATACAATATCTGAACAGTGGCTTTAGGTGTGGGAACATGAGTATCTCATCAAGCATGTTTTTGTGTTTAAAAGAGGTATAACAGACTTCTCAACATAGATGTCTCTTCAAACACAGCTTGCCTAAAATAAGGCTAAATTTGGAATCTTGAATGAATGTGAAGTCTGTGTAATCTGTGTATTTGATGTCTAGTCTAGTCTTCGACTATTGTTAGATGTTTATTAGATTTTTACTGACAGCATAAATTGTATTTGTATGGACATCTATTAAACACAAAATTGCTTTGTTGGATGTGTGGAATAATTGACTTCAGTCTGTTGAATTAAGATGCGGTCACGCTACAGTTTGAGCATGTGAAATTCTGTCATACAGTGCTGTGATCAGGGGCTGGATTAAGTCAAGTGATGCATTTTCGCAGGTCAGAGTTCACCAAGCTTGAACTTTTCGATGCAGCGATCTGCGAAACTTGCCACATAAGCTTGCGTTACCAGTCTGACTCATTCGCGTGCGGATGAATAGAAGTCTATGGGGAGAAAAGTGCAGTGTGACCACAGCTTTATTGTGCACACTAGAGCTGTAACGACAACTCTACGAGCATCACAGGTGTGCACTATTTTCAAATAATTGAAAGAACTGGAGTCATTGGCTGTTTCTCAATATGCGTTCTTCAGCGGTCTTGCGTCCTCATGTTCTCATGTAACGTCATCATCAACTGCCAAAGTTCAGTTCCAATACTCAAGACCGCAAGAACAGAGGACACGTGAAACTTCCCGGATGTACTCTTGATATCAAGGACGCACCGATGCAGACTTGAGCACCGAACTTGATCTAGAAGTCTCAGAAGTCATTGCGACTGGAGGTGGGAAGCGCAGAATTTTATTTAGATTTATTATTAAAGTTCAGAGATATCACTTATTTACTTCAGGAGTTTCCCTGAATGAAACAGTGAATATAAACATTACCATAAACATCTTAATAAAGGAATAAACACATTAAGGGTGTTTATTTGCTGAAATTCGTATTAAAATCTGGTTTATTTGTATTGTGCAACGCATATTTATAATGTTTTTAAGCATAGCATATATTTTGAAAAGGGGAAAACAATAAATTGTTGTATGAATGTTGTGATGTTTCAATAATTTTCCATTTAAAACGTATGAAGGTCACGTGACCATCAGGAAGAACGCAGCATCTCATTTCTCACAGGACATGTTCTCTGTTCTTGCGCTCTCCCGAGTTCGTTCTTCTGAGGACACCTGGCAAGACCGCTCTCCACAAGAACGCAAGTCCGTTCTCTGCATTCTTGGAATTGAGAAACAGCCATTTAGTCCTTAAACAAATTCATCTTATTTCTTAAAAGTAAGTAAATGAAAAATAACAATGAAAATTAAATGTGTTGCTGACACAGGACCTTTTTAAATTACCATTTTGACTGTAATAATATAAATCAATGAGTTTTTCCCACCTGGAAGATCCACTGGAGATTGTCTGTGAAGCTCTTGTGTCTCCTGTGAGTCTCGTCTCCTGAATCTGGTAACTCATATTCATCACTGTTAACAGATAAAACTACTGTAATTATACATTTAGAGGCAAACAATACAGTTATATCTTACAAACACTGAAAATAATAAATGTGCTTATTATACGGAGACAGTTGGGACAGTGGACAGATTTGTTATTTGAGTAATCTGTTACAAAGTAAATTTAGCTGAGAAATTACACACAAACGTCATTATTGTGTTAAGCATTTAAAAGACTTTACAGAAAGTAACTTCAGATAGAAATATTTTAGAAAGAAATAATTTGATTTAGTTTTTCATAACACAAACATTTAAGCAACAATACAATGAAATACAATGCAGCTATAATTTATTTCTAAAAGCTTCATCTGTCTTTAAAAATATTAACAAAACAGTTTTGGTTATAAACATCTTCAAGACATCTTTTAGGTTCCACTAATGGAACGTCATGAAGATAAGGTAATTATGACAGAATTTTTAAAGGTTAAAAACACATTTTAAAAAATGTAATTCACATGGAAATATGAAATTAATGTTTGAAACAGTTCATGTGTGAGCAATAATGTAAAACACAAAATACCTTCGAGCAGATGATGGTGTTTTCTCTGTGAGGTCTGGTGCACGACCCATTGACCTATCACTCTTTATAGACACAGAGCTGGACACACATGATGCTGATCTCACACTGAAGTCACAAACACACCAGAGGAAAAAACTGCAGAAGAAACTCCTTTAAAGGTGTAAACTGGATTTAAAATGTAATTTAAATAAAATGAAATTTTAATTATATAAAAATTAATGAAATTATTTGATTAATTATTTGATTATTTTATTAATTCATTTAATTTAAATTAATTAATGTAATTAGATTAATGTAAATTAAAGGTGTAGTCAGCCCTGCTTCTCTCACATGCTAAAAATCCACACAAAAGCTAAAACGCTTTATGAACCTTTTGCCAGCAATGAATGTTTGCGCTTGACAACAGGTTTTGATCGTTGGTTTCATTTATAATATGGTATAAAGTGTGCAGTGAGTGTTTTTTCAGCCTTAAAACATCTATAATAACTGTACAAAATAAAGCTGACTACTTCACAAATTTCGCCTATTGTGAGTAATTTTTAGAAGGTAACTCCTGCGATTAACGAAGGACCACTGTATCATATCAAAGTTAGAAAATCCAGTTTCACAACAACATTAAACTGTATACATATAAATTATCTGCATTAACATGTAAGCATGTTTCAGTGATGGGTTGCTGCTGGAAGGGCATTCGCTGCGTTAAAACATGTTGGATAAGTTGGCGGTTATTCCGTTGTGGCGACCCCTGATTAATAAAGCAACTAAAGCCAAAAAGAAAATAAATGAATGAACATGTAAGCATTAGTGAGATGTACCAGTATTTTGGCCTTAGACATGGCCATGACAAAGGTGACATCTATCAAAAAATTTTGGTTGCCCGCTTACTCTCATTTTCCCCTAAATTTTGTACACTGTTAACAGTTACTAACATTTACAAAGTAGTTATCTACATTTACCATAAAACTGGTCAATCTTTGAAATTGTTCATGTGTTAATTATTCATCTGAAGTTAATTTTGTTTGATAATTTTTTTATTTCACATTTGATTTTAGAGATTGAATTGATGAACTTGCAGTTCAATCTGTAATATAATATAATGTAAAATAGATATTTTAAGAAATTTTATTCTTCTTTTGCATTCATGCTTGCCTGTACAAAAATTAGATCTTTTTTAATTAAACTTTTCCTTCTCTTTAGTCTCTGATTTATTAGAGGTCACCACAGCAGAATGAACCGACAACTATTCCAGCATATGTTTTACACAGCAAATGTCCTTTCAGCTGCAACCCAGTAATGGGAAACACTCACACACAAAGGCCAATTTAGCTCATCAATTCCCCTATAGCGCATGTGTTTGGACAGTGGGGGAAACTGGAACACCTGAAGGAAACCCACGCCATTACAAGGAGAACATGCAAACTCCACACAGAAATGCCAACTCTCCCAGCCGAGACTCAGCAACATTCTTGCTGTAAGGCCAGAGTGCGACACCACTGAACCATTGTGCCGCTGTTTATCTAATTTCTTCTTTTTATTATATTACTAATACATTACATGCAAACTAAACTTCTCTATCTTGAATGTGCAGAACTCTCAAACGCTGCGAAATGTAAAGTGAACAGGAAGTATTTGCCTGACTGCATTTGTTAACATGCAGAAAATAAGCAGTACTGCTCACTCCCTGGTTTTTCTTGTGGAGAGAAACTGACCTTACACTGTAAGCTGCTTAACTAATGTTTACATTATAATATTTATTTTATATTATTTGCGTCATGACTGAAGTTAATTATGCTGTTTTCCTGAGGCATTTTAGGTGCTGAAATATAATTGGGTAACCTGGCAGTGGATGGAGTTGCACAGGTCAAAACAAACGGAATCACAAATATCTGCAAACCTATTACAGTAGTTTTATGCCTCAGAAGACTCATAAACTTAGATACAGCACATTTAAAATAAAAATATGAGTTTGTTCAGTTTAATTCAGCACAAACTAATAGTTGACTGAAGGTCTGTCTCATTAGGTCTGCTACACAGAAATCAATTCAATTCAATTCACCTTTATTTGTATAGCGCTTATACAATGTAGATTGTGTCAAAGCAGCTTCACATAAAAGGTCACAGTAAATAGGAACAGTGTAGTTCAGTTTATAGTGTTGAGTTCAGTTCAGTGGAGCTCAGTTCAGTGTGGTTTAATAATCACTACTGAGAGTCCAAATACTAAAGAGCAAATCCAACGATGCGCAGCTCTACAGATCCTGAACCATGCAAGCCAGTGGCGACAGCGGAGAGGGAAAAAAAAACTTCACTAAAGGCGGAAGTGAAGAAAAAAAAAACCTTGAGAGAAACCAGGCTCAGTTGGGCACGACCATTTTAATTTCTCCGCTGGCCAAACTTTTGTGCAGAGCTGTAGTCTCAGTGGCGGAGGCTGGAAGCTGGCCTCAGCGAAGACTCGTCTGTCTCTGGAGCGTCACAGGAATCAGTCTCATGTTCTCCACTCCTCCATGACCATCACAGTAGCTGCTCAGGATTCGGCCAGGTCCAGGATATAAAAAACCTTGGGATCATCTCGTCGTTGGTCTTGGATCGAATCAGTGACTCTGCATAGTCTGAGGGCCTCGGGAAGAGTATCCCCAGGTGGAAATGGAGAATAAAGAAAATAATTAGCGTAGCTGATGTTCACAGTGTATATCAACAAGATGCATAACCTGTGTGGAAGCCCCCAAGTGGTGCACTAAGTGTATGCTTTACTGAACAGATAGGTCTTTAATCTAGTTTTGATCATGGGTAAACAGATGAGTGATGCGCTGCTTTCTCATTCTGCTTCACTAAAAAACACATTTACCTCTAAACCTTGTTATGAGTAAAAAATAAACACAACAGAAACCAGAGGAAATATAGAAAAAAATCATTTGTATCTATAGAACTGGATATAATCTCTACATCTGAAAAACAAAAACATTTTTAAATTCCCTTCACTAAACTATGCACTGCAATTTAAAATGCACATTTGTAATAATTTTAATAAATGAATTTCTGATTTATCTTCCTTTTATATAATCTATAAACACTTCAGCTCTGATAAATATCCAGATCAAGCTGTCTGTAATCTAAGAATAATCTAAACACATTTCCTGAAGGTGTAAACCAGGGCTATTCAATTGGAGGCAATTTGTTCCGGCCCTCCAATTAGAGTGACCATGACATCAAAAATAAATTAAGTTCAGTTGAAAAACGGCCGCTAAAGTTATGAAGTGATGTGCATCTGTTCAATACAGCATGAGCTGCAGTTGAAGGTTGCGCAGAGCGCGAGTCACCTGATATTAAGCGAGTGGCGCGAGCAGCCGAAAACATCTGGATATGTTTGTAGAAAATAACTTTTGTACAATGCACTGATATCAGGGATGCAACAATTAGCCGACTTCATTATTAACCGCGCTTTAATTCGTCACGGTAAATTATCACCAAAGGCTTCGCAACGTCACATTTCTGTTGCACGGAACGAAACTGCTTCAACTAAACAAAGTTATGCCACCTGTGCGCTAGTTTAAAGTTCCGAGCTTATACCAAAGCTAATACCACACACTGGATTAACTATAGCAGCGGCCCGTTCCACTATCACGTCTTTTCCATGCACAAGTTTTTTATTTCTAATGTAAGAATATATGCCAATATGCGTGCACAATCGGAGCAACACGTTCACGGCTTTCCGGGCGCACGCAGTAGAAAACATCTCACACTATAGCGGTGGGAGTTGTGCGTGCCTTTCAGTGCAATGCAAACAAAAGATATGTTAGACAAATTATTGCAAATTATTAAAATGATTATGTATGTATGAACGCAGATGATAACAACAGTTAATCTAAATACTTACCTAAAGCTTAAATTTACATTAGACGTGATAACGGAGAAACCATGATTATTCTTCAGACCATATAATCATACAACCAAAATCTATAATTGTTGCATCCTTAATTGTTATGCGGCTTAAAACATATGAATGTGTCTGAATGTAGAAGAAGCCTACTGAAGCCATGCACTGCTGTTGTTGTGCTTTGAGATACAACATTTGAATGTTTGTTAAAATAAAAAAAGCCTATTGTACAATGCAGTGATATTATGTAGTTTCACACAATATTTTAACATTTTAATGTAGAAAAATACAACGTGGGTGTCTTAAGGAGCAAAAATACAGCATATGGGCTCTTGTATGCTGTTATGCCATCACTCATATTGCAAGTCATATCTCTCCGGCCCTTCGTTTGGGATGCTTTTCATAAACTGGCACCCGTGACAAACTAATTGAATAGCCCTGGTGTAAACTGAAGCTTTGTCCATCATTTGATCAGGCAATAGCAACACAAATAAGTGCACTGTTGTTGGTCTTTGTTCTTCAGAGAAAGTGTTGAAATAATGGTGTAAAAACAGAGTCAATACCTGTGTTTCTCTGAGAGAGAGTCCTTTACTCGCTCCTCTGCCATACTGCAGCTAAAACACCAATGCAGACATTAGCAGAGCTTTGAGGAAACAATCAGAAACTGACATGCATATGATTCTCTTGACTGTGGGCATGTCCTCAAGACAACAGCAAAACCACTGGAACTGAAAATATTTATACAGTTTCTCTGAGCACAAGTTTGTTAATAGAATATTTCAAGAAGATAAAAAAGATATTTGAGATTAAATCCTAGAGGTCTCTGAAGAATAGTTAAAGCCATATTGGACTTATAAAATAAGATAATAAATTTTGTCAAGATAACCTCAACTTTAGCCCATTATTTATTATTATTATTATTAATATTATTATTAATATTATTTAGTTAGCAAGTTAGTACTAAAATGTCAGCTGACAACTAAGGGTTAAATACAGTGTAACTAACATCAGCTTGTTTTTACCAAAGTTTCTTCCTGTTCAACTGGAAGGTCTGGTTTAACTTTACTTTCGAGTTCGAGACTCTCTATGTTAAGAGTTATATTTTATACTAATTGATCTGAAGTAATCAAGTCACCCTGATATAGACGAGTACAAACATTTTCAATGGGATTAAATTTTAAGTTTTTTGACACAATGTTTAAATGACTGTGTTTTGACACCATGTTTAATCAGAGTTAGAGGATTTGATCTTCAGGATTAGACTTTTAAATCACACTCACACATCTAAAATCCCTTCATCATCTCCACAAATTCTTCTTTGGCTCTCGGCGAAGGCGATCGCACTTTTTCCCTCTCCGTCCCATATCTCTCCTCGCTAGCTCCTCTTGTCTTTGTCTTATTCTATCTCTGAGGCTCTCCGTGCCCTGTTATCCAAACGAATAAGGAATTATGGATTTGATCAACTGGTCTCTGAATGCGATTGACACCATCTTCTCAATGAGAAGTTTGGGCTCGGGAGAGCCCACCTGTCCTGCGGGGACGTTTGCAGCTGGATACGTGATGGACAGGTGGGAGAAGTGGCGCTTCCTGTGCCTGGCTGCTCTGTCTCTGGAGGATATTGAAGACATTTACCTATTTGGAACTTTGATAACAGGGTTTCTGCTGATGGGCTTATGTGGGGCTCTGGCGTATCGACGAATGATGAAAGCGGTCAGTGCTGCTCAAAACCCCACCAGGCTGGCCAGCTTGATTGAAGCGCTGATGGGCAGGCTTGCTAATAATCAGACTGCAATATTAGATCGCAAACTGGAAAACATCGAGGTGAAGTTAGCAGCTTTGCAACAAAATTTGGCCAGATCTGGAGACGAGTGATGGACATTAAATATCTGTGAAATTGGCAGGTATTGACCTAAAGTTGAAGTATCTTTCTACTCTTTCGGCTTCCCTGTGTTTTCTTTTCTCCTGCCAGATGGCCTCGGCTGGAGGAAAACAACTTCTCCCGGATAGCAAGATAAGGAGACGCTCTGAAATTCCTGCTCCCCGTCAAGGACACCTGTTGAACTATACAGGCTTATGCACACACACACAGAGATACACAGCACGACACTTCCTGGCCCCAATCCAACACCTTCGTATGCTTTCACCCACTGGAGGGGGTAGGCAGGTCTGTGACCAGCGCCTCCATGGCTGCAGGACCTGATGGCTGCCTGCCCTTACCGGACTATATCCACACCCCCTGTTCCCATCCCCTGTGGCAATGTTATGTCTTGTCGTTGTGTTTTTGTGCTAGATTGCTGAGGCTTTTTCTTTCTCCCTGATCTCACATTGCTCCAACTTAAGAGCAAGGTGAGAGGGACTTTTTTTTTTGCCTCTCCTGATTGTATTTTATTTCCTGTTCCACCTCCTGTGACCTGTCTTCCCTGGAGTTGTGATGTCTGTGCACGGTCGGGGGGTTCCTTTTACCTGCATTTCGTTGCCTTGTACTTGTACATGTGTGATGACAATAAATTGAATCTAATCTAATCTAAAAATCAGCGTAATGTAGAAATATTAAACTCACATGCAGAAGTACAGATGCTCTTGTGCAGCAGGAACACAATCTCAGCTCTTTCACTCTTTCACTTCACTAAAACACCTGTGTAGTCTACAGGTCTATCCTGAAATATTATTGGCTCCACTGAGTGGCGCTGACATGAATATTCATGAGACTCTCTTTACTGTAGGTGTGTCCTCGAGACAACACCCAAACCACTGGAACTGGAAATATGTGCGCAGCTTCTCTGAGCACGTGTGTGTTGAAAAAGTATTTTTAAGAATAAAAAAGTATGTAGGATTAAATCCAAGAGATCTCTGTAAAATACTTAAAGCTATATTAAACCAATATCTTCAGATTATATATTTTATCACAATAACTTCAGGTTTAGCCCATTATTTTAGTTTTAGTTAGTTAGTGAGTTAGTACTAAAGTCAGCTGGCAGTTTAGGGTTTAGGGTTGCAGATTGTATAAGGAACATCAGTTTGTTTTTTTAGCACTTCCTGATCAACTGGAACATCTGGTTTAACTTTACTTTCAAAGTTTGAGACTCTCTATGTGTAGAGTTATGTTTTATTCTGAATGATCTGAAATACTCAAGTCAGCTGATTTAGAAAAGTACAAACCTTTTCAGGTGATTAAAATTTAAGTTATTTGACATTGTATTTAAATGATGTTTTGGCAATTTACAATTAAGAAGGCATTCAGAAATTTAACAAGAAGTGGCAATACACACAAGAAGTGCTAATTATACAATTAACTGCTAGCGCTCAAAGAAGTAAGTGCTAAAGTTAGAGGGGGGTTATTGGAGAGAGAGAAGAGAGTTTCTACATGTGGTCTGTCAAACCCACTCACCTGTGTGAGACACACTCAAAATCTTTAACGTTTTGTCGTTGTCGAGTGGTGAGGAGGGTGTTGTTTGATTGAGATTTGGGATGGACCTGGTGGAAAACAGACTAATTTGAGTGGTTTGTTTTGTGTATAAAAAAAGAGGCCAAATCATCAGCTGATAAGGAGTTGGTGAAGGAGGACAGAGCAGGGTATCAAACATCCTGTATAGTTTGCGAGTGTCTGCAGTGCTGTTGATTTTGTTATGTTAGTATAGGCTTTTGGTCAAATGGATTTGGGAGGCAAATGGTGTCAGCTGGGTTTGCTTGCTGCTAAGGTCTGCGAGGGATTTTAATTTGTGCCATGTGCTCTCTGTTTTCCTGAGTTTCTCTCAGAACATCAGACAGCCAGGGGTTAGAGGCAGAAGAGAACACTGGCCTGGTGGAGAGCGGACATATCTCATTTAGGCAAGACGTTTAAGTGAAAAAGAGCATTTCTGTTGCACTATGAACATCAAAAATTGAGAACTGGGTGTGTGAGGAAAGAGTGATGGAGAAGTGTGTGGAGGACAGAAAGCACAGACTGCATGTGGTTGGCGGTGTGGTTGTGGGAATCAGTACATTGAAATGAATGTTGAAGTAATTTAAAACGTGCAATGATTTAACTGACTTTTTCAGAAGTGCAATGTCTTGTGTAGATGAGGTCAAGTTGATATCCAGATTTATGTAAGCTCAATTGTCTGTACCCTTGTTGTTCTTAATGAGGAGGAGCAACCCTGCTCATAGTCACTTCCACTGACACTTCCATGTCAGTATTGGTATCTGAGAATTTATAGAGCTACTCTTGCTGTAGTGAACAAAGCGGTGCTCAATTGTTCACTAATTGCCCAGCAAAACCTCCAGCTCACAGATACAGGGAATCAAAACCAAAGCTGCTATGTGTTCCCTAATAAGAGCTTCTTTCCTCTGACTCACAGTTTTAACTCTTGTTGCAAATAAGCACAGCTACATTTGTAATTAATTGCAAAGCCTGCTTCTATTTAAATAGCCTACCACATATTGAATTAGCCATATATTATATGTTAGCATACATCAAAATATATATTAACTTGGGAAACATAAAAAAGACATTTTAAAAAAGGGACAACACATATATGAGCAACACTTATTTAATGCATTATTGACTTTGAAATGGGAGCAGTTACCAATCTTTTCATATCAAAATTAACTGCATGTCTTCCTTTAAGTGCTTTGCTAAACTGTGTTAGTGCATTTACTTTGCACTGCTCTGTAGCAATGCTTCTATATTGGCCCGTTTGTGTCCTTTGTTTATTTGTTCGATTGTTCACAAACCAAAACCATCTCAATCAACCAAAACTGGTCAGGGGGTTCAACACTTGCCATCTTGCCACTGGATATACTGAGAAGATTGTAAGAATACACTGTAAACCCAAATAAGTAAGCAGAACTCAAAAAATTTTTTTGATGTAACTCGTTGCCTCAAAAATTTTAAGTTCATGAACTTAAGCATTTTATTTTTCAAAACATAAATATTTTGATTACATGCTACATAAACCTTTTAATTTCAGTTAAATTAAAACTTGTTGTGAAATCACCTTAAGTATTTTAAGTTACAGTGACTTAAAATTTTGCTTTCCCATTCTCATGGCATTAAGTTAACATTACTCAAAACAATAAGTACACAAAGAACCACTTTTAAGTTGAATCAACTCAATATTTATTAGTATCTTTGTCTCTTCGTTTCAAGTACAAGTAACTCAAAACATTTAAAACACAATATTCAAAATCAAAGCCTCAAAACTAAATTTGAAACTGCAGTGTTCATTTAAAAAACCAAAACAAAATAACAAAAAAGGTGTATTATAAGATAAAACCCTGAAAAGCAGATTAAAACCACATCTCTGACAACCTGCATGAACTTTTACAAAAACATGAACCATTTAAAACTAAATTACCTGTATAATTACCAAGTACTACCCAGCTGTACTCAACAACTCTCAAGAACAAGAGCTGTATTAATGACAAATAACATTAATAATTGCAAATGCACACTGTGCAAGAAAAAAAGTGCAGAAACATTAACCATTTTTTTTTCATAAAAACAAATTACATTGAACTACTGAGGAACTGCCAGGCCTTAGTAAATTTCTACATTCACATCAAGTCATTTTGAGACATTTTTGTAACTTGGGTGACAGTTTACCTTCGTCAAGACCAAGTAAAATCTTTTGAATAAATTCAAAAGTGTTGGTCTGTCTCATGGGATAGTTGAGGTGTGGTGCATAGATCAGTCTAAACATTACCAGTGTAGTGCCTGGACCATCTAATATGTCCGGTACTCTAAGAATTAGCTCATAAATTCGAATTAATTCAAATTAATTCTCGGGGATTCGAATCAGAAGATTCAAATGACTGACTCACAGTCAGAAACAGGTTATGTCATCTATTGGTCCACCCTAATAGAAGTAAGCAGCGTGATTTTAGCTTTAGTAAATCAATGTTATAATATTATGTGGCCAACAATAATAATATAAAACAGGATTTCAGTATTTATACAAGCAAGGTAGCAAGACCATATAGCTGAGGCAGTAACTTAGAAACACATACAACTTCGACAAGGATCTTAAAATGAAACAAGTTTATTAAGCTAAACACACAGTACACTACTCTAAAAGACAAACATACAAATGCACACACACACAGTTCTGGAATGGGTTAATGACTGAGGATAAAGAGTCCCAAACGTCTCGCACTTGCTAAGTTCTTAGCATTGCAACCTGAGAAAACCACCAAGCAGAGAATCTGACTAAGGTTTACTGCTTAAATTTAACACCAGCTTCAGCAAGGAGTGAACGTTGTTTGTGTTACTTGCGTTTTGTTGACCAGTCACACTCGTCAGCTGGTTGAGGGAAACTCCGGCGAAGCCAATTGGTTGCAGCGCGTTGACGTGGCAGGGATGTCCTTTGTTGGAGAGGGTTTTCCTTCGTCTTCTGGAGCGTGGGACTCCCTGTCCCGGTGACGGAGAGTTTGACGTCAGCACGCGGGAAGTTTGTTGAATGGGAATTCCTCCAGTGACTGCTCCGGCAGAATTACGAGACTTAGGAAGTAAGAGTTCAAAGAAGTTGAATGACTGACCCTACTGCTGGACGGGGCTGCGTCCGAGTATTCACGGGAAAGCGGTTATACGAGCAGAACAGGGTCAGACAGAGGTCATGCGAGTTGCGAACGCACACAGAAGCAGCTTGAACTCCTGTGAACGTGTTCTCGTTGCCTTAGTGATGTAACGGCGGACAGACGCAGGCTTTACACGGGTAGTTCTTCCAAGAGAAATGTTCGGCAGGCGTGTTGTAAAGACGGGAAGCGTGCAATGCAAAGTTTGTGTGTAGAAACCCCTTGTGAAACCAAACGAAAGCCATTAAACTTTCACCTCGTTGAAGTTTTATAGTGGCCAGAGTTTAGACCAGCCCAATCTGTGACTGTCCAATGGCACAGCTACTTCGCGAGTCTACCCTCCCTCTGGGCCCCTGACATAAAACTTCACTTGACTGTTATCAAAACTCAATAAAGCTCTGTAATTAACTACTATTTGCAGATACAGTTTTATCATTTAAACCAATGTTCTCTCAAGCCTTATAGCTTTAGATTGACATCATCATCATGGCCTTTATCAAATACATGCGTTACACATGCTACGACGTTTCATATACATGCACCCCATAGTGAATATACTTGCTTACATACGTAGTAAAACATACACAACTATTAGCAATAAAACATTAAAGCAAAAACTTTTTAAAAGTGAAATGTCTAAAAATCGTGTGGGCTTTTTGTACCGAAACAATACGAGTGTTATCTCCATTTTACAACAAGAGGGGAGGAGGAGGATCACGCGCCCGAAGAGACACACATGTGTCCTTCTTCTTTTGGGTGCAAGTTAATTAACATAGTCATGTGAGGGGCCAAATGGCCGGATTTTCCCGATGGGTTAATAAGTCATGTACACATTAACAGCCCATGGTTACAACCTGTCCTTTGTTTTATAAAGGTGGAAGGAGAGTGTGGGCGATACTCTGGGCGATACTTAATTAAGAAGGAGACAAAGGGGGCACAATGAGGCTTCCATGACTGCTGGTTTTAACTTCGCTTATAATATGGCTGAGTTCCTACATCGGTAAAGAAAGGAAAGGAGATTTCCATCATAGTTCTATGCAACCGGAAGTGAACATGCATCTCGGAAGCACACCGGTGCCATCATGTGCAACTAGCCCATTGGGAGACAGACACAGTACACGCCTGTTTCTGATGTAATGTTCTGCAACAGACTCCAATCTCTGCTGACTTCATAAGACTTTATAAACAACCATATCAGAGATAGAAAAGAAGGACAAACTCTGGAAACTCAGACCGTGGCTAAATTAATTTAGGGAGAGATGCCTGCAGGTGGTACCTGAAGAGCCCAACTCTGTGGATTAAATGATGATTGCGTTCAAGGGAAGATTCAGTAATATCAAACAATATCTGCATGGCAAGTTATACTCATGGGACTTCAAACTGTGGGTGAGCACTGGAATCTCTGGCATGCTCCGCGATTTTGATGTGTACCAAGGAAGTGAAGATGTAATACCACAAGCCATATCTGAACTTGGGTTGTCAGGCGATGTTGTGATGAAGCTCGCTTCACACTTCCAGAGGGTCAAAACTACAAGATCTACACCGACAACTACTTCACCTGTGTCGTCTGTGCTTTGTAGATGAAAAGAACATCTTAGGAAGTTCTTAGGAACTATCACCGCAAGTAAACACATTCAAATCACACTGAATGTGACCAAATATTTTTTTCCAAATATTTTTATTAATAAATGCTTATTCATAAAAATATGATTGTTGTGTGATTATTACGTATGATATATACTGCTATGGGGCTAAATAAGTGAATAACCCTGCAAATGAGTACTTAAATGATCTGGGCCCCACGCCGCAATATTACAACATTTCCCTAAAAACATACTAAAATGTAAAAAAAAAGCGAAAAATCTTTAAGTCCTACATCAGAGGCCTCCTAAAACAATATCTGAGAGGTCAAACTTTTTTTTTTCTTCTATATTTGGGTCTTACAGGGTTACGGGATACATCTGAAGCACAGCATAAAATACTAACACACGCAGGTATTGGATCAGTCCCCGGTATCGGCAGTTATCCTGAGCCCAGGAATCAGAATCACGAGCAGGAGCATTATCAGGAGCAGAAAAAGCCTATCAGAACATCTCTATTATAAACGAGTGCTCATCATTTAATCAAAACCTGTCATTAAAGTTGTTCAACTACACCTATTCTTGTAAAATTCATTCATTTCTTTTCACTAATCTTAAGATATTTTGGTCAGTTAGTTGCAGTTTTGGCTTTGGTACAGGCTAATCTAATTATTGCATAGCATCCTATAAAAAGTATTAATTTAAAGAGCCCATATTATACATGAAATAGGGTCATATGTAGGTTGTAAGGGTCTCCAACAACAGTCTAATATGCATGCAAGGTCAAAAAACACTTTGATGGTCTTATAATATGCATTTATTTTTACCTAATTATACCAGCGACTCCCATATGAATCGTTCAGCGATTCATTTGTTCCCAACCCCCTCCTCAGCGCGAAGCTAATCTGCGCTGATTGGACCGATGACAGCCTGCTGCGATTGGTCGACAGTGACAGGCTTCAGCACGAGAAAGAGTGAAATGCCCAGCTGCTAATCAACTATATAAAAGTAGTCACAGTGCATACACGCTTCATAGTGTAAGGCTTTTTTCACACACACACACACACACACACACACACACACACACACACACACACACACACACACACACACACACACACACAACCCTCCTCAGAAGAACTGGGGAGATCGACGCGAGTCTCCTAGCCACTTTACCTGCTCTTTTTCTCTCCCTCTCTCTCTCTCTCTCTCTCACACACACACACACAACGCTCCTCAGAAGAACTAGGGAGAGCGACGCGAGTCTCCTGTCTCCTAGCTTCTAGGTGCACACACTCGACCTGCTTTTTCTCTCTCTCTCACACACACACACACACAAACACAAACACACACACATCACGTTCCTCCTCAGAACTAAGGAGATCGACACGAGTCTCCTGTCTCCTAGCTTACGATCGCCATAGCAACGACAAACGGCAGTGGAACGCGAGCTCACAAAAGCATTTAACGTTAAATCTGTAAACAAAGCGGAACGCGTCGCGTTTTCAACATGGCTTTACACGCGATAAGAGAATATAAAGAGTAACCGCGTGTACTGTACCAGGTTAACAAGTAACAAAACACAATAAATACATAATTTAGAGTTAACGAGGCAACAATTTTAATCGCACTTACTTACACTAGTGAATAAACCTCAACCACTGACTCTTCACAGTTTCATCTTTGGGTAGAGACTGTCAATATTATCCATCTGAGCACAGCGTGACTTCATTCGACCGGCGGCGTCTGTGTGTGTGTGTCTAGTGTTTTTTCTGTGTTAGTGGGCGGGGCCGCAGGTTTCAAATCTCCCTGGTTTGCGCGCGTAACTACTGGCGAGGCTTGTGTTTCGTGGCTGCGTCTTCGCGAAACAGCTAACGACTCGTTATCAAGACGACTCGTTTGAAGCACTATGAATCGACTCTTTTATAGATGAATCAATAGTTTTAAACACTGTACACTTACAGATTTAAGCCTTAGCTGGATATTTCACTTCACTTAGAGCTGTGTTACACACATGGAAGGGCATTTTCAAAAACCCATAATATGGGCTCTTTAAAAGAAAGATCTGCAAGTGGTGTTATACAGTGAATCCGGAAAGTATTCATAGCTTTTTCCACATTTTTTTGTTACAGCCTTATTCCAAAATGGATTAAATTCATTTCTTTCCTCAAAGTTCTACACACAATACCCCATAATGACAATGTGAAATAGGAGTTTTTGAATTTTTTGCAAATTTATTAGAAATAAAAAAGCTGAAAAATCACATGAACATAAGTATTCACTGCCTTTGCTCAATACTTTGTTGATGCACATTTTGCAGCAATTACAGCTTTTGAATATGATACCACAAGCCTGGCACACCTGTCTTTGGAAATTTTTGCACATTCCTCTTTGCAGTACCTCTCAAGCTCTATCAGATTGGATGGGAAGCGACGGTGTACAGCCATTTTCAGATCTGTCCAGAGATGTTCAATAGGATTTAGGTCTGTGCTCTGGCTGGGCCGCTCAAGGACATTCACAGAGTTGTTGTGAAGCCACTCCATTGATATTTTGGTGGTGTGCTTTGAGTCATTGTTCTGCTGGAAGATAAACCGTCACCCTAGTCTGAGGTCAAGAGCATTCTGAAGCAGGTTTTCATTCAGGATGTCTCTGTACATTGCTGCATTCATCTTTCCCTCTTTCCTGACTAGTCTTCCCTCTTCCCTCTATGCTGCCACCACCATGCTTCACTGTAGGGATGGTATTAGCCTGGTGATGAGCAGTGCCTGGTTTTCTATAAACGTAACGCCTGCCATTCACTCCAAAGAGTTCAATTTTAGTATCATCAGACCAGAGAATTTTGTTTCTTATGCTCTGAGAGTCCTTCAGATGCCTTTTGGCAAATTCCAGGCGGGGAGTGGCTTCCGTCTGGCAACTCTACCATACAGGCCTGATTGGTGGATTGCTGCACAGTGGGTTCTCCTTCTGTAAGGTTCTCCTCTCTCCACAGAAGAACGCTAGAGCTCAGACAGAGTGACCATCGGGTTATTGATCATCTCCCTGACTAAAGCCCTTCTCCCCTAATCACTCAGCATATATAGCCGGCCAGCTCTTGGAAGAGTCCTGGTGGTTCCAAACATCTTCCACTTACGGATGATGGAGGCCACTATGCTCAATAAGTGAAGCGCTATGAATATTTTTCTGGATGCACTCAATATAAATCTATAAACTTATTTTATAGATTCAATACTACTCTATGTATTCTTCAGAGAACTCTCAGGTTTCATCTCTAAAACTCCTTTTTCCCTTTTCGGTTGTCTCAACCCTACCTTCTTACAGTCAGGAGAGTCTCATGAATATTTATGACAGTGACACTTTGTGGAACCACTATTATTTCAGGATATACCTGTAGATCACACAGGTGTGTTTTAATGACCCTAAAGAGGCAAAGAGCTCAGATTGTGTTCCTGCTGCACAGGAGCATCTGTACTTCTGCATGTAAGTTTAATACTTCTGTCATTACACTTATTTGTGGAAAGATGAAGGGATTATATATGTGTAAGCAGGATTTACATGTCTGTCTGATCCTGAAGCTTAAAGCCTCAAACACTGATTAAACAGTATCAAAACACAGTCATTTTAACACTGTCAAAAAAAACTTTATTTCTAAATCCCTTGAAAGTGTTTGTACTCTTCTTATATCAGGCTGACTTGATAGTTTCCAATAATGCAGCATAAAATATGTCTAAAGATACAGAGTCACGAAATTGAAAGTTAAACCAGACCTTCCAGTTGAACAGGAAGAAAAACTGCTGAAAAACAACATGCTGACGTTACTTAAACAAATTGCATATATATGTATATGATTGTTTCCTCAAAGCTCTGCTAATGTTTGCATTGGTGTTTTAGCTGCAGTATGGCAGAGGAACAAGTAAAGGACTCTCTCTCAGAGAAACACAGGTATCGACTCTGTTTTTACACCATTATTTCAACACTTTCTCTGAAGAACAAGACCAACAACAATGCACTTATTTGTGTTGCTATTGCCTGATCAAATTGTCATTTTTACCAGAGCTGAATATGTGTAATGTTTTAAGTCCTGTACAGCATCAGAATTGTTTCAGCTTGTGTTTATAGAGGAGATAAATCCAAAACTTCATTTAATAAATTTAACATATGCATGTTACAAATTTTGATGTTAAAAAGGATGGAACATATGCGTGTTAAACTTAAAGTGTATAGTTCAGTTAAGGGAATTTTGAAATATATTTGTCTCTCAGATTTGAAGATTATATTAATTTCTATAGATACAAAATAATGTGTTGTTTCTTATATTTCCTCATCTGGTTTCTGTGGTGAGTTTTTTACCCAACAGGTTACATAACAAGGTTTTAGAGGCAAATGTGTTTTTCATGTGTGTCCAGCTCTGTGTCTCTGAAGAGTGACCAGTCAATAGGTTATCCACCAAACCTCAGAGAGAAAACACCATCATCTGCTAAAAGGTATTTTGTGCTTTACATTATTGCTCACACAGGGAATGTAGTTCAGTATTCATCAGGAATTTTTTTTATTATACTTACTCAACAATATGTAAGAATATTTTCATTAAAATGTCCAGAAAACACTAGAACAGTGTTATAATTTTTTCAGACTTGAATTCATCTTAATGTTTTCAACCATAGTCATGATAAAGAGAAATATATGTCCATAAAACATGTCCTTATGGTTTGTAACTTTAAATAATGCATGTGAAAAAAAACTCACATGCATTTGTAAAAGTGGTAAAAATGCCTCTTTGTCATGGTGATTTTAAAATAAAGAGACAGGATTCATCTGCAGCATCCACAGTCTAAATAAAAATACAAAAGATCAGTTAAAGATCAAAGCAAAAACAAAACAAAAAAAATAATACCGTGAGCATCGCTCAAAACTTCGGGCTGCTGAGAGAATTTGGCGAAAAACTAAAAATCCTGAACAGCTCATAACATACCAAACTCTTCTGTCTTCTTTCGCGGCTGAGGTTACTTCTGCAAAGCAGACATACTTCCGTCAGAAAGTCAACAGTGCCACCAATCCTCGCTTGCTTTTTTAAAACATCTTTCTCCCTCCTCTATCCTCCTCCTCCACCCGCATGCTCCACACTCACTACTGATGACTTTGCTACATTCTTTTGCACCAAAACTGCAAAAATCAGTGCTCAATTTGCTGCACCTACAACAAACACACAAGATACACCACCAACACCACACACACGCACCTCTTTTTCCCAGCTCTCTGAGTCTGAGGTGTCCAATCTCGTGCTATCAAGCCATGCAACCACCTGTCCGCTTGATCCCATTCCCTCTCATCTCTTGCAAGCCATTTCTCCTGCAGTCATACCAACACTGACTCACATAATTAACACATCTCTTGACTCTGGTCTATTCCCTACTTCATTTAAGCAGGCTAGGGTAACCCCACTGCTAAAGAAACCCAACCTGGATCAAACGATACTTGAAAACTACAGACCGGTATCCCTGCTTCCATTCATGGCCAAGATTTTGGAGAAAGTAGTGTTCAATCAGGTCCTGGCCTTTCTTACTCAAAACAACCTCATGGACAATAAGCAATCTGGCTTTAAGAAAGGCCACTCAACTGAGACTGCCCTGCTCTCGGTCGTGGAGGATCTCTGACTGGCTAAAGCAGACTCTAAATCATCTGTCCTCATCTTGCTGGATTTATCAGCTGCTTTTGACGCTGTAAACCACCAGATCCTGCTATCTACGCTGGAGTCACTGGGCGTCGCAGGCACTGTTATTCAATGATTCAGTTCTTATCTCTTGGACAGGTCATTCAGGGTGTCGTGGATGGGAGAGGTGTCCAACCTACAGCATCTAAACACTGGGGTACCTCAGGGCTCTGTTCTTGGGCCACTTCTCTTCTCTATCTACACGGCATCTTTAGGAACAGTCATCCAGAAACATGGATTTTCCTACCACTGCTATGCTGATGATACCCAGCTATACCTCTCTTTTCACCCCGATGATCCCTCGGTTCCAGCTCGCATTTCAGCCTGCCTGTCAGACATTTCACACTGGATGAAAGATCATCATCTTCAGCTTAACCTCGCGAAAACGGAAATGCTTGAAGTTTCTGCCAACCCGACTCTTCACCATAACTTCTCAATCCAGATGGATGGAGCAACCATTACTGCATCCAAAATAATAAAAAGCCTTGGAGTTACGATTGATGACCAACTAAACTTCTCTGACCACATTTCTAGAACTGCTCGATCTTGCAGATTCGCACTCTATAACATCAGAAAGGTCCGACCCTTCCTTATCTGAACATGCGGCTCAACTCATTGTTCAAGCTCTTGTTCTCTCCAAACTGGATTATTGCAACTCTCTACTAGCCGGGCTTCCAGCTAATTCCATCAAACCTCTTCAGCTGCTTCAGAACGCAGCAGCACGAGTGGTCTTTGATGAACCCAAAAGAGCACATGTCACTCCGCTACTCACCCGTTTGCACTGGCTGCCAGTTGCTGCTCGCATCAAATTCAAAGCTCTGATGTTCGCTTACAAAGTGACCTCTGGCTCTGCTCCTTCGTATCTGCTCTCACTTCTGCAGATATATGTGCCCTCCAGAAACTTGCGTTCTGTGAATGAACGTCGCCTCGTTGTTCCATCCCTAAGAGGGAAGAAATCACTTTCCCGAACTCTCGCATTCAATCTGCCCAGTTGGTGGAATGAACTCCCTAACTACATCAGAACAGCAGAGTCACTTGCTGTCTTCAAGAAACGACTAAAAACGCAACTGTTTAGTCTCCACTTTCCCTCCTAATCTTAACTGCCTCTCTGGCTATACCACTAACTGTGCTCTCTCTCTCTCTCTCTCTCTCTCACAAAAAAAAACAAACAAAAAAATTACTAATGCTTTGCTTCTTACACTTTACACACCTGAAACTTGTCTATAGCACTTTTTCACTGCTGCTCTTATAGTTGTGTAAATTGCTTTCTTGTCCTCATTTGTAAGTCGCTTAGGATAAAAGCGTCTGCTAAATGACTAAATGTAAATGTAAATAATAGATAAATCTGTGTGGAGCTTGCATGTTCACCTCGTGTTGGCATGGGTTTCCTCCAGGTGCTCCGGTTTCCCCCACAGTCCAAAGACATGTGGTACAGGTGAGTTAGGAAAGCTAAAATGGTCATAGTGTATGTATGTGTGTGAGTAAGTGTTTATGGATGTTTTCCAGTAATAGGTTGCAGCTGGAAGGGCATCCGCTGCGTAAAACATATGCTGGATCACTTCAATTTAGAATGAGTGCAGATCTGAGCACAAAAACTTACGACAAGGTTCACTTTTGATTTATGAAACATTCATATGCAGACAATCCCATCATATGGATGATCGTATGTTGATAAACGTGCCATCGGAAAACAGTCATAATTTGAATAAGCTAATTTGTAGCTGTGTGAACATAAAAAAAAACATCTCTAAATGTAAGATGCTCAAAGTTCAATGCAAAGGGAGACCTTGGCTTTTACAGTTAGCTTAAAAAAGCCTACAGCGAACGAATTTGGGGACTAAAAAAATACATCCGGGCTAGTGAGATCACAAGGGTTTCCAGTTTCGTGCCTTCACCACGTGCACACACCCTGCGCAGTGAAGGGGCGTGGCCAGAGGCGATGTTATAGCAGAGAAAGGTAAAATGCCGTCCAAACGCTGCTATTTCCACAGAGCTTCTTCTGTTTCTGTATTTGGGCTTTCTAAGGACACAACACAAAGACAGAAGTGCTTACAATTTAATTTTAATTATATATTCCAGAGAATTATAAAAATATATAGCTAGCAACTACATGCACAGTTTCTAGCGTCTACGGTATGTTGTAGCGAGGATGTAAACAAGAATATAAACAATGGGACATGCTGTTTGGCACCAATAACAATTTAGCTACAAAAATTATATTTATAAGTCAAACGCCTGTAAACACCCACAATCTTCAGCAGCACTGCAGCGTCTCTCTATGCGGACACTTTCCCTTTGTTCTACATCTTAAAAAACTCACAGAAGATATGAGAACATTTTATATTACTTACACATGCTATCACGAATATTTGTGAAAGACATTTAGGTGTTGATGCTCCTTTACCTCTGGTGTGTTTGTGTCTTCAGTGTGAGATCAGGATCATGTGTGTCCAGCTCTGTGTCTCCGAAGAGTGACTGGTCAATAGGTTGTCCACCACACCTTAGAGAGAAAACATCATCATCTGCTAAAAGGTATTTTGTGTTTTACATTAGTGCTCACACACTGACTTTTCTGAACATATTGTTTGAACCAACAACTCAGTAAAGAGAGTCATTCCTGAATGAATCATTTATTTGAAAAAATCAAATGACTCCATGCATTTGGTGACTCGTTAAGACATTTACAGACACTAAGGTCCCATTTGTCAGGTCTTAATGACCAATTCATTTCAGACCTGGATGAATTTTTATTATTTATAAAACATAATATTTGTTTTGAAAATATTTATTAATGTACATGCTATTTGCTAGGGACATATACATTAATCATAGATTAAACTGAAATTACAGCTATCCCATGCATGTACTGTACCTTTTTTATTATGAGCACCACAGAGCATTCATTATTTTCAGTGGTTGCAAGATATATCTGTATTTGTTTGTCTCTAAATGTATTATTACAGTAGTTTTATCTGTTAACAGTGTTGAATATGAGTTAGCAGATTCAGGAGACGAGACTCACAGGAGACACAAGAGCTTCACAGACAATCTCCAGTCAATCTTCCAGGTGGGAAAAACTCATTTTGAGTCATAAGTCACTGAAATAACTCACTGAAAATCTCTAAAATAAAATAATTAGATGATAAAATCCCAGCCCCCCACATGCTCCCAATTCACGCCAAATAATCTTTTTTAGCACTTTGTTTGTGCAGATTTTTTTAGATAAAAATTATATATAAAAAAAAATTGAGAAATTTTTGATTCGTCGCACAGCACCACGCTTATTAAATGACAGCTCGAAGAATCAAAATGGCAGACAGATGCTAAATAGCACCGCCATGAATGACGCCATCGCTGATCACTCATAATTCAGTGTGTAAGACTTTAAATACTGAAACCACACAAGCAAAACTTCTACTGGCACAAATATATATATATATATATATATATATATATATATATATATATATATATATATCAATATATACCTATTTTACTCAGAATAGCTGATTTTAGTCTGACAATAGGCTGTTTGGTATTTTCCAAAATGTAGATATAAAATATATAGCTTTAATGGATGAAGGTAAAAATAAAAGACTTTACAGCACCTCACAGCAAGAAGGTTGCTGGTTCGAGCCTCGGCTGGGTCAGTTGGCATTTCTGTGTGGAGTTTGAATGTTCTCTGCGTTCGCGTGGGTTTCCTCCGGGTGCTCCGGTTTCCCCCACAGTCCAAAGACATGTGGTACAGGTGAGTACTCTTGCGTAATGGGTAAGCTAAAATTGTCTGTAGTGTGTGTGGATAAGGCATCCACTGCATAAAACAATTGCTGGATAAGTTGGTGGTTCATTCCGCTGTGGTGACCCTGAAAAGAAAATGAATGAATGAATTTGATTATTATAATAATAAATTAACATGAAATTAAATGATAATATATAGATTTTTTTTAAATACTAGGTATATATGTAATAAAGTGTTTCTTGGACATTAATCCAGCATATTAGAATATTTTCTGAATGATTCTGAGACATTAGCCGCATTTCCACTATCGGGCCAGTGCGAGCCAGGGCTTTAATCGGGCCAGGCCGGGCCAATAGCCCAGGAGGTTGAGAAATGAGGCCGAAATCATGTCACGTTTCCACTGTGGGGCTAGTTGCTCGCAGCGCGTCACACAAACTCCGCCCCCAGAACGTCCCCCGAATCAAACGTCACACAACCCGTCACACAACCTGCCCACTTCAGCGGGAACAAAAAACTCAAATTATAACCACAAACACAACCTGGCATCACTACGAGAGCTGGAAGATGGAGAACACCGAAGCGATTGCTTTTTTACTGTTTGTGGTCTGTTGGTGTAAGGCCAGACAGCGATCCCTGGATAAGGACATTCGAGTTCGGCGGCATTTACTTCGAACACAGATTTTGGCTGCTATGCATTTTTTCTTCTTCTTAGTGAGTTGATCAAGCGCGATAGCAAAACAAATGTAAGGGAAGAAAGCATCTTGTCTCCTCTTTACCTGACAGGAAAACTCCGCCTTTGTATGTAACCCTGCCCCGAAGCCCCAGTTGGCCCTCCTTGGCCCAAGGTATTCGGCGGCCCGTAAAAGGCCGGACGCTGGCCCCAAGAAAGCCCCGCTTTGGCCCGATTACGCCCCGGAAGTGATAGTGGAAACGCGACTGGCCTTGGCTCGCCCTGGCTCGCTCGCTTTAGGCGCGATAGTGGAAACGCGGCTATTGAACACACCTATGAGTTGAATTGTTGCTAAGCTCTGTTTAAAAAGCCACTAAATGTCACTAGATGACGCCATGCGTAAATTTGCAAATATGAATCTGTTTTTTAAATCTATGATTTATTTACGAGTTGGCCTGCTCATTCAGTCATGATAGATAATGGTAAACAAACTTGACTTGCTGTCTCCTATGAGTGTTTTTAAAGGGGTGATCCACAGTGTATTTTTAAGGCTTGATTGTGTTTATAAAATGCAAAGCAATGTTTGCTCATGCTTCACTTGTAGAAAATCACGCTATTTGTTTATAAATCTTACTTAGATTATATACAGCTACTCAGCTAACATGAAAACGATTGTCATATTTCCTAGTTCCTCTGAAAGGCCCGCCCTCAAGAGGCTCGGATTGGTCTGCTAACATAATGTGCTGTGATTCGTGGATTGGCTCTATGTCACCATGTAACACCCCTACAAGCGCACACTTTGTGCTGTGTAAACAGTAGCTGTTAGCCGTATCAGTTTGCCTGAATCAGAAAGAAAATAAAGGGCACACAGCTGAGCCTCACTCCTGCTCTCTAAAATAAAATCTGACAAGTGTGTTTCACATATATTCAGATTAAGCATGTGTAAGTAATATAAAACATTCTCATATCTTTTGCTTGTTTGTTATTTGAGATGTAGAACACAGGGAAATCGTCCGCATAGAGAGAAACTGCAGTGCTGCTGAAGATTGTGGGTGTTTACAGTGGTTTGACTGATAAATATGAATTTGTAGCTAAGTTGTTAGTGGTGCCAAACAGCATTTCCCATTGTTTATATTCTTGTTTACATCCTCGCTACAACATACCGTGAACGCTAGAAACTGTTCATCAATTTTAACAAATAAAATACTTTTAGGTTGTGGCTCACAATCCACGGCTTCAGCGATTGGAGAAGTTCTTAGCCGCCTCCAGCTCTGAACTTTAAGTGATTCTGGAAAGAAACTGGAAGCCTTTTGTGATCTCATTAGCCCGGATGTATTTTTTTTTTGTAGTCCCCAAATTTGTTCGCTGTAGGCTTTGCTAAGCTAATTTGGTCTCTCTTTGCATTGAAATTTGAGCATTTTACATTCAGAGATGTGTTTTATATTCACACAGCTACATTACACATCAACTAAAGTTTTAAAAATTATATCGTAGTGGACCACCTCTTTAAGAGAAATTAGCCATTAGAAGGAGGACAAGGGGAGGTGGTGGTGTAACCCACCTATCAAGTTAATTTAACTGAAAAGGGGAAAAATATCTACTGGGTCTGAGCTTTCCAAATTGTGTATGAATTTACAACACAATTTACTTAGAATCTCGGGTTTGGGATATCTCACACCCACAAAACAAGATATTTATAAATGGTGTGGCTAAATTTGCATATTACTCATATTATAATCTCCAACTGCTCACATAAAAATAAATACCCAGACACAAAATACTTTTGAGTTTGCTGTATTGCAATATTCTGTTCCGTATCTGAACTGCTTTTCAGCCCTGATGAAAATGTAATCAGGTATTCAAAACAAACAAACTTAAATAAAATACAATATGATGTTCACAGCAATTCAGCTCTTTTTGAGAAAATAAATAAATAAATCAATCAAACTATACAGAAGGAGGAAATACAGTTTAACAGTCTAAATGTCCCAATTTCAATATGTAAAAACTTCAGTCTTGTATGTAATGTAAAACGTAGTTCAATGAATGTGAATCAGTGTATGTGTTCCTACGGAAATCCTCGACAATTGAATGATGACATGCGTCCATCCAAATTGGCAGGAATCCTCAGAGTGAATGCAACGAGTCTCTCCCCTTGCCTGCACGAGTCCAATGCGGCTGCGGCACGATGGAACAGTCCAGTGTCAGTAAGCTAATGCAGCAAAACAATTTCAGTCACACTAACTTCACATAACATTGTTAACTTCATCTAAGAGCATTTTCACAAAACAGTTTACAACATGTTCAAAATATATACATATAAAACAGAGTAAAACACATTTAACATGGTAAATGTGTACATTTACTCCGATCCATGAACAGTATGCATCATCCATACAATATAACTTAACAATTAGAAAAATAAAATAAATATGCAGGAAATCCGAATGCATATGACTTACCTATAATGCAGCAAAACAATTTGGGACATGAATTTTATGAAGGATTGGCAGGATGGATTAATTTAGAAGACAGCCAAAACGTGTCTCTCCTATCTTCATCACAAGCTGGCGTGCAAGTGGCGTCAGTCACCCTTGACCTAAATTCCGTTTTTTTAGAAATTAACTTCTTAATATAAAAATATACATCTATTATTTATTTTTCATGCCCAACTGTTGTGCATCAAGTAAGGTAAGTAAATAAAATATATAAATACATATATTCTAACAAACAAAAATAGAATCAGAAACTCTTAATTACGTATCAAAAAAATAAAACAATAGTTAATACTCAATTATTTGAGTGGGTTACAGTGGGATGCTAAAAAAAATTCTCAGCTGACATAGTGCATTGACTGCTGCTCATATACCCATGGGATTATCATTGACAAGCCAGAATGATTAGCCTCCTCCTGAATCTACGTTGTGAAGTTCATATAAAGAAGTGGTGAAGAGGGCATGGTCCAGTGACGTCTGCAGTGGAAGTCACTATGATTTATATACACTCAACTGCCACTTTATTAGGTACGCCTGTCCAACTGCTTGTTAAATCAAATTTTTTATAATCATCCAATCACATGACAGCAACTCATGTAGACATGGTCAAGACAATCTGCTGCAGTTCAAAGCGAGCATCAGAATGGGGAAGAAAGGTGATTTAAGTGACTTTGAACATGGCATGGTTGTTGGTGCCAGACGGGCTGCTCTGAGTATTTTAGAAACTGTTGATCTACTGGGATTTTCATGCACAACCAGTTATGTAGGCGCAATTGCTTTGTTGAAGCCAGAGGTCAGAGGAGAATGGTCAGACTGGTTTGAGTAGCTAGAAAGGCAACAGTAACTTAAATAACCACTTGTTACAACAGAGGTATGCAGAAGAGCATCTCTGAACGCACAAAATTTGTGGTGTGTGGGGGATATTTTCTTGGCACACTTTGAGCCCATTTGTACCAAATGAGCATTATGTCAACGACACAGCCTACCTGAGTTTTGTTGCTGACCTTAATGACCACAGTGGGCCCATCTTTGAATGCCTCACGTGGGTATTCGGTCCAGAAATTGCTGTTTTAAAATAAAATTGCTAAGTCATTTGCAGTCAGTATGTAGAGGGGTGATCTGCTCAGACTGTAGGTAGGACAGACTGCGGCATGAGAACTGAGCCGTCTGTGAGTGCTTTGAAAACGGATGGTGTCTAAGCATCACCCACTGCTTGTAGCAAAAACGGTACATTAGAGTCTTCAAAATCTCTAGTAACACCAAAAAAGTTGCTAGATTTGTTGCTAGTCATTAAAATAAATGTTGTTAAAGAGGTCTGAGGAGTTGCTAAATATAGCAAAAAAGTTACTAAGTTGGCAACACTGTTCACATGTGTATAAATTTGTCTATGTGTTTTTGATGACTCGTCTGGTTTGGGCTAATCTTAGATGTCTATTAGATTTTCACGGACAGCCCAAATTTAGCCTTGTTTTTAGCCAAGCTGTCTTTGTTTAGATGTTTATTAGATTATGGTTACCACATCTAAAGCCACTGTTCAGATGTATTTGTCCTCAAACTGCTCCTGTCTGTTAGACTAGTTTCTTACAAATGCCATCCAGTGAAATGTTTGGTTAAATACTGTTCTTCTCTTTTTTTCAATCATAGAATCTTGAGAGCAAAATAAACACATTTCTGAAGAATGAACTGCAGAAGTTTAAGAAAATCCTACAAGAAGAAAACAGACAAGACTTTGTAAAGGATTTTAATGAGAACAGATGTTGTATCACAGAAGCAGCTCTTGATCTCACACTCTTCTTCCTGAGAGAGATGAAGCAAGATGAAGCTGCTGATACTCTCGTGGGTAAGAGACTCATGGCCATCTTTCAGACTGACGCTTACAAATATCCTAAACAGTCAGTTTGTAATTAAAACAAAGAATATTATATATCAGATTTTTAAAATGGGTTTCCATAAACATGCTTTCATGCAACCTTTCCTTTTTTATTGAGAACAAATAAACTGTACATCTTTATGATTCACACATCAGAAATAACATAACTGGCATCATAAATAACTCTCTTATTAAACAACTCAATAAACAACAGTCTTATCTCTAGTCACAAGTTCCTGAAGCAGTCCTCAAAACTGTGATAGATATGTGGTCCTTAGTGCACAAATGGCTATCCATAGAGCAGTGGTTCTCAATCTTTTTTTACCAAGTACCACCCCAGAAAAAAATTGTCTCTCCAATGGCTCGTTTCTACTGAGTGGGGACAAAAAAACTTTTACAAACAGAAAAATGCCCTATTACCATTGAAACGTACAACAAACTTTGTGTATTGTTTAATCCCCCAAAATGGTACATCAAAACAACTCCCAGAAGCATATATAACATTTTTGTTACGTACGTAACCCTCGTTTCCTGAAGGAGGGAACGAAGATGCTTATGTTGAGTTGATCGACTAGGGGATTCGCTTAGAAGCACCAATCACTCTAATCTGTATAAAATGGGCCAATAGAATGCATATGAAATTGGTAAGTGCAGCTCACACAGGTGCAGCCACTGCACAATTAGGAGTATAAACGCTGCCTTGAGAGGAAGCGCATAATATTACTCGCTTCAGAACAGACAGGCCTAGCATTCTGCTGTGGATTCAGCTCTTGTGACAGGGGGACATAAATGTCTCTGTTCCCTCCTTCAGAGAATGAGAGTTACGTACCTAACCAAGATGTTCCCCCTCAGTCAATCCCTATGAGTTTATGTTGAGTTGACCGAATAGGGCAAAATATCTTGTGTCACAGGGTGCCAAGTGCCGTGTGAGTAGCGTGAACATCAAAGCACCACTAAAGTCATAACCATCCAATGTCCCTGGCCCTAATTACCTTAATAGGGAAAATAGCTTGGGAAGTCACACTCCCCAATCATGTCTCGCAATTTGTGCTAGGGCTTACCTAGAATACGACAGTACATTGGGAAAGTGTGCCAGTCCCGAAGGGGAAGGACGCTGCGGAGATCAGTGCTACCCTAATGGGGAGACCTGTGATGAATTGAATATGGGCTCATCCTAGGTAGGGGTTAGCTTGGTAGGGAAGACACGGTCCACCTGTGGATCACACCGTGGTCTAGTAATGCATATGGGGTATGGGGCACTGTTTCCCAGTACAAGGGATGACCAGTGGGCATACAAACAACGTAATGGGCCTGCACCTGACCACCGAGTCCAATGGAGATGGCCTTGGAGGAACTGGATTAGGGAGCGTGGTGCAGCAAGCATTTTTGACACTGAGCTTAGTTTTCTGCTGTATGACTGGTGTTACCCAACACCCGCAAAGAAACCGGCTCCACTCACAGGTTATAGAATTTCATGAATGTGTTAGGTGTTGCCCTGCCTGCAGCTCTACAGATGTCTGTTAGAGAGGTGCCGCATGCTAACTCCTAGGAGGAGGCGACACCCCTAGTAGAGTATGCTCTCACCCCTGGGGAACACGGCTCACCTTGAGTATTGTACGCAAGGGCGATGGCATCCACTATCCAGTGGGCCAACCTATGTTTAGATATGGCACTTCCCTTTTGCCGACCTGGAAAACAGACAAAGAGCTGCTCAGAAAATCTTATGCTCTGAGTGCGGCCCATGTACACGCACAATACTCAGACAGAACACAGGAGCGAGATGGCTGGTTCTGCCTCCTCCAGGAGCAGTGCTTGCAGGTTGACTAATTGGTCATTCTAATTGGACTAATCATTCTCCTGTGGTAGGCACCATTCTTCTGGTACCACAAACTGCCGTGAAAGCATGTAGGCTGCACGGTTGAGCTTACCCAGGATTGTACACATCTGTCATTGTCCCAATGAGCCACTATGCCAGGCTGAGCAGTGCTAACTAGGATGACAGAGCCAGTGCCTGTGACACTATCAGATCAACCATCGACGCACCAGCGGTGGGGCAGCTCAAGGTGGGATTACCCACTTCGGAAAGCAGCACGTCCAGAGGAAGGGTATGTAAGCATGTTGCCATGCTCTCCTGCTCCCAGCATCTCGAAAGGGTGCTGGAGGCGCGAGAGGAAGGAGCCCGTCCTCCAACCCAACCTCCTGGCCAAAGGCGAAGAGTTGTGTAGAGGCTGCAAGCTGGAACGCAGTGCTTCTCACGCTCACAGCACTCAGGGGTTCACTCCCAGTGGGAAAGAAACTGCCTGCATGTTGGTGTGGCGGATCAGAGCATGCAGGCAGACGTCCTCAGTGGGAGCAGTCAGTGTGGACGTAACCAGAGGTTTAGAAGCCCCCTTTGACCACCAGCACATGCTCACTGCACTCGACTGCTCCTACACCTTTGAGAACTACTGGGTCAAGAACCCAAAGATGATACTGAGGTGGCGTTTCCAGACCACCAGAGTGGCCATCACTCTCCCCAAAGCATGGATGGCTGATTTGGGGGTGAGAGCATAGTCAAAAGCCATTCTGTGCCGTGCAAGATTGCAGGGAGAGATCACCCTGGTGCAGTTCAGCCTGGACCCCTGGTGGCAGTGTAGTATTTGACCAAGGTGGGCAGAAAACCTATACACCATGGGCGGGAGTTGTGGTTCGCTCCATCGGGCAGGGTGCAACATAGACAAAATTGACCATAATTGCTACCCACCTGAAGAGCGGACACATACCCCTGGCCACTCTGCCATCGAAGGCAATAAGCGGGGGATCTCCAGTTCATCTATCCAGAAGAGTGCAGCCATTATAACTGAATCGAGCTGGGGCAGTGAACACCACAACGGGTGTGCCGCCCCATGTTTGCTGGAGTCATTGAACGAGTGCACGGCCACCCCAAAGGACATACTGTACACTTGCCCAAAGCCTGGACGGTTTGTGCTGATGAGGAGGGGGAAAGCCATGGGGGTTATCTGGTGGCTTCACCTCAGACTGCCCTAAGTGCTTCCTGCAGTGTGGAATGCAACAAAGGATGCTCGCATTAAAAAAACGCAAGCCACAATTAAGCACCACCACAGTCATGCCCACACAGTGTGAGCATAAGCTGCTCGCGAATACTGCACTGCACGCTGAAGCCAGACATGCAACACCACGATCACATCCATCACCAGCAAAAGGAAACCACTGCATCTCAGAAATACCTGGCTGGCATGATCGTCTTTAGAAATACGCATTTACCAGCTTTTTTGCTCCCATAGGACTGCACTTTTTGTGACTAACTCCAAAGGAGTTTTCAGACAAATTCCAGCAAGTGCCCAGGGACAGGAGAGAAGCCCAATTCGACCACTTCTGAATGCACTCTGTCTCGCACTGGAATTCAGCCTGCCCTTGAATTAGAAGCTGCTAACCCTTCAAGAGACATGTTGGTTCTAAAGTGAAAGTCTAAGGAGCTTACTTTCAAGGCATTCTTTATACTCCTAATTGCAGAGTGGCTACACTTGTGAGAGCTGCACTCGCCAATTTCCTATGCATTCCATTGGCCTGTTTTATACAAATAAGAGTGATTGGTGCTTCTAAGCGAATCCCCTGGTTGATCAACTCTACATAAACTTGTAGTGATCGACTGAGGGGGAACCACATAAACATACAAATTAGACTGATAAAAGTATATTCTTCAAACACCATCACAAACTGTTCATTTTGTCAGTACTCACACTTCTTCTATACCACCACTACTAATGCATTTATCCATGTTTTGTTTGTTTGTTTTGCTCTTGTGTTTAGATGAGTTGTTCTTCATTAATCAGTTAAAAAGCAGCCTGAAACAGAAATATCAAAGTGTGTTTGAAGGAATTGCTCAGCAAGGAGACTCCACACTTCTGAATAACATCTACACAGATCTCTATATCACCCAGGGTGCGAGTAAACTGGTCAATACTGAACATGAGATAAGACAGATTGAAGCTGTTTCCAGACAACATCAATCGCTAGAGATACAGGTTGAATGCAAACATTTGTTTGAAGCACCTGAACAAGACAAGCAGATCAGAACTGTGCTGACAAAAGGAGTTGCTGGCATCGGAAAATCAGTCTCTGTGCAAAAGTTTGTTCTGGATTGGGCTGAAAGAAAAGAAAATCAAGACATCAGCTTCATATTTCCCCTTCCATTCAGAGAGATGAACTTAAAGGAGAAAGAAAAACAAAGTTTAAAAGACCTCATAACTCAGTTTTTCCCAGAGACCAAAGGACTGAACCTTACAAGAAGCACAAAATTTAAAGTCCTGTTCATTCTTGATGGATTGGATGAATGTCGTCTTCCTCTGAACTTTGCTGGTAATGAGATTTGTCGTGATGTATCTTCAGCAGTCTCTCTGGATGTTCTCCTGACGAACCTCATCAAGGGAAATCTGCTTCCTTTTGCTCTCATCTGGATCACCAGCAGACCCGCAGCTGCCAGTAAGATTCCTGCTGACTGTATCGACCGGCTGACAGAGATACGAGGATTCAATGATGCTCAAAAGGAGGAGTACTTCAAAAAGAAACTAACAGATCAGAAACAGTCCAGAAAAATCATTGATCACATTAAACAGTCAAAGAGTCTCTTTATTATGTGCCACATCCCAGTCTTCTGCTGGATTTCAGCCACTGTTCTCCAGAACATTTTAAAGGAGAACAGAAATACTGAACTGAAACACAGGGCTAATGCTGAAACACTGCAGGAATCTCCCAAGACTCTGACACAGATGTACACACACTTTCTCCACTTTCAGATTCAGCAGAGCAGAAAAAAGTATGATGGAGAAAACACACCAGATGTTTCCTGGGATCAAAACCTCATCCTTTCACTGGGGAAACTGGCCTTCCAGCAGCTGGAAAGAAACAATGTGATCTTCTATGAGAGCGATCTAAAAGACTGTGGCATTGATGTCTATAAGGCATCGGTGTACTCAGGCATGTGTACCCAGATCTTTAAGGAGGAGACAGGAATCATTCTTGGTACCATGTACTGCTTTCTTCACTTGAGTCTCCAAGAGTTTATTGCAGCCCTTTATCAACATCTGTTTCTAGACATCAACAAGAATCATGCATCTATTTTTAAACAGAAAAGCAAAAATAAAAGCATGATTAATTTCCTGAAGACTGCAGTGGACAAAGCTCTGGAAAGTGAGAATGGACATCTGGACCTTTACCTTCGCTTCCTTCTCGGTCTGTCACTCCAGTCCAATCGACAACTCTTACGAGGTCTGTTGACGCAGCAGGATGACAGAGACCAGAGCAAAGAGGAAATAATTTCATACATCAAGAAGAAACTTGAAGCGAATCTGTCTCCAGAGAGATCCATCAATCTGTTCTACTGTCTGAATGAACTGAACGACCAAACTCTGCTGAAAGAGATTCAGTCTCACCTCAGTAGAGGAAGTCTGTCATCTGCTCGCCTTTCACCTGCCCAGTGGTCTGCTGTGGTCTTTGTGTTGTTGACCTCAGAGGAGGAGCTGGAGGAGTTTGAGCTACAGAAATTCCAGAAATCAGATGAGTGTCTCATCAGACTATCAGCAGTCATCAAAACCTCCAAAAGAGCTCTGTAAGTCAAAGTCCTTATTTCATCTAAGAAATAATTAATACTTCCTTCTAAATAATAGAGACATTTTAAAATCAGCTTACATGAGTGATTATAAAAAGCTTATACTTTCTATTAAAGTCACTGACAACATTTTAAAATAATTTATAACTCCTAAAACATTTTTTAAAAGATTTTAGAAATGCAGATCTGCTCTCTCTCATTGACTATCATACTGTAAGTTACTTGTTGATTTGCTATGTTGTATATTTTGTGCATAAATTGAGTCTTTTCTAGGAATTATCACAGACATCCCACCTTTTCTCAAGCAGATTCTAAACCAGGGATCTGTTCTTCATACGTAGATTACTCAATTAGCTGGATTTGGTTATTGGTGATTTGACACTATAGATTTGACAGGATAGCTTCATTCTTCAAAACTCATCTGAGAGTTGTTGTCATAGCAACAGGTCTGGTAACTCCAAACTGCTCGGGAGTAGAATTATGTCATATAAACAGGATTAGATTGTTTTCATTCAAAGCAATAGTGGTACGTGCCGAAAGTAAAGTATGTATGGAATGCAGACATTTTCTTACCATAGTAAGAAAGTAACAATTTTAAATAAATAAAACTGTTATGTAATCTTTATATAATAGAAGTTTAAACAGTTCTAAATAAAACTGTAATCTGCAAGTATGGTCAAAGGGGCAGTCCTCCCCAAGGAGCTCAAAGAGAACATTTTGTTATATGGACTTTTTAGATTGACTAATATTTTAAGGTACTGACCCAGCTTTAGTACAATTTCTGGTTGATAACAGACATAGACAATATTCTTGTTTCTTTTTTATTATTTATGGAATAATAATTATGGGAGTCATACACATGTTTTGACAGCTAATATGCCGTTGATTTGATGCTTCACAAAATGCTGCAGACAGTTTTACCAATATCAAAATGCTTTTTTTATTGAAAAATTAATTTAAACAGCCAGTTATGCCTTACGCCACATAATAAAGAAACTTAGGCCTATTATAATACAGAATATCTGCTTTATAATCCTAAATCTAAAATGCTAAATTCTCTTGACACATAAAAGTGTAAAGCCTGCAGCCCACAACAAATGTGGAAAGTTATTACATATTTAACAAACCATTTATTTATTCCTTACATTTAAATAGCACTTTTCTGGACACTCAAAGCGCTTTACATATTTTTTGGGGGGGAGGGAATCTCCTCCACCACCAGTGTTTAGCATCAACCTGGATGATGCGACAGCAGCCATATTGCGCCAGGTCGCACACCAGCTGATTGGTGGAGTGAAGACAGAGTGATGAAGCCAATTATGATTTGGGCATAGTTAGGAGGCCATGATGGGCAATTTTGGAAAGAATGCTGGAGTTAAACCCCTATTCTTTTTCGAAGGACATCCTGGGATTTTTAAGGATTAATGTGGGGTTTAAAGTATCATTAAGCTGTATAAAGTGCACATCAATATACTGGGGCATCAGGACCCACACAGATCGCAGGTTGAGCACCCCCTGCTGGTTTCACTAACACTTCTGGCAGCAACCCAGCTTTCCCATCCAGGCACTGACCAGTGTAGGACTCAAATGGTCCATTGCATGTTCAAAAATTGACGGAGATCTGAGTTGAAAATTAAGAAGTTTTATTTTGAATGCAAGGGGTTAGAGAATACAAATTCTGCGCAGGAGAGGTGTAATATCAATTCAGCTCCTGCCCTATTGGACTATCCTTTATGTTTTATATTGTCTTTCGCACACTATCTAATCCCAACCCTATTGACTTATATGGTGTCGTCTTGACAGTTTGACCATTCAGCAACCAGATGTTCCTCTTTCTGGTATCTTCTCTTGACAGTTGGCCTTGACCGTTGACTAGGTAAATGTTTCAGAGCACGAACACACAGCTCATACATCTCAGAGCTCTCTGCACTTTACATACACCCATACCGATAACAGGATGGGCTGATCCCAGCAACCTGCTACTCTTCTCTATTCTGTGCACATATGGCAGTTAACCCCTCAGAAAAAGAAACCTTTTATGTCTGTATTTATTAGTAAATGTTAACAAAGCCTAACAATACAAAATGCTATCCTTCAATCCCTCTCTTGGCCTCTGAAAAGAGGCCACACCACTTTAATAAACACTTTTAAAATCTCAGAATTCTTGGTCTAATATGTCCAGATGAGCTTGGGTCGAAAACCTCGGTGAGGTAAGACACCCAAGCGGCCCCCTAGTTGGCTTATGGGCAGCCACCACATGTTCACCTGACACATCATATCAGACCATTAAGAAAATTAAAAGCAATAAACACAATCATTACAGTCAAACAATGATGGTCCCTATAAATTCCCTATAAACCAGTGTGCTCAGGCTGGACTGGGCCAAAAACCCCTGTGGGGAAAGGGACCCAGTCGGTCCCCTAATTGACGTTTGGGCAACCACAACATGTCAGCTGAGTCAATCACACTGAAATTATCTAGACTACAAACATTTCAATAATCAAAATTTAAATCTTAACACATTTTCAAACAGCAAATTTCTCAAACATCAATATCTAGAAAACACATAACTTGTGATGAATCAGCATCTGCAAAGAAGCACAGTTATTGGGAAAAAACAATATTTATAAGTCATATTCCTCCTCCTCTTCCTCCTCATCATTATTTCTGGAAGATACCAGCAGAGGCATTGTGTAAGGGGGTGGAGCTCCATCTTTCTTTTCAATTGCTGCTATTATCACTCTGTTACACAATGTTCTGATACACGGGATGCAACAGCATCCACAGGTCACTATTATGGCCACAAATGTAGCTATAGAGATCAAAATTGATGTAAACATGGTTTTTTTATTTTCCAAACACACCGGTCAGCCAATCATCAAATGGGTTAGTTATACCAGAGTGTTCTGCCATTGTTTTAGAAAGGGTTTTTAATCCTTCTAAAGCCCTCGTTACTGATCCATCTGGGGCTGTAATATTGGCAATGAAAGTGCAGCAAAAATCTTTAAAAAAAGACAAGTTCCACCCTTTTCTGCCAGTAGCATATCTAATGCTATTCTGTTTTGTATTGCCATTAATGAGGTTGGGGCCAACTATTTAGATAATCCTTCTACGGCGTCTCTTGTTAAATTTGCCAATGTCATCACATTATAGTGACCATAATTTATTCTATCCACATTTTTACTTGGGGTGACAGGCAATAGGGCTGAAATTATCGGGATATTCTCGAACCCGGCAGCAATTTGGTCTACTAGTTTTGTATTCATCAGGCACTCCTCTCGGGACCCCTATTGAATCTATAGAGGTTGGGGAATTTGTGGTTAAGTCAAACGTTGCGTCCCTTTTCTATCCATACATTTCACAGTAATTAATCCAAGTGGATCAGCCCCTGATACATCCACCCCCATTACTATGTGGTGTAGTATTACTTGCACAAGGCATTTCTCTTAGTCCAAATTTTGCCTCACCACTACAATACTGCCTGTCCATTGGATAATTTGTCCATCCCCCAATTGACATAGTGATTGGATTTTTTGGGGCACTAAAATCTCTTTGGATTTTTCATTTATCCCATTCCCGTTCCATATTCCCTAGTTTCGTTTGACTTGTGGCCCATCTTCCTGTATATCCCACTACTTGATCCTCATGTTTTATTGATGCTGGTTTTCCTTATTGTTCAGTTCTAATCCTCCCTTTATCTTATTTTTCACAGTGTTATTGTGTTAACAGCAAGTAATTTATAATCAATATCAAAGCTACAATAAAAAATGGCAAGCACAGTAAACTTATTCTAACGTATAAACTGAAATGGTTATATTCTGGCCTTTAAATGTCTTTTCAAAATGTGGAGAACTTTATAGAATTCCAACTTGTCCAAACCACACCCCAGCCAGGGTATTGACAATCTGGTGATGTGTAATTTGTCACACCACGTTCTCATGCAGATTAGACTGCTCTCAAAGTCCTCATATGTGGGTAGGTCTCTGGCAAACGTTTTTGTGATCAGGTGGAAAACTATTCTGTCTGCCTCGTGAGTTATAGCACAGTCACCTTTCGATTTCTCTGGGCCTTTACTTTGTCAACCCCATATCTTTCTCTGAATTTTTTTGCTATGCCCGCTCCAAATGCACAGTCTGCATTGACACAATGGGCTACAGCTTCTCCTTTAGGGGCTGTGAATAAATCCCCAGTTTTGTGGACGACCTGCAAAGTTTGTAGGTTACTTTGTGATGGATGAAAATTTTCCCTGTGTGTATGTGTTTGTGTGTCACCTCCTTTTGTGGTACCCTCACTCCCTCCTGCACCTCCTGTGGTATCCTCCCTCTCTTGGACCTGCGAAGCAAGGTGCACTCTGATGTCGTCCAATGATCTGGACGGTGGGTCCGCCGGACAGCACTGGCTCAGATGGTACCAAGTGTCACCTTTTCCTGCAAGACGAACACAGTGAGACGTGCGTGCAAGTACCTTAATTGGAGCAGGCCAGCGAGGCTCTTTCCATTTACGCCTGTAGATTCTCTATCTCACCCATTCCCAAGTTTGGTCAGGTAGGGGTGCTGGATATTCGTGTCCCCTAAAATCAGTTGGTAACATTTTGTCAGAAGATTCAATTAGAGCAGTCAATTTGTCATAGTAAATTTTGTGTGATAACGGTTGTACTGGTTCCAAATGTAGGGGGGTCAGTGGGCCAGGAAATTGGCGACCAGTCAACAGTTCAAAGGGCGTGTATCCTGTTGCCCTACTCACAGAGCTCCTTACACAGAGCGCCAGTGGAAGAGCAGCCAACCATGTCAATTTAGTCTGTGCATAGATTTTAGCCAATTTGTTTTTCAATGTTAGATTAAACCGCTGAACCTTACCTTGTGACTGTGGGTGATAGACTGCCCCGAAATGGTCTACTAAACCCAATGTCTTTTCCACATCAGCCAGATGTTCATTTTTAAAGTGTGAGCCGTTGTCAGATCTGACCCGGCTCGGAAAACCATGATGTGGGATGTAATGGTTTATCAGACATTTAATGACAGCAGTGCTGTCTTCCTTGCCCACCGGGAAGGCCTCTGGCCATTCAGTATATGCATCAATCATAACAAGCAAGTATCGTTTACCATTTACCCTTTCAATCATGTCAGTGAAATCAATTATAACTTCATTCCCAGGGCCATTTGCCAATGGGAACGATCCCTGAGGTAGTTTCATAGTTAGTTTGACATTGTGCATCTGACAGATGTCACATGTCGTTATGTACCCAGAAATTAGGTGTGGCATAAAAGGATGCCACCATGATTGCAATGCTCATGACATTTGCTTATCACTACAGTGTGCATGTGTGTGGGCTTCTTTCAACACGCTTGGGACTAGTGACGCTGGGAGCAAAGCTCTACCATCAGGTGCTGTCCAAAGGCCATCATTGTGTCTGATTGCCCTTTTGTTTTTCCACACAGACTTTTCTTCAGGAGCAGCCATGTCTTGCTGCTCAGATAAGAATTCTCTTAAGAATTCTGGTAGGAGGGATGTCACGTCTGGCTCAGATGTCACCACAAACTGGCCTTTTATGTAGTCTGAGGCACGTTTCGCCGCCAAGTCTGCTGCATTATTCCCTCTTGATATCAGATCAGGTCAGTTCCTTGAGAATGACCAGTGCACTTAATAATAGCCACTTTGTTCTGCAACATTATGGCTTCAGATAGCTCTCTTGCTTCTTTCTCATGAGTAATAGGCCAGCCAGAAGAAGTTGTGAATCCACATCTGATCCACACAGGCAGCTCCACGTGGGCTGTGGACACTGCATATGCAGAATCAGAGTAGATGTTGACAACCTGTCCTTTTGAATATCTCAATGCATTGATTAGGGCCAATAGTTCTTTTTGTGCAGATTGTTTGCCAATTAGGGGTCCAGATTTTATGGTGACTAATTGATCAATCTGTAATTTAACCACAGCAAAGCCTGCTTTCAGAGTTCCATCATCTGCCCTTTGGCAGCTACCATCTGTAAACAGTGTTATTAGGTTGTCTGCTTCAGGAAGTGGGGAGGCCATCAGGCCCTCTCTAGCAACTGCCAATCTGTTGCTGAGGCGTCTGTTTTTAGCTAACTTCCTTTTCTCAAGCTATAGTTTCAAAATTCTCTTTTTTTTTTACTTTAACAACTCACTTCCTTCTTTGTCCGCTCTCTCTACTGCTTTGTCTACATACCTTTTCCATCATCACTGCCTGGTACCTCATGACCTGGAGCTCCTTGTAACACTGCTGCCCTGAAAATTCTATTAGTAACAGGGTTAGACATTGGGTTTTCATCACATGCTTCTTCTCAGTCTTTGACAGCATCTATTTATGTATGCTGCTCCTTTTTTACCATCCCAATGTTCGCTCTGATACACTTTGTTGTCTTTCATCTTCTTTACACTGTCCTTCTGTCTCATCCTCATCTGTCCCACTTCCTCTGTCACTCTCTTCATCTACTTCACTTTGTCCCTTACATGTTCATCCAAATCACTATTTCCCTCTTTTTCTTTCTTTTCATTGGCTTGCTTGTACTTCCTCTTTTCTGTCTTAAAACAGCTTCCTGTGCTCTTTTCTCTTTTATTCCCACTTTCTGAAACAGAGATCCCTTTTTGTACAATCAGTACCATAATGTTCAATAATTTCGCGTGTACATTCTCCCAGTTCTTTTATGCGTTTTTTCCTATCTTTTTTGATCAGTTTGTGCCAATAAGATATCTACCATTTTATCCCATTGTTGTCTTAAAGGAGGACAATCATATTCCTCACATTCTCTATCAAATTCTCCTTCCATTTTATTTCAATGTTATTTTATAACTACACTCTCACTATTTCTCAATTCACTAAACCTGCTATCCTTGAGAAAGGTCTTGAAGATATCAAGTCCTCGTCAAGACCAGAGGGATCTTCAAGTTTTTTTGCCTTCTCAGGAAAAAGGACTTCTCCGTTAGATAGATGTAAGCCTTTTACATACACTATCTATCCTGATTGTTGAAGAGTCAATTGTCTTCGTCAAGACAAAATTTCTTCAACTAGTTTTGCCTTTTTAGGGAAAAGGACTTCTCTTTAGACTCTAAAAGTCTACCCTAAGTGCCTCCTTAGAGAAAAGGACTTCCCCTAGATCCTAGTGATCCACTCTAATTCTCTTTATTCTTTCTCTCACAACTCATTCATTTATATTCATTCACAGTTTTCAGGTAAGTAGTTTTTAATTTAAGTATTTTATAATTTCTTGCATGTCAAAATATTATCAAACACATGAACACTATATTTACTGATGCCAAAACCGTCCATTTAGAATATTCAATAGCAGAATTTAAGTAAAAGGTTTCTGCTTACCTTTGTATAGAGAGGGCCCTCAGATTTCCAGTCAATCACGTCGTCGGGTCACCAATTGTAGGACTCAAATGGTCCATTGCATGTTCAAAAATTGACGGAGATCTGAGTTGAAAATTAAGAAGTTTTATTTTGAATGCAAGAAGTTAGAGAATACAAGTTATGCACAGGAGAGGTGTAGCGGCATTATTGCTTTAAGCCGCTATCGCGGTAAGGGTAAACAATGAGGCGTGAGTCCTCTGTGAATCCTTTTTTCTCCTCTTTATTTTATCACATCTTGTGCCATCAAATCAGTGAAATAGCTCATTGTTCCTCAGTAGCACCCGTCACCACAAACAAACTCACGGTCTGAAAATTGTTTCCTCTTCCCTTACTACTCCACCTACTACCTGGCTTCCTTAAATTCCAATTTTGACAAAATAAAAGTCTTCATTCACAAAATCACAACAATAAAGCTAATACTTAAACATGAATAATATACGAATACAAAATACTCAAATCTAAATACAATAATTATCAAATGTAAACTTAATAATAATTATAATAATAATCGTATCATCCAACCAACCCATTTAGTCCAAACATAATAATAATAATAAAAGAAAGAAATGGCTCCAACATTCCGGCCCCTAATTGTCATCTTGTGACAATTCTAATTAAAAAAAAGGAGCCATAAATTGGAGTAACAAATGATTTTTTTATATATTGTCCAAGACATTAAAAAGTCTTCTGGCTAGTTTCTTTAAATTCTCATGACATTTCTCTGAGAAAGCATAATTTGCTAATAGGTCTTTCCAGGATACTGTTTTTAGTTCTCACTTTAACTCTGCGTACATATCCTTTGCTGTCCGGGAACGTCTCCAAAATTCAACCTATTGGCCAGGAATTCCGTGGTGAAGTATCATCGATAATGAGAACAATATCTCCAATTTTGAGGTTCTGTTTGGTTTTATTCCACTTCTGTCGTTTCTGCAATAACGGTAAGTACTCTCTAGTCCATCATTTCCAGAAAAGATTACAGATATACTGTACTTGTTTCCATCTTCTTATGGAATAGGTGTCGTCCTTCTGAAACACTCCTGGAGGCAAGATGGGAATTCCTTTCAACTGAAGTAAATGGTTAGGGGTTAAAGCTTCTGGATCTTTAAAATCCTCAGAAACTGTAGTAATTGGGCGGTCATTGAGTATAGCTTCCACTTCACATAAAGCAGTCTGTAAGCCTTCATCATCAAGGGTCTGCTGTCGAAGGATGGAGCATAGGATCTTTTTGGGAATTCGAATGATTCGTTCCCATACACCTCCATGATGAGAGCCTAAAGGGGAATTGAAAGTCCACTTCACATTCTCTCTCAGCAGTGCCTTCTGTATTTTGTCTTGGTTGATGTCAGCAAGTGCCTGCCTTAATTCACGTTCCGCTCCAATAAAGTTGGTTCCATTGTCAGAAACAAACTCTTTAACTTGTCCCCTTCTACACACAAACCTTCTAAGAGCACAAATACAGGAATCTGTGTTTAATGAATAGGCCATTTCGAGATGAACAGCTCTGCTACTGAAAGAAGTAAATATCACTCCATATCTTTTGACATGTGCCCTCCCCCTCTTTACCTCTATAGGACCAAAATAATTTACTCCAACATGACTGAATGGTGGCAAGTCAGGAGTAATTCGATTCAGAGGCAAGTCTGCCATCTTTTGTTCGATTGGAGTTCCATGCCAATGTCTACAAAATAGACAATCTCGAATTTCATTTTCTGGCAGTAGCATTACCTTTAGTAATCCAGAATCTTTTATGAAGTTCAGCAAGCAATTGGCTTCTACCGCAGTGTCCTGCCATCCTGTGTGTATAGTCCATTAATAGTCTGCACAAGCGACTTTCGTGGGGCAAAATTGCTGGGTGCTTGAGTTCTTCTGGCATTGCCGTTCTACTCAACCTTCCACCAACTCTTAAGATGCCATTGTCTAGGACTGGATCCAACTTGTACAATCTGCTACTGGTTTTCACAGCTTGACCTTTATTTAACAGAATTATTTCGTCATGAAAACTCTGCTGTTGAACATGACGAATAATAAACTCCTCAGCAAGTACCAGATCCGTCACTGACAAAGTCTGGACCACAGATTTAATCTTATTTGTGTGATTACCCCGCTTTTCTTGAGCTTTAGGATGTTTTATAAAAGCTGCTGCGGCATCTTTCCGCTTTTGACTCAAGTGCAGAAGCATACTCCTAAATTTTAACAACCATGCCGTTGCTCTTTGCAGTTTTTCCCATGATGAAAAATGATCAATTAACTTAGTGAATGGACTTGAATTAGCTGTAGTGATGGAAAAAACAGCAGTTGTTCTCTTTATTTCTGGGTCACTATCTGGAATGCGAAGTGATTCTTGAGGCATTTCTGGCCAGTCCGAAGTTGAACCTTTCAAATACTCTGGACCTGTCAGCCATCTTCCGTCATTCCTAAAAGCGCTAGACTTGACACCTCGAGAGGCATCATCAGCAGGATTGGCAATGGAATTAACATATCGCCACTGAAACTTCTGTGACAAATTTCTAATAGTGGAAACTCTGTTGGCTACATATGTCTGGAATCTGCTGGTGTCATTCGAGATGTATTTAAGGACTGATGTACTATCTGTCCAAAACACAGAATCATCCAGAACAAGCTCCAATTCTTCTCTCAACATCCTATCAACCTTTGCAGCAAGAACTGCAGCTGCCAATTCCAGTCTAAGAATAGTCATCACTTTCAGTGGTGCTACTCTTGCCTTGCCCATCATGAAAACCACATGAATCAAACCATCAATGTCTGTCAAGCACAAATAGCTAGCTGTACCATAGCCAACTTCACTGGCATCACTAAAGTGATGTAGTTGAGCACTAGACATTCTTCCAAAGTTACTGGGAATGAAACATCTACTGAAATGCAAGTTTGAAAGTAGCTTCAGATCTTCTAACCACTTATCCCATTTTTGTGCAATGGCTAGAGGAATTTCTTCATCCCAACCATAATTCATTTTTCACAACTCTTGCCTGATTCTTTTAGCTGGCAGCAATACTGGAGCAAGGAATCCAAGCGGTGAGTTGTTGCTGAGCTTCTGGTGAGTTGTTGCTGTTTTAATGCTATTTTGAAAAGAAATGTGTCAGACTCTGTATCCCACTGAAGTCGCAATGCACTGTCTACTGGAAGTTCATCTCTGCACAAATCAAGATGTCTCACTTCTTTAGATCTCTCCTCCTCAGGTATTGAAGCTAGAACATTACGGCTGTTACTGACATATTTGGTAAGTTTAAATCCACCAGTAGCACATACCGAAATGAGCTTCTGCACCAGCATGACAGCTTGTCTTTCATCTGAAACAAACTTGAGGCAATCATCCACGTAAAAGTTGTTACGAATTGTGAATAAAACTTCTGGAGAAACCTTGCCCTCATTATCATCTGCCGTTTTTCTCAATGCAAAGTTAGCACAACTGGGGGAAGAAACAGCTCCAAAAAGGTGTACAGTTATTCTGAACAATTCCAATGGTTGACTGATATTACCATTCGGCCACCACAAGAATCTCAAGAAATCAAGGAACTCATTAGGAACCTAAACATACCTTCGATGTCTGCCATCACAGCTATAGGTTCTTGGCGAAACCGGAGAATTACACCTAAGAGTGTATTTGTGAGGTCTGGACCCTGCAACAATTCTGCATTCAGTGAAGTACCTTGACATGAGGCGGCACAATCGAATACTACTCTGATTTTCTTTTTTCTTTTATGGTAAACCCCATGATGGGGGATGTACCATACTCTACCATCATTTTTGTCTATTTCCGCTACTGGTACTTTCTCTGCAAATCCCTTCTCAAGAATGTCACCAATAAAGTTTCTATAGTCAGATAAAAATACTTCATCCTTCCTAAACCTCTTGAGTATACTTAGTGCTCGTTGTTCTGCAAGCTTCTTATTATCAGGCAGAATGATGTCTGTTTTCCGAAATGGAAGACATATCTGGTAATGGCGGTCTTGTTTAACAACAGAATTGTTTACAATATCCAAAAACCTCTTATCCTCAAAAGAGAGTTCAGGTTTCTCGTCGTATGCTTGCTCTGGGAAGTCATTATTATACTGCTCTTTAAGTAATTCATCCAGTTTAGCCACTGAAATTCTGTTAGAAGACACAGATAGTCGTCCTTGTGCATCTGTAAATGAGTTACCACTCAGTGGACCATTAACTAGCCATCCTAAACAAGTTTGAACCGCATAGGGACCATCATTTTGACTGTTAATAATCCTCAAAGGTTCCATCGCTTTTGGGACGTTTATCCCAATTAACAGATCAACATCTGCTTCTATTGAACACAATCGAACCTCTTTCAGATACGGCCACTTCTTTATGTCTACTTCCCTTGGTATATTCTCCTGGCTAACTGGAATTGAACTTTGTGTAAAAGTTTCAGGCAGTTCTATAAAATAATCACTTCCCAGGCTGCTTACTTCTAAGCCACGCAACTGAAAGGTTTTGATAGGCTTTTCCTGTCCCATTGTTTTGAGCAAGATCTCAATCCGTTTGCCATCCATATTCAACTGTCTCATCAATCTCTCAGTACAGAACGTTGCCGAACTTCCAGGATCTAAGAAAGCATATGTTTGAAACACTTTACTACCTTTAGATTTTACTTTTACTGTAACGATTGGAAGTTTACATTCAGCAGAACCGGCCCCTGTATGCTGCTCAGTAGCTACAACAGCCATAGCAACAGGTCTACTGGAATTAGCTTCTTCGGCATCAATACAGTCTTTCTTATGCACCTCAGTCACCAAATTAGATGAACCCATCCTTGGTACTACATTTTTGATGTGCAGCACTGTAGGATGCTTCTTAGAGCAAAGTTGACATATAAGACGTTTTTTACAGGTTTTTGTTAAATGCCCTTTTTTGAGACAGGCAAAACAAAGACCATTCATTTTCAAGAAGTCAATTTTATCTGTGTGTGGTACATCTGCTATTTTGGCACAAAATCCAGTGTATGATCATGAGCACAGAACAAACAAGGCTTCTTAAAAGCAACACTGGCATCATATGAACTGTTTTTATTTAGTTGATTATTTTGTCTCGATTGTTCAATAGAAGACACTGTGGTGACAAAACTTTTTCTGATTGAAGATTTGTGCATTTGAGACTCTATCGCTGTCTTTTTAATGCTAGAAGTTGAATTTGCTTTTGAATCTTAAATTTCTCCAAACACTGGATCTAGAAGTATCTTAGCTTGCTTCTCAATGAAAGCAACCAAATCTGCAAAATCTGGCCGCCTTTGAATGCGTTCTGAAAAATTTCACAAGCTGTATTTCTCCACTTCTCTCTCAACTTATAAGGAAGCCTGGATACAATGATTCTTAAATTAAATGGCAAATTCAACTCTGCCAGATCTACCAGGTTGTTAGCTTCATTGCAACATCCTCAAAGATAAACAGCATAGCTATACAATGATCTTCCATCATCAGAGCGAATGTTACTCCATTTCAAAGCCTTTTCCATATATGCACTAGCCAGTTTAAATTCATCTCCAAAGTGATGCTGCAAGAGACGCTTGGCTTCAGCATAACCTCTGCTTACATTCATATAGAGACAACTTCGAACAAGCTCCTTAGGTTCTCCGGCTGTGAACTGTTCCAGATAATACAGTCGTTCTTGATTGCTATCAGTTTTCTTTTCAATATTATGTATAAAAGATCTCATGAAAGGTCTATATTCCAAGGGATCCCCACTGAACACTGGAATCTCTCTTGTAGGAAGTGAGGCTTGTTTTTGCTGTGTCACAATTAAATTGGCCAAATCACTTTGTCTTTGCAGAACATTTCCAAGATCAACCCCAGTAAAGTTGGTATAACTAGATGCATCATGTTGCTGATCAGTTTTTAATGTGACGTTTGGAGCTAAAGTCAAACTTTGACCTTTTGCTGAACGCGTCTGAGGAATTTGAGTTTCATGAAAAAGCCTTTGCAGAGGTGTTTTTGGAACGGTTTCGATCTTTGAAAAGTCCAGAGATGCTTCAGGATTAATAAGCAATGACGTTTTTTCTTTTGCATTATCTCTTAATTTGACAGATGAACAGGAACTGTGCAGTGAGCTTGTTTCAGTTATCTCCAGGACTTTTAATTTTGCATTTGCAGCATCAATTTCAGATTGCAAATTAATAGCTTCCATTTTTGATTCCAGCTGAATCTTTTCCAACTCAAGCGCATGCTTTTTTTTAAGACCTTCGGCACGAGCAAGCAAAGCTGCCTTATCAGCTGCGATCTTCACACGAGCTGACAGAATTGAACTGGTTCTAGATTTATTTGATCCTCTTGAACGTCTTGAAACTTTAGACACACTATCAGAAGGATCAACCAGAGTCTGTAGATCAAACTGCTTCTTTTTCCACATTTCCAACTCAAGCAAAAACTCAGTAAAGGTGGCTCTCCTAGGCTCAAACCAGTCAACACTTTCATTTTCTTTAACATCATCCGGTAAAAGCAGCTGTACAGACTCATGTACTTCATAAAATTCATCTAGAGCCTTTTGAAATTCAATGTGAAGTTCATTCACTTTGTCAACATTGCTTCTGTGAATCATCAAAGCTCTTAATTCATTCATTTTCCTTGTACAAGCCCCTAATTTGCCTCTACGCGAAGCACTAAGTGATTTAAAGTTCTCCATCATTTTGCCAGAACCGTCAGTATCAGTCTTCAAAGGCACTTATTATTCACAATCACTTTGCATGTTCAGCTCAAAAGAGAATCAACCGTTCGCATATTAACTGCTTGCAACAGCTTAAATGTTTGGCCGCGATCACATAACTTTGACCTGTCTTGCAAGACCACTTTCAACAGCCATCATCATCATCATCATCATCAAACACGTTTACATGTGCTGAGAAACTTCGCGTCACTGTTCAGTTCATCAACGGCTTTCAATTCACATCGTATCAGGCATTAAAAGCTTAAAAGCAAATCCATCGCAGCTCCAAAGCCAGCATAATTCATAATAATCTTGCCAGATGGCTACTCACGGTACAGCACAATCATACAGCATCCTAATAAAGTGAACTGGTTCGCTGAATTATCTCTCCGTGCAGTACAGCCGCAGACATCCACATCAAATGCCGGTCATCTCGTTTAACGTGGGCCGTGTCCACCTCCTCGTGGAAAATTTTCAGACTTAAATGTAGCGGCATTATTGCTTTAAGCCGCTATCGCGGTAAGGGTAAACAATGACGCGTGAGTCCGCTGTGAATCCTTTTTTCTCCTCTTTACTTTATCACATCTTGTGCCATCAAATCAGTGAAATAGCTCATTGTTCCTCAGTAGCACCCGTCACCACAAACAAACTCACGGTCTGAAAATTGTTTCCTCTTCCCTTACTACTCCACCTACTACCTGGCTTCCTTAAATCCCAATTTTGACAAAATAAAAGTCTTCATTCAAAAAATCACAACAATAAAGCTAATACTTAAACATGAATAATATACGAATACAAAATACTCAAATCTAAATACAATAATTATCAAATGTAAACTTAATAATAATTACAATAATAATCGTATCATCCAACCAACCCATTTAGTCCAAACATAATAATAATAAAAGAAAGAAATGGCTCCAACAAGAGATGTAATATCAATTCAGCTCCTGCCCTATTGGGCTATCCTTCATGTTTTATATTGTCTTTCGCACACTATCTAATCCCAACCCTATTGACTTATATGGTGTCGTCTTGACAGTTTGACCATTCAGCAACCAGATGTTCCTCTTTCTGGTATCTTTCTGGTATCTTCTCTTGACAGTTGGCCTTGACCGTTGACTAGGCAAATGTTTCAGAGCACGAACACACAGCTCATACATCTCAGAGCTCTCTGCACTTTACATACACCCATACCGATAACAGGATGGGCTGCTCTCAGCAACCTGCTACTCTTCTCTATTCTGTGCACATATGGCAGTTAACCCCTCAGAAAAAGAAACCCTTTATGTCTGTATTTATTAGTAAACGTTAACAAAGCCTAACAATCAAAAATGCTATCCTTCACCAGGCACAGCCCTGCTTAGCTTCAGTGGGCGACCATGTTAGAGTTGCAGGGAGCTAGCTGCCGGCTACTTACTAAGAATTTTGCTCACGTGGATAATTGAATATTAATCAAATTATGTTATTACGCTGATGTGCTGTCAGCCGATGGTTGCATTGCTGATCATGATTTTGAGTATCGAAAGATCATTCACGCAGTGATCAACACACACAGTGATCTGAGATCAGTTCATCGAGCCATTTTAATCTGATTTGCGAACTCCTTTGAAGAACCAAATTAGCCAGAGATCCGTTATCAAGATTAAAAGATCCAGGATCTGCCAAAACATTTAAGATCAATAAAAAAAGGTACGAAGAACTGACCCCATAGGTGTCTAAACTTGATCCTGGAGGGCCAGTGTCCTTCTGAGTTTAGTATGTTACTTGCTTCAACACACTTGTCAGGATGTTTCTAGTATACATAGAAAGAGCTTGGTTAGCTGGTTCAAGTGTGTCAAATTACATTTGGAGTTAAACTCTGCTAAACTCTGGCCCTCCAGTGCTGAGTTTGAGTATCCCTGTTTAAGATATTTCATAAGAGAATACTCAAAAAAGAGAGTTCAGGAGGGCTGTGGTGCAATGGTGGACAAGGATGAGGGACAAGGAGTCAGGTTCATAAAACAATAAAAGCGTACAGGATAGACAGTCAGGGAAGAACTGACAGGGCAGCCTGCCAGGAGATAAAAAAGCCAAGGCAGAGATTACTAAATAGGCAAATCCTGTGGAACAGGATAAACTTGTAGAGCACAGGGCTATAGTGGAGTCTGTAAAACTGGAGAGCAGGCTGGAGCAAAAGCTCTATAAAGCCTGGTTTATACTTCTTCGTCAAGTGATCGGCCTGACCCACAGTGCATGCAATGCGCAATGTCATGCATTTATACTTCTGCACACTGTATGTGGTGCTCTGCAATAGCACATCCGAAACGCTATCTGGCAGTAGGTGTTTATGTTCTTCTGGTCGAGTTTCTTCGCTGGTGTTTTTTTTTTTTTTTTAAACACTACCTTAACGTACAAGTGGCTCAAACTCGCTTATTTTGAGGTGGGAACCGGCGAACGTGCAACAACTTTAATCATAATGTAACACAAAACAAAAGTCTGCGCGACGAAGCCGACCAATAACAGAGCTTATGTTACACGCTGTGTCATTTTTTGACATGTGCGCGATGGCCACGGTGACCACGCACAGGCTGCGCCGAAGCATACGCGTGCGCTTGATCCAGGAGTATAAATCAGCCTTAAGGTGTAGAAGAGGGAGTAAGAAACCAGCTTTGTAGAGTCGAGGACCAACACAGTGGAGCAGGCAGAGCAGAAGACAACTGGGGACTGCCATGGTGGAGCAGGCATAAACAAAAACATGAAAACAGCAAACAATGCATGCTTTTATATGTATCTGAATGCTTTTCATTTTAATTATTAAATATTTTTCTTTTCTAAATTTCTATTACATCTGTATCTCTGCCTCATTTTTATTATGTAAAGTGCCTTGAGTTGGAATTCTTAAAGGTGCTACAGAAAGTTAATGTTGTAATTTGTTCTCTTTCATCTCATTTTATTTCTGATAAACTATATCACTGTATTTTAATTATGGGTGTTCAATTAAGAGTTAAGTAATACTATTAAAACATTTATAGAAATCCATTTATTTGGTTTCATCCACAAATTCTATAAAAGCTAAAATCACCAGAAGTTCTTTAACTAGGTAAGTTATTACAATCACTACAGTTATATGTGCCCCAAACTATAAACATTTTAGATCAGGGGTGTCCAAACTTTTTAGGCCAAGGGCCAGATGCAAAAAAAAAAAAACTTTGTCCCGGGCCAAATTTTACATACATCACACAGACATGCATATATTTATATGTAAATGTGTATATGTGTGTTTATATGTGTATGTATGTGTGTGTGTGTGTGTGTATGTTTATTATTATGGATTTATTTTAATTCATCGTCCAACTGTGTTTCTAGAAAGACTTACGTATTTAAAATCTTGAATCTTCTTAGGGCAAATTACAGTTGCAACACTAATCAAACACTCCTATATAAATTCTCCTTCAGTGAAGGGTTTCCTGTGCTGTGCGATTAGCTGAGCTACCTCATAACTAGCCAGCGTAGAATTTTCTTGCACTTTATTAGCACAAAATAACTGCTGTTGTTGAGCTGATAGGGCAGCCGCTAATTATTTTACTTTTTGATCTCGTTCAGCACCAGTGTAAGACCTGAAGGCCTGATGTTTTGTTTCATTTCATTTTGTTTCTTTTAATATTATATTCCTTCATTACTGAAACTGATTCCTGGCAAATTAAACAGACACATATTCCGCTGACCTCTGTGAAGAAATATCCTTTGCCCCAACGTGACTGAAATTTCCTGCACTCACTGGTGATTTTTCTTTTTCTTGGTTGCACCATGGCTCGCCAAAATGTGATTATGAATTATGTTTTCTTCAGTTTGTTCGGTTCGTTTTACTTCATAACAGGAACTGCTGCCTAATTGAAGGCATGTCATAGCGACACCCAGTGGTTATTTACTGAATTACGTTCATTTTTGTATAGCGGGCCAGATTCTATTAATATTTCTAAAAAGCCTTGTGGGCCGCCACAAAACTGATTGTTTTAGATGAACACATATTGTTTTTGTCCTCTACACAGGCTACAGTGCTGTTATCTTACTGCTCAGTCTTGTGAGAGTTTGTCTTCAGCTCTACAATCCTCAAACTGTGTCCTGAGAGAGCTGGACCTGAGTAACAATGACCTGCAGGATTCAGGAGTGAAGCTTCTCTCTGATGGACTGAAGAGTCCAAACTGTAAACTGGAGACACTGAGGTAAATGGTTTTCCAGAAGCCCCATTCAGTGAACTGGCAGAAGAAACAAAACACTTGCAGGGATGTGGATTTTATTCATATATATTCAAATGTATATGTATAGCCAATGTACTTCAAAGCATTACTGGGTAAATTGCAATTTTCAGATTAAAGTTTCTCTTTTTCTAATATACTCCAGTATGACTAACAGTTAAAGCAATCAGTGTATTTTAAAGATAATTTTAATTAACTGCCTTAAATTCTGTATTCATATTTAAGATTTTAATATTAACATATGTTTATATTATTTTTAAATTATTTTACTGGAAAGATATATTTAAGAATTTCTCTCATTTTGGCAATTATATCCAAACATTTATTAATACAAATAATAACATAAAAACAGTGATAAAGAGAAAGTTGACCCTATTGAGATTGAGTTTGAGTGTTTTTAGAGGGGCCCTGGAAAAGTTCTGACCTGCTTTGATATTTTGCATTTTCTTGTAAACATATAAGTCTCATGGTACTATTTTTATTATATAAACTACTACTATAATATGGAAACACACACTAAGTATATGTATTCAAGATCTTGCTGAAATAGACCTGGTGAACTCAAGTAAATACTACAAAATTATTTGAAAATCATCCTGATTACTCCATCATATAAAACAATATATTGACTGAACATCTGCTAGAAAGGGCAAGGGTCCATCTATTGACGAAACTAACAGCCTGGGTGAAGGTAGACTTTTCTAGCGCTTCTGAAAAGAAATCTGTTATACATTAGAATTTATTTTTATTTGTTTTTTAGCTCTAATTTAATCGGACCCCAATTTTAAGTGACCATCAAATTTACACTGTATTTCCATATATTAGGAACAGGTCACATTTTTCATTCACAAATTAGTTTAGAGTTTTGATTTATATCTGATCCCATACTCTTCAGGTATACGTTCATTTGGGACCAAACGCTGCTTAGAGTTTCACGCCCCAGGATTGGCATGTATTCTCACGGACACTATCTCAATGTTCGGAAGTTAGCCATAGGATGCGAGGTTAACTAATACACAATTAGTCTGGTTGCCTCCTACTCACTTGTACTAAAAGAGTAGTTAATTTAGTCATTATCATGCAACTTGCTAATAACAGTGATTAAACAGAAACTAAGGGTGTTTTCACACCTGCCTTATTTAGTTTGGTTGAATTGCACTAAGGTGACGCAGTGGTGCACTAGGTAGTGCTGTTGCCTCACAGCAAGAAGGTCGCAGGTTTGAGCCTCGGCTGGGTCAATTTGTGTTTTTGTGTGGAATTTGCATGTTCTCCCTGCGTTTGCGTGGGTTTCCTCTGGGTGCTCTGGTTTCCCCAACAGTCCAAAGACATGTGATACAAGTGAATTGGGTAGGCTAAATTGTCCGTAGTGTGTGTGAATAAATGTGTTTCCTAGTGATGGGTTGCAGCTAAAAGGGCATCCACTGCATAAAACAAATGCTGGATAAGTTTGCGGTTCATTCCGCTGTGGTGACCCCAGATTAATAAAGAGTAATCAGTGTGATGTGAAAAGGACCCAAAACGGCAGAAAATACTACAATGTATCATTTGTTGCCCTTGGTTCAGACCAAATAAACCAAACCACAGATGTGAAAGCACCCTAAAAGATCTTCATACTGCCGTGCCTACTGCTGCATACATTTAAATGAGCCTTGAATTTGTTTATCATTTACAAAAGATAGCGGAAGCAATAACTCTATATAATCGGCTAGACATTAAAGATTTCAGAAGAATTCAGAATGAATCAAAACTTAACACTAGATTTTCCAGATGAAAGTATATCAAGGCAAGGCAAGTTTATTTAAATAGCACATTTCATACACAATAGTAATTAAAAGTGCTGTATAATATGTATATATATATATACACACATACACACACACACACACACACATAGTGCTTCAAAATAAGTCCGCTATATGCTTTAGCACCAAAACATTATCTGGATAGTCAAATAAAATAATAATCTAGCCTAAATAAAATTAAAAGTGAAATATTCTCAGTTTCAGAGATGCTTACATTAAGCAATTTTCCCTGCTAATGACAAAAAACATATATTGCGCCAGTAAATTACAATTCAATTCATAAAAGGTCAGGCGTTTACAAAGTATTTGCAGCAGCATGTGTTCCCAGATTACCTCGGAAGAACAAACTCGGTCAGAAGGGTGAGAGAACTTTATGCCAGTCTGTCAGATAAAATTGTTTAAAACACCTTGAACGGTCAGATCATGAAAGAGGCTGGGTGTGGAGTTTCCTCGGCTCAGGTGCTGATGAGACTGCGGTCCCCCCTCCGTGTGGGGATCATTATTTGTCTCATTAGTTTTAGGCCATTTAGCAAATGTCTTAAGTTTAGCTGTTTTAAAAAGCGTTTACTCATTTTGAACCTTGTTTTAAACAAATTGTAATTTTTAGGGTGCGGAAAAAAGGCCAGCAAAACTAAAGTCATTCGATTTCTTTACCCATCTCAATTCAATTCAATTCAATTCACCTTTATTTGTATAGCGCTTATACAATGTAGATTGTGTCAAAGCAGCTTCACATAAAAGGTCACAGTAAATAGGAACAGTGTAGTTCAGTTTGTAGTGTTTAAGTTCAGTTCAGTTTAGCTCAGTTCAGTGTGGTTTAATAATCACTACTGAGAGTCCAAATATTGAAGAGCAAATCCAACGATGCGCAGCTCTATAGATCCTGAACCATGCAAGCCAGTGGCGACAGCGGAGAGGGAAAAAAAAAACTTCACTAAAGGCGGATGTGAAGAAAAAAAACCTTGAGAGAAACCAGGCTCAGTTGGGCACAATCATTTTAATTTCTCCGCTGGCCAAACGTCTTGTGCAGAGCTGCAGTCTCAGTGGCGGATGCTGGAAGCTGGCCTCAGCGAAGACTCGTCTGTCTCTGGAGCGTCACAGGAATCAGTCTCATGTTCTCCACTCTTCCATGACCATCACAGTAGCTGCTCAGGATACGGCCTGGTCCAGGATATGGAAACCTTGGGATCATCTCGTCGTTGGTCTTGGATCGAATCAGTGACTCTGCATAGTCTGAGGGCCTCGGGAAGAGTATCCCCAGGTGGAAATGGAGAATAAAGAAAATAATTAGCGTAGCTGATGTTCACAGTGTATATCAACAAGATGCATAACCTGTGTGGAAGCCCGCTAAGTGGTGCACTAAGTGTATGCTTTACTGAACAGATAGGTCTTTAATCTAGTTTTGAATTGGGAGAGTGTGTCTGAGCCTCGGACGTTATCAGGAAGGCTATTCCAGAGTTTAGGAGCTATAAATGAGAAGGCTCGACCTCCTTTACTCGACTTTGCTATTCTAGGTACTACCAGAAGCCCTAAGTTTTGAAACCTTAAAGAGCGAGTTGGATTAAAGTGAGACAGAAGATTGGTTAGATAAACAGGAGCTAGATTATTTAAAGCTTTATATGTAAGAAGCAATATTTTAAATTCAATACGAAACTTAACAGGCAGCCAGTGTAAGGAGGATAAAATTGGGGTGATGTGATCAAATTTTCTAGACCTGGTAAGAACTCTGGCAGCTGCATTTTGTACTAATTGAAGTTTGTTAATAGAGGATGCTGGGCAGCCAGCAAAACAGTGCATTACAGTAGTCCAGCCTAGAAGTCATAAAAGCATGGACTAGCTTTTCTGCATCTGAGATGGATAGCATACTATGTAACTTAGCGATATTTCTCAGATGAAAGAAAGCAGTTTTTGTGACATGGGATATATGATTTTTAAAAGTTAAATTGCTGTCTAATATGACACCCAGATCTTTTATAGTAGAGCTAACACTAACTTTGTATCTCTCTAATTGTAGGTCGAGTTGTGAGATCTGCTGTGTACAGGATTTAGGCCCAATAAGTAATAATTCTGTTTTGTCTGAGTTTAAGAGAAGATAATTGTTGGTCATCCAGTCTTTAACATCTTTAATACACTCAGTTAGCTTGGACAGTTTAGACGTCTCGTCAGGTTTAGTTGAAATATATAATTGAGTATCATCTGCATAGCAGTGAAAGCTGATCCCATGTCTTCTAATAATGTCTCCCAGGGGTAGCATGTATATTGTAAACAGCAAAGGGCCTAAAACGGATCCTTGAGGCACCCCGTATTTTACTGGGCTGATTTGTGAAGGCTGTCCATTAATATTCACAAACTGGTAACGGTCAGCTAAGTATGACTTAAACCATTGTAGGGCCTGTCCCTGGACACCTGTGGACTTTAAGCGATTAATAAGGATACCATGGTCAATGGTGTCAAATGCCGCACTAAGATCGAGTAGAACTAATAGCGAGATGCACCCTTGGTCAGCAGCTAAGAGTAAATCGTTGGTTATTTTCACTAATGCAGTTTCTGTACTGTGATGAGCTCTGAAACCTGACTGAAACACTTCAAAAACATTGTTCGTCTGCAGAAAGGACCATAATTGAGCAGAAACAACTTTTTCTAGTATTTTAGACATAAATGGAAGATTTGAAATAGGCCTATAATTAGCTAAGTTGCTGGGGTACAGTTGTGGTTTCTTAATGATAGGTTCAATAACAGCTAACTTGTAAGGATTTGGAACATGGCCTAAAGATAAAGAAGAGTTGATAACGCTAAGAAGAGGTTCTCCTATAACAGGTAGCAATTCTTTCAGTAACTTTGTTGGAATTGGGTCCAATATACACGTAGCTGGTTTAGAACTATTTATAATTTTATCTAGCTCTTCCTGTTCTGTGATTTTGAAGCACTGTAGGCTATTTAGATTCAGTGGCGTGTTTACTGGATCTGAAGTATGAGGCGGTGCAGAAAGTTTAATATCTCCTATTTTCTGTCTAAAGCCTTCTATTTTATCACTGAAAATATTCATGAAGTCATCACTACTAATTTGCGGTGGAACGTTTTGTTCCAAAGATGACCGATTATTTGTTAATTTAGCAATGGTGTTAAATAAGAATCTAGGATTGTTATGATTATTTTCAGTTTTTATCAGTTTTATCGGATTATCAGTTTGCGGAGGTGCTCAGCCCTGGCAGATTTTAAAGCCCTCCTATAGCTGAACATACTGTCTTTGTATGCAATTCTAATAACTTCTAAATTAGTTTTTTTCCATTTACGTTCCAGGGCACGGGTTGCTGTTTTGAGAGCGCGGGTATGACTATTATACCATGGTGTAGTTTTATTCTCTCTAGCCTTTTTTAGTTTGATGGGTGCTACAGTATTTATAGTGCTAGTAAAGATGGCATCCATACTGCTGGTTACTACATCAAGGTCATTTGCGTTTACGGGTGCATTTCGAAGTAGAGAAAGATTAGGTAAGTTATTTATAAATTTACCTTTAGTGGATGGAACAATAGTTCTACTAGGGCGATATATTGGAGCGGATTTGCTAATTTCAGGTAAACACAGCTTATATAGTAAGAGGTAGTGGTCTGTAATATCATCACTTTGTGGTATAATGTCTACATCAATGACCTCAATTCCATAAGACAGAATTAGATCTAGTGTATGCTTTAGGCGATGGGTTGGACTAATAATGTTTTGCTTTATCCCTAGTGAAAGTATTAACGCGATAATACTAAAGTCCATAAACGCGAGCCCTAATGTGTCGTTAGCGTCATCAATGTGGATGTTAAAGTCTCCTACAATAAGTATTTTATCAGTTTTAACTAGTAAGTCAGAGATAAAATCAGAAAACTCTTTTAGAAAATTTACATAGGGTCCTGGGGGTCTATATATGGTGATTAGAGCGAAAGATAACATAGGTTTTTGCATAGTGTTTGGAAGGACAACATTAAGCGCTAATACTTCAAAGGAGCTAAACATAAGTCCGTTTCTCTGATTAACATTAAGAATATCACTAAAGATTGACGCAACTCCACCACCACGACCAGTTTGACGAGCCTCATGTTTATATAAGAATCCTGGAGGAGCTGCTTCATTTAAACTAATATAGTCATTTTGTTTCAGCCAGGTTTCAGTGAGACAGAGTGCGTTAAGATTGTTATCTGTTATTATTTCATTTATGATAAGTGCTTTAGGTGCTAGTGACCTGGTGTCTAGGAGACCAAGCTTCATGAAATTTGTATTTTCACTTTTTAGTGGTTTTTCTGGTTTAATTCTTAATAGATTATTTCTGGAGCACACAGTACGTTTGTTTCTTGATCTAATAATGCGAGGAACAGACACAGTCTCTATGGGGTTAGCTAGGTATGCATTACTGTTATTTATGTGGGACGAATAGGACTCTGTATGGCTAAATTGTGAATTTTGTGAGTTTTTACTTACTAGTCAGATAGAGCGAAGTATTCTGGAGATGTTGTCCGACAGGAGTTCAGCTCCAGCTCGACTGGGGTGCAGCCCGTCAGCGCGGAAAAGCCTAGGACGCTCCCAGAAAAGATTCCAGTTATTAGCAAAGAGCAATTTCTGTTCTTCACACCATGTTAATAGCCATTCATTCAGAGCAAAAAGTCTACTGAACCTTTCATTTCCTCGGCGGTAGGTAGGAAGCAGTCCAGATACGATGATCTGCGTGGCTGGCGAGGTGCGTCGAACCCTCTCGATCAGGCTCCTGAAGTCCTTCTTCAGGATCTCCATCTGCCCACGTGGAGGACGACGGCACCGAGGCTCTCGGCAGCGCTCAGGATAGTAGGTATCTGTGCAGAAATATTCTTAACTCGGGCACCAGGGAAGCAGAAAGTGCGTACTTTGTTACCTTTGGAGGAAGCGGAGCGGACATGGCGCACGATTGAGTCGCCAATGATGGCCACATCGCGACCAGTCTCGCGGAGAGGGGCGAAGCGGTTCTCCGTGGGGATCTTGAACACCGGAGGAGGAGACGTTCTGCCCCGGGACCTGGTAAGCACCTTACGCGGCTGCACCCAGGGGCCGTGGTAGCCCAGTGTCGGCGTGAACGAAGCCTGGGCGAACCGCGTCCTCGGTGCGCTGGGCCTGGACAGAGAAGCACGTGGGGTTGATGAAGGAGGAGGATTGTCATTGTATCGAACACTTACCTCAGACGAGCGAGTATGGGTTAAGAGCATAGCCCTAAGCCCCTCTCGCTTCGTCTCCAGCGAGCGAATCTGGGACTCCACTGCTTCCAGCTCCAGCTCCAGCGCCTCCATCGATGCCTCTCCTGCACTCAAGGACAGACACGCAAGCGACATTGTACAAGGTGAAGAGCAAAGCCAGTAAGTGACAAAATAAGTGAATGAAAGAGGTCTGTAGCTTTAGCTGACCAGCGGTGCTAGCAGGCTAAAGCTACAAACACCAGACGGATGCTCGAGAGACAGAACGTTTAAAAGTAGATTTGTTTGTATGAGTGTGTTAAGTGTGTTACCCCAAGTAGGAGAGATCCCACCATGCAAGTACATACATACATTAAAACACACAAATGCACACCTTTATTTGTTGTCATACTTTCTTGCCTTGTCAATATGTCGTAGTGTTTACTGTTTAATAATCAATTTAATTTATGTATTAATTAAATCAATAAACAAAAAAGCAGCATTAATTCCTGCCCTTTCATGGTAGGTACACGCAGTGCGTACAGCCATAAATAAGGCTGCAGGCGCCACTGGCTTAAATTGAGTAAACTCACTGTGGACAACATACCACTTGGATATCGATGTCATTTAAACAAAATATTACATTTAAAAAAAAACAAACAAATAAATTCCAAACATTTCTCTAAATTATTTTGCAAAAAAAAAAAAAAAAAAACTAAATGAAACGAAAAAGCATCAACTTTCTATTAAATACAAATCTGCTCTATTTTAATGGCTATAACAGTATACGCTGTTTGGTGGGAAAAAAACGGGCTTTTGGTCGGACTCTGGGCCACAATTTTGATGAGCTGTTTGACAAGGGCCGGGCTACAGCCTGTGCGTCTCGGGCCAGGGCCGGGATAAGGCTTAGATTTAAAGCCAGTGCAGGGCTCTAAAATGGAGCACTGAGATCAAGTAGTTCCAGCACTGTTAGTTTGCCTGAATCTGTATTTAGGTGAATATCATTGATTATCTTTATAAGGGCGCTTTCTGTACTATGATGGGCTCTGAAACCAGGTTGAAAATTGTCTTAACATCCCTTGGAGCTTAAGAACATGTTAACCTGGTTAAAAACAACTCTTTCAATGATTTTGCCAATGAAAGGAAGATTTGAAATAGATCTGGAATTGCTCAATAAGGTGTTATTCAGGTTGCTCTTTTTCAAGAGGGGATTAACTGTGGTTTTAATGGAGTTTGGAAAAGTCCCAGAAATAAATTAACCATTTACCACTTTTAGAAGATCCATTTCTAAATAGTTAACCTTTTTGAAAAAATTATGTGGCGAGTGTGTCAAGACTGCAGGTTGATGTTTTTAATAATCTGCACAATCTCCTCCAAGATTTTACCATCAATTGCCTTGAAATCAGCAACAAATAGTCATTTTGAAAACGTAGTCCAATGTACATTTCTGGAGACCGGATATTTTGTAGTCAGTGGTACGAATGGCTGCGTTCATTTTTTAATCATACACTATGGGGCAGTATGACTGCATTCCTTTTCGCGCTTACCAGCTGACCGCTTACCTCCAGGTGGACAACTTTCCTGCTGCAATCAGTTTGTCCCGTTAGCTCACCATGTTCACCGACGGACTTGGGCTGCAGAGAGGAGTTGACCATGATGATGCTCTTCACCGACCTTGGAGTCCGGTGAAGAGCGGTTCCAGAAAGCAGGTAAGACAAAAACAGAATCCAAAAAATAAAATAAACCAGTAAATAACAGGGTGAGAATGTGGTAAAATCTGAAAACGTGGTAAAAATGAGACAAGGGCTTTTCTTTTTTTCTGGATTGCTTTTGAAAATTGTTGGTTGGGTTTAGAGAAGTGTGTGGGGGGGTCAATCGATAAAATTGGTTGGGTTAAGGGAAGGAGGAGGGTGGGTAAGTCGATTGCTCGGTCAGTCATTCAGTCAGTCAAACGGTCAGTCGACAGCGGCCTCTGGTAGGTTTATGCGAGAACAGCAGGTGCGAATGGCACTCGCGAGAGAAGTTTGAGATCTCAAAAAGCGTACACATTGGCCTCTCGTGGATTCGCGAAAACAAAAAGTGCAAAATGACGTACCTCAGAGAACTTTGTGTTGAAAAAGGGATCATTTGTCCCGATGGGCTTTCAACCAAGGCTGAACCTGAACGCGGGCGTCCCACGCGACACTTTTAACACAGGAGACAGGGATCATTTGTCTCAATTGGGACTTAGCCAAGGCTGAACCTGGACGCGGCCGTCCCACGCGACACTTTTAACACAGGAGATAGGGATCATTTGTCCCGATTGAAGCTATTTTTACTGCACAGATAGATGAATAATAAAGACACTGAACACCATATGACCTTTATTGTTAAATATTTATTCAGGAAGATTCAGAGTTTTCTGTTGCCTCGAGGCGGCGTTTCCCCTTTGAAGGCGGCCATGGCAGCATCCTCCTGCTAGTTCCCTCCTGAAAAAGAGAAAGGCCAGTTATCTATTGAGGTCCATGCCAAAAAGGAACTGATTTACCAGGGGTGGACTCTCTGTCCTCTTGCGCCCCTTCCTTGAGTGGCGTTCTCTACCCGCTGCCTTCTCCTCGTCCTCCTCCATCAAGGCCCTCTCGAAGAGTCTGCGGCGCTCACGTGCTTGGAGAGGGCCGAGGTGAAGCGCGTAGAACTTATCTGAGGTTGAGGTGTCGTGGCACATGAATTGCGCCACCTTCCTGCGATCCTCGGAAGAATGTGAATTCTTTGCCTGCGTCAGAGACAGACAGAGACTTTTTGGGGTCAAAGCCGCTGGCAGTCATGGGGGTCAGCGGGGGGGCACTGGCATAGATACTCACGTGGGTCGCGATGGCAGTTCGGACATCAGTGAAGGTGGGCTTGCCGGGAAGCCCCATGCTGGTCCACGCAGATTGAAAATATTTGTTCAGGGATCGACAGGGACTGGGTCTGGAAGTAAAAAAAAAAAAGGAGGCCTGGCACCCCCCGGGGAGGCTAGCCCGCAGCTGCAAGAACCTCCGGAATCAGCTGTATTCTTCCTTGTTGAGAGACAACTGGGCCGCGCCGAAGGCTCGGTTTGTCTTATGCGTGGTGATCTAGGAAAAACAGAGAGAAGATGAGTGAGCGCCTACCACTGGTGGCCCCCACCCGCAAAGTTCCACTCACGTTAATGACATAGGCGGACTCGTCCGGGCTTCTGGAGGCCTCTTCGAGCTGGGTGGACCTCACCTTGTCCACCTGCTTGCGGAGCTTAGAGCTGGGCCTGTATGCGCTCCATTGAGAGCCTGCAGCGGGGGTCGGCGCACGGACGGTCGGCTTCCGGGCCATCTGGTTCCCGTTCCTCTTCGGAGGATGATGCCAGCCGAGACACCATGGGTACTGTCGGTTGAGTGGACTGCAACCACCACAACTCTCGAGCCACTTTCCGACGAGGCGTCCACTTCCGCAGCTGCAAGAACCTCCGGAACCAGCTGTATTATTCCTTGTTGAGAGACAACTGGGCCGCGCCGAAGGCTCGGTTTGTCTTATGCATGGTGATCTAGGAAAAACAGAGAGAAGATGAGTGAGCGCCTACCACTGGTGGCCCCCACCCTCAAAGTTCCACTCACGTTAATGACATAGGCGGACTCGTCCGGGCTTCTGGAGGCCTCTTCGACCTCCTGGATGGTCAGGTTCTGGAAGACCCCACAGCGATGGCCCGTGATGGAGGTAAGGTAGCCGGTCAGAAAACCATAGAAGCGCCACTGCTGTCTGGTGTCTGGGCTGGACTCGAGGCCGTCTGACGGAAGGCAGTTAGGGGATAGACTTTTCCAACAAACCTTCTTACACCACCAACGATTTAAACTTAGCGATAGCCGCTGGTGCCCCAAGGCAAAAAGATAATCTCTCCTCCGGGGCGCCAGCAGCTCTCGGTCACACGCTCTCTGCTCCGGGGCGCAGGCAGCTCTCGGTCAAACTAGTCACGTCAGCGTACCCCCCCCCCCCCCCCCTTTAACCCGCTGGTGCCCCGGAGCAGAAGAGGGAACAACGGAGAGAAGGTCAGCGTTTCCACAAGTGGTGGTGGAAACGCAGACCGGCGGAACTGAACACTCACCTAGAAGGGTAGGTATTTTTCTCCCAGCCGTCCGGTGACAGCGTAGCAGGGTGGCTTTGGAGATGAGTCTGCCTTCTTTAGCCTGCTTGGTTTTTACCTCATGTACCACAACGCGGCGACGTATGCCGCAAATGAGAGCTCGAAGAACCCTGCGAACCAACACCAGGGTGGTGCTGGAGAGGCGGCAGGAGGCCGGCGGGGTTTCGGCGAGATAAACTAGGAACTGCACAAGGTTCTTCAGGTAGTGCTGCCTCGTGGGCTCGGCCATGCCCGTTTGGCCTAGCAGGGCAGACCAGGCTCGGATGCACGCCGGTTGGTTGAGGAAGGACAAGGTTTCTGGGTTCGCGTGGCCTTTCGCCATGAAGCCTAGGAAGGCCTTGACCCTCGCCAGTTTGGAGGCGACGTTGTTCCGCAGACGGGCGGTGGGCTCGCGCCCCAATTGGAAACCCTTTACCTCTTCCAAAAGCAAGTCTGCAGAACGGGGGCAAAAGTCAAAAGTCAGCCTTGATGACATACCCCCACCACCAGCCCAACAGAACAGTGCCACAACCATAATCAACTGAAGGCGCGGGCGTGGTCCGGGTACTTTGTTGGATCGTAGGCTTCCACAGGCCCGGAGGCCACCCGGAGACCTCGGGCCGCCCCTCGCCCGGGGGCGGGGGATGGTGCCGGCAGGGCAGAACACGACCTTGCTCGCCTGCTCTTCCTCGCCTCTTCACCCCTCCTCAACCCACGATAGCGGCGGGTGAATTTGAGCTGGGTGGACCTCACCTTGTCCACCTGCTTGCGGAGCTCAGAGCTGGGCCTGTATGCGCTCCGTTGAGAGCCTGCAGCGGGGGTCGGCGCATGGACGCTCGGCTTCCGGGCCGTCTGGTTCCCGTTCCTCTTCGGAGGACGACGCCAGCCGAGACACCATGGGTACTGTCGGTTGAGTGGACTGCAACCACCACAACTCTCGAGCCACTTTCCGACAAGGCGTCCACTTCCGCATCATTAAAGGGGAAGACCTCTTTGGTCCAACGTATATTTGGAAGCAGTTGTTACGACTTTTGGTGGATTTTTCTCCCGGAAACAACGTATCGTTTTGGGCAGCTTGGACTGCGCCAGCCGCGGAGACTTATTTTTGCGCTGCTTTTTGATTCCCTTTTCCCACACAAAGGGATGGCATGAGCCCCACCGAACACGCACTGTTATGGGCAACTTGGACTGCGCCAGCCACGGGGGCTTTTGGTATAAGCTTTTTAGTCTTCGTCTTCGCCTTTCCCGAAAACTTGATGGCAGGTCAGAGACAATCAGCGCCAGACACGCACCTCCAGGCGCGGGACGCCCCAAAAAAAGGCGGTCTCCCGTCGGGCATGGCTTGGCGGGCTGGGGCCTGGGTCTAATCAACTACACCGGTGAGCGTCGCCCGTCGCCACCGGCCGTTCCGGAGACCACCCATCTTCCTCATGGCCCTTACAAATACCCATCAATCCCCAAATGGACTTAGTGGTTTCAAAAGCTCGCTGGAAAGACTTACAATCATCCCAAATGCTGATGCTTCCCCGGGGGGCCACCACTGCCACCCCCTCTCCCCGAGGACCCACACCCTTTCTGGGGGGCAGGCGCTCATGTTAGAGGGGCTGGAGCCCCTGACCTCCAGGGCCACCCCCTCTCCCCGAATGGCCCACACCCTTTCCGGGGCAAGCACCGGGCCCAAAGTGTCTTCTAGTTTGACACCTGCTCACCAGCAGTGCCCGGGCACCCCACACTTAAGCCAGGAACATTGACTTAGTCAGTGGCACTCGCTAGGCAGATGTGCCGTTGGTGATCCCCCTCGGATGTGGGGCACCACCCTCTCCACCACCTTGTCGTACTTTGTACAGAGATAGCTCGGGTGCACCAGCCTTTCCAAGTTCCACCACCCGGGGCAGTGCTCAATTTGTGGCTGGGGTGCACCAGCGGCACGTAGTTCCAGGGGCATTCAATATGCAGGTTTTGTGTTTGTCTTCCTCCAGTGCCGGGGGTTTGCCACCCCCACCCCCCCAAGGCCAACAGCGCTGGTCTGGATCGGGGCACTATCTTTGGGCAAGTCTTCAATGTCTGAACCGCTTGGTTGAGGCGGGACCCCCATCCCCCCAAGGCCAACAGCGCTGGCCTGGATCGGGGCACTGTCTTTGAGCAAGCCTTCAATGTCTGAACCGCTTGGTTGAGGTCCTCCATGCCCACGGGCGCCCACCAGCTCGCCCGGGGTCGAGGCACTGTTTCTGGGCAAGCCTTCAATGTCTCAACCGCTTGGGTGAGGTCCTCCATGCCCATGGGCACCCACCAGCTTAGCCCGGGGTCGGTGTGGCACTGGTGCCCCTGGGGCCTCCAAGGCCAACGGCGCTGGCCAGGATTGGGGCACTGTCTCTGGGCAAGCCTTTAATGACTGAACCGCTTGGTTGAGGCGGGACCCCCAGGCCACAGCTCACCCGGGATCGGGGCACTATCTCTGGGCAAGTCTTTAATGACTGAACCGCTTGGTTGAGGCGGGACCCCCACCCCCCAAGGCCAACAGCGCTGGCCTGGATCGGGGCACTGTCTTTGGGCAAGCCTTTAATGACTGAACCGCTTGGTTGAGGCGGGACCCCCACCCCCCAAGGCCAACAGCGCTGGCCTGGATCGGGGCACTGTCTTTGGGCAAGCCTTTAATGACTGAACCGCTTGGTTGAGGCGGGACCCCCACCCCCCAAGGCCAACAGCGCTGGCCTGGATCGGGGCACTGTCTTTGGGCAAGCCTTCAGTGACTGAACCGCTTGGTTGAGGCGGGATCCCCAGGCCACAGCTCGCCCGGGATCGGGGCACTATCTCTGGGCAAGACTTTAATGACTGAACCGCTTGGTTGAGGTGGAACCCCCAGGCCACAGCTCGCCCGGGATCGGGGCACTGTTTCTGGGCAAGCTTTTGATGACTGAACCGCTTGGTTGAGGCGGGACCCCCATGCCCCCAATGCCAACGGCGCTGGCCGGGATCGGGGCACTTTTGCGGGCAGCCAGCCTCACCATTGACCCCCTAGTTCCTTCAAACGCAAAGCCGCCAAAACCTAAGTCCACATTTCTTCGCCTACTCCGAATGCCTGATGGGAGGTCAGAGACAATCAGCGCCGGACACGCACCTCCAGGCGCGGGACGTCCTGGAAAAGGAGTCTCCCGTCGGGCTTGGTGGTGGGCTGGGGCCTGGGTCTAATCAAGTACACCGGTGAGCGTCGACACCACCAGCCACGCTAATTCTCACTCACCCAACTGTGGCACTGGTGCCCCAAATGGACTTGGTCGTTTACAAAAGCTGGCTGGAAAGACCCACCATCCACCAAATAAGGGTTTGTTGTTCCTATCAATTTTTTTTTACTTCCTCCTGAGATGTATTTCGTGGCCTCCAGTAACGTACATGGAACTATGTTTTCAGAATGAGCCTGGGTTGCAAATCAGGCATGACAAGTCAGACATTTAGAGAATCAAATAATAAAAAGCCAATTCCGAAATGTATAATAATTACTCAAAGATAAATCTAAACATTAGATGGATAAAGTACGCTGCAGCATGTAAGTCTTGATGGAAAAACTCGGAGACTCACACATTGCAATAGGGTTTATTCACTATAAGATCCGAATGACATTTTTGCACCTTTCCCTTAAATACTCAAATCACAACAAACAATCGTAAAATTCAAGACAGTAAAAGTCCTTGTCTGGTCATGAATTGATGTTAAGACCATTTTTTCTGTAGTGGAGCATCTGGCAAAGATCTTTTCGCAGCCAAAACCCAGATGAACAGAGACAAGTGAAATTGCAAAACATTCATTCATTTTCTTTTCAGCTTAGTCCCTTTATTAATCTGGAGTCGCCACAGCGGAATGAACCGCCAACTTATCCAGCATATGTTTTACACAGCGGATGCCCTTCCAGCCGCAACCCATCACTGGGAAACACCCATACACACTTATTCACACACATAAACTACTGACAATTTTAGCTTACCCAATTCACCTGTACCGCATGTCTTTGGACCTGTGGGGGAAACCAGAGCACCCGGAGGAAACCCACAAGAATACGTGGAGAACATGCAAACTCCACACAGAAACGCCAACTGACCCAACGACCTTCTCGTTGTGAGGCGACAGCAATACGTACTGCGCCACCGCGTCGCCGAATTGTGAAACATTACTGTGAAATTGAGATTACATTACCAATCACACAGATACATTAAAACTGATATCTTGACGATTATAGGTCCTCAAGATACACAGCTTGGTGTTACAGTGGTGCAGTGGGTACCACGATTGTCTCACAGCATGAAGGTCACTGATTCAAGCCCCGGCTGGGTCAGTGGACATTTCTGTGTGGAGTTTGCATGTTCTCCGGGTAAAGGCGGTTCTAGCATCTGCGCCACACTAGCCACAATGGAAGAAATTGTCTTGCTTTTAGCTCTGCAAAATCTGTGAAGTTCACCCAACTTTAAAATGATGAGGCGGAAGAGGAAAGGGCCATCATCACAGCTCGCTCCTATAGTTTATAAATGGTGTCCTCCAATGACTCACCTCCACACAAGGCAAGAAGGCAGGTAACTTCTGCCGTCAACCACTGACCACTTTCCTTTTCCCCGTTTCCTCTGTTGTTGTTTCCGGCATCGGCGTCTCCACACATGCTCTTCCTTCTACATCATTAACCAAGAATAACTACCACATTGTCGCAAGTTTAATGACGTACAAAACGGAATGCCTCAATAAATCCTATCTGCCTGTTTACATGATAGTCGCATTGTCACAGGATGATTTATATCTGATTTAATTCCACATATGAAGGAGGCCTGAAACCAATCTCTGAATATCCAAATGCATGCGTTTTTTTTCATGTTTACATGGTCATAGAACAGATCCAATCTGTCACATAGGAGCAAAAAATCGGAATTGGGTCACATTTAACTGGCAGTGTAAACAGGGCCTTCAAGAGTTCACACTTAGCTGATAATTGATAATAAAGTGTATTTGGCATGCTGTCCCGGGAGAGAGCCCTGAGCTCAGAATATCCTTAAGCCCGAGGCTTCCTCTTGCTTTAAGGGCGAGAGAAGAGTTTGAGCTCAGGTAGGTCTCAAGAACTCCCCTGCTTGTGAACGTGCTGAGATACCTGGCTAAGAGTTGTCTTAAGATGCTTTTTTAGAGTAGTCAATTTACTTATAGTGTATGTCGTTGAACGGTAGGAGGAAATAAGGAAACCTGGGGTAAACCCACAAGAACACAGGGAGAACATGCAAACTCCAGACAGAAATGACGACTGGCCCGGTGAGGGGCCGAACCAGAGACGTTCTTGCCGTGAGGCAACAGTGCTACCCACTGGGCCACCGTGCCACCCTATCAGAGAAGGGGAGGAGTAGGCGTGGAAGGTGGGATTCTTCAAGACGAAGATGACTGGAGTGGAAAGCTCTGGTGATTAATAGTGTGTCAGTATTCATCTGATTGGAGCAATATACAGAGCTGATTCAGTACCAGCTGTGTTTAATCATAAGCATATGATACTCTCGAAATTAGTTTATAAATAAACCACACTTGATGACAAGTATTTGCTGAGATTCTTTTTTTCTAGTTATCTTAAATGTAAAAGAAAGTTCTTCACAAAATTTGATATGGCAAAGAGCACTTTCTGTATGAGTTTTTTTAAGAGATGTAAGGAGAGGTAATCAGGATATATATTGTTGTGTTTGTAGATTGTCTGGCTGTATGGTGACAGAGGAAGGCTGTGGTTTTCTGTCTTCAGCTCTGAGTTCAAACCCCTCACACCTGAGAGAGCTGGATCTGAGCTACAATCATCCAGGAAATTCAGGAGTCAAGCTGCTCTCTGAAAAACTGGAGGATCCAAACTACACACTGGACAAACTCAAGTATGTGGAGCATCACTGCCCTAGCCCTAGAGTATAACAATCATGTCTATGAAGAGTGAATATTTCAGTATCAGCGAATTTAAAGGGAGGTACACAAACTTTGTTTTTTTTATTTATTTTCATGAATGACATTTATTTATTTATTTATTATTTAACACAATACCTCTACAATTTAGCTACAAGACGAAGATTCTATTGGCAAATCCTTTTATAAAACATTGCATACATCTAGCTTTATGCAAAGCCAAATATTATTTTAAACAGATTATTATTAAACTGAAACTACTGCTAAAGCTTTGTAGCCTACTTCAATCCTGTTTCAGTCTTCAGATATTAATCCAAATCTGTAAAGGATGTTTCGTTATACTGAGGCAGTTCTGACATTAATCGGGACATACTGTACAGTTTCAGCACTTTAGCTGAGCAGTGAAACTTCTTACATACATTTCAATAAGGTATTTACAAAACATAAATACTTCTCACTTTAGATTAGGTCACAAAGCTGGTACAAAGTTAGTACAAACATACAAAGTAACTATTAATATGTGCCTAAATAATAAAATAATAACTATGTAGTTATTATAAAGTGTTACCTCTAATTATTATTCTTATATTTATGTAAAAATAACATTTTAAAATGTTAGCTAATAAAGACAAATCCTTCATTGCACCTGTATGCTTATTTCACTTTGAAAATCAAAAAATCAAATGAAATCACTTTTATTGTCACATCATCAGCAGCATGTGTGCTGTGATGAGTAAAAAGCTTAGGTGCTGGCTCAAGGCAAAATACAGACAGTGCAAAATACAACAACATACAACAGCATACTCCCCCCAAAAAAACAGGACAATGTAAAATTGGCAGTGTTGACAGCAATATGTACAATGAATAGGTGTACACATAGTTGTAGGCAGTATTGTTTTTAAGTATGGATTGGTTAAAGTGCAGTGCATGCTACATATTGTTGGTGTGCAGTGAGGGGTATGGAAGAGTTTGTGTGGGGTGTGTTAAGTGTTCATTAGCCTGATAGTCTGAGGGAAGAAACTTTCCTTCAGTCGGCTGGTGCGTGACCGGATGCTGCGGAACCGTCTGCCTGAGGGTAGCAGAGAGAAAAGTCTATGGCTTGGGTGGCTGGAGTCGCTGATGATTCTCTTGGCTTTCCTCATGCACCGCCTGGTGTAGATATCCTGGAGGGAGGGAAGCTCACCTACGCGTCCAGCAATTCGCACAATCCTATGTGGGCCTTTGCGATTGCTGCTGGGGCTGTTTCCCTACCAGGTGGTGATACAACCAGACAGGATGCTCTCCACAGTGCAGGTGTAGAACGAGCGGAGGATGTGGGGGCTCATTCCCAACCTCCTGAGACGCCTGAGGAAGAAGAGGCGTTGATGTGCCTTCCTCAGCACTGCGTCTGTGTGAGCAGTCCATGTCAAATCCTCAGCGATATGGACTCCAAGAAACTTGAAAGTGCTGACTCTCTCCACCGGTGTCCTGTTAATGGTGATGGGAGTGTGTTCTCTCTTCTCTCTCCTGAAATCCACCACCAGCTCCTTGGTTTTGCTGATGTTGAGCAAAAGGTGGTTTTCCTCACACCACTGCGTCAGAGTGTGCACCTTCTCTCTGTAGGCCATCTCATCATTATTGGTGATTAGGCCCACCACCGTTGTGTCATCAGCAAATTTAACGATGACGTTGGAGCTGTGTTTGGCTGTACCGTCATGTGTGTACATGGAGTACAAGAGTGGGCTGAGAACACAGCCCTGTGGAGCACCAGTGTTGAGGATCAGTGTGGATAAGGTGATGTTGTTCATTCTGACCACCTGGCGTCTGCTTGACAGGAAGTCCAGGATCCAGTTGCACAGAGAGCTGTGTAGATCCAGAGCCTGGAGCTTCACCACCAGCTTGGCAGGCACTATGGTGTTGAATGCTGAGCTGTAGTCCACAAACAGCAGTCTCACAAATGCATTTTTGTTTTCCAGGTGAGACAGAGCAGTGTGCAAGGTGAAAGCAATTGCATCATCAGTGGAGCGGTTATTCCTGTATGCAAATTGCAGAGGGTCAGTGTGAGCGGGCAGTACTGAGCAGATGTGCTTTTTAATCAGCTTCTCAAAGCATTTGCTGAAGATGGGTGTCAGTGCAACCGTACACCAGTCATTCATGCATGTGGTTTTAGCTGATTTCAGTACAAGCACAATAGTAGCTGTCTTAAAGCATGTGGGAACCACAGACCAAGAGAGCAAGAGGTTAAAGATGTCCGTGAAAACCCCCCCTAGCTAGTGTGCACATGCTTTAAGTACACGTCCGGGGATGCCATCTGGGCCCGTCGCTTTTCAGATGTTCACGCGACGGAAAGATCTTGTTACGTCCGCAACAGAAACAGAGAGTGTGCTGGCGGTTTCGGTATCGGTCGCGGGAGCGCGCAGTGTGTGCGCGCTTTCCTGGGCTTCAAAGCGAGCGTAGAACGAGTTGAGCTTGTCCGGGAGAGACGCAGCAATGTTTACAGTGGCTGATTTGTTACTTTTAAAGTCTGTGATGTAATTAAGACTCTGCCACATGCTCCTTACGTTATTGGTGTTAAATTGACCCTTTACCTTGTCTCTGTATTGACGTTTTGCTTCTTTGATGGTTTTTCTGAGGTTGTAATTTGCTTGTTTTTGTTCCTCAGCATTTCTGAATTTATAGGCGGAAGTTCGCACTGATAGGGCTGTTCGAACTTCGCTATTGACCTTTGGTTTTTGGTTGGGGTAGATATGGACAGTTTTTGTTGGGACCACGTCTTCTATACATTTCCTGATGAAGCACATAACTGTGTCTGAGTACCCTTCAATGTTGTCATCAGAAGCTGCCCGGAACATCTCCCACTCCACGTGATCAAAACGTGACCACGTGGTGCACGGAGAGCCCAAAAGTTCAGCAGCCCGTAAGGAAATGCGCGCCCGTAGCTCGCAAAGTTTGTTGTCCAGTTACATAGCAGAATGGTGGAGAGCGGAGGTCAAAATCCACAGCATCTTAGTCTGACGAGGACTCTTTTCTCTTTTCCGGCTGGGTTGCCGTCATCGCTTCGGTTGTGTGACCCAGACAAAGAGCTCTTTTGCTGTGTTTGTAAACAGAGTGTCGTTAAAGAACTCAAAGTCCGATCTTCGATGAGCAACGAGGGAGCCAATTTCCCGAAGTGTGTGTCTGTCGTAGGCAAAGAGCGTATGTACATCCAGCACGAAAAACAACTAAAAAACAAGTAAAACACACAAAACACAACAAAGTTTGCTGGGAGCTCGCAACACGGCAGCCATGCTCGGCGCCATCTTGATGACATACAGTGAATCATTTTGATTAGACATTTAGCTATATTTTGATAACAACTAATGCCATAAATTATTTTAAAGTATGCCTTAACAGGGGGGTGGGTATAATATCACATGTCTGTTGTGTTGTGTCATGTGATGTTATGTTGTGCTATGATCCATGTGCTTGTGTTTGTCATGTGACCGCTTTGTTCTGTTTCCCGCTGTTTTCTAATAATCATTTACCTGTTTCTAATAATCAGTTTCACCTGCTGTGTCACCTGTTTGTAATTTGTGTAATAGTGTCCTGTGTATTTATACCTGTAGGGGATCAACCTACGTTATAAGATCGATCAGGAATTTATAAGCTCATTTCAATGAACCGGATCTTAATGATTTGAATCATTGATTCAACTCAATTGAGTCAGACTGAATCAGATTAAAAGATACACAATTTATCTATCATTTGTCCAACAAATAGAAGACATCGGATTTTACCAATCTTGTTTATATTATTTTCGTGGCCAACGATAATAACAACACAGTATTGGGTAGCACATAAACAAGAACACAGTTCTTACAAAACGAGAACAAAGATTTATTAAGCTACACTACGATACATGAAACTAACTACGTAATAAGCAAACAACAAACAACAAACAAACGCACACACACAGTCACACATACACACAGAGGCAGTTCTGAGGATGCAAAATGAGTTGACAACGTCCCAAATTAATTCTAATACTTCTAACAAGATATTAGAATCACACCTGAGAAACAACAAAAGCAGAGATATGGCTTATCTTTAACTGCTTTTTAAAGAGCTGTATTAATGTGGCCGCTTGATGTTTGGGTATTAATGTTGCAATGTAAATTGACTGGGAAAGCCCAGGAGGTGTGCGCAGCCCTTCCTTTGGAAGAGAGTTTGAATTATGAGACAGTGAAAAATGTGATTATTCAAGTATATGAACTGGTGCCTGAACATTATAGACGATTCCGTACAACAAAAAAAGCTGCATCTCAGACACATGTAGAATTCGTTCGTGAAAAAGCTTTACTTTTTGACAGATGGGTAAAGGCCTATAAAGTGCAGGATTATGTTTCTTTGCATGAATTAGTGCTCATTGAAGAGTTTAAGAATTGTATTTCCGGAGCGAACTGCTATTTATTTAAATGAACTAAAGGTTACATGTTCAACAAGCAGCAGTTTTAGCAGACGAGTATGTTCTATTGCATAAATCTGCCTTTGTAAAATGCCCACTTGATTCTGTTTCATAAAAAGAAAACTCTGTTTCTACATGCGATCAAAGTGACCAAAATCCATCTGGTTATAAGTTTCGTAAACAGTGAAGTTATTGCCATAAAACTGGTCATGTCATTTCAGAGTGTCGGATTTTGAAGCGAAAGCAAGAGTGTAAACAGAGTGTCGTTAAAGAACTCAAAGTCCGATCTTCGATGAGCAACGAGGGAGCCAATTTCCCGAAGTGTGTGTCTGTCGTAGGCAAAGAGCGTATGTACATCCGTATGTACATCCAAGTTATTGCCATAAAACTGGTCACGTCATTTCAGAGTGTCGGATTTTGAAGCGAAAGCAAGAGTGTTCGGATTCGTCACCAACCAATTCAAGGCTCTTTATTAGTCGCGTCTCCGCCCGCCGCTACTGACGTTATGGATGTGTGCTTTAAACCGTTTGTGTTTTACAGCTATGTTTCATTGATGGGTCGTGTTGAAAATCAACATGCTGTAAAGATTCTACGTGATATTGGGGGATCTCAGTCATTTATATTGCCGGATGCTCTGCCTTTTGATGCTAATTCTGCGTGTGGCACTAGTACGATTGTACAGGGAATAGAAATGGGCTTTGTACCCATTACTCTTCATTGTGTGTGGGTATCTTCTGATTTAGTTTCTGGCTATTTTAATGTAGCTATTCGTGCTTCTCTTCCTGTAGAAGGAATTCATTTGATTATGGGTAATGACATTGCTGGAGGTAAAGTCATACCAGTAATGCATATTACAAATACACCCGTTTTTGAGCGGCAGCCTGACAAGTTGGCAGAAAGTTTTCCAAGTGTGTTTGCTGTTAGTGCCGTTACAACTCGGGCACAAACGAAACATTTGAAGGGAAACGATGTTAACTTAGGCGAGTCTGTTTTTACAAAGATTTTTAAGAAGGGTGAATTTCCTCAGTCTCTAGAGGCCCCTAACCTTTTAAAAGCTGTACACCCAAATCCTGATGTGTTTTTACCTATTCCTCACTGAAGCTCAGAAAAATGATTCCACACTGGCGAAGTGTCGTTTGAGTGCTGATGGTAATTTGTCACCATGTAACCAGTTTTACTGGAATAACACCGTTGACAATGCGTCGCTGGAGTCCTCGTCCATGGAGTAATGATGTGCAGGATGATTGGAATGTAGTTCATCAGATTGTGGTGCCTTCTCAATTTGCAATCTGCAACATTTTTTCTGGCCAGGTTTAAAAGCTGATGTCTCCCGGCATTGTAAAGTTTGTCATACCTGCCAGGTTATGGGGAAACCAAATCAAATTGTCCCCCCTGCTCCGCTTCATCCCATACCGGCTGTTGGCGAACCAATTGAGCGTGTACTCGTTGACTGCGTTGGACCACTTCCACGCACAAAAACTGGTTGTCAGTATATTCTCACGATTATGTGCACCACTACGCGATTTCCGGAAGCAGTACCGTTGTGAAATATTACTGCTAAATCTGTTACTAAAGCTTTGATAAAATTTTTCACCACTTTTGGATTACCGCGAATTGTTCAAACCGATCAAGGTTCGAACTCGTTTATGTCACGTAAATATGTTAAAACCATATTTGTGTTCTGCTGATAATCCTGAAAAGGAAACAGTTTCTTCTGACAGCAAGCAGGAAAAAGAATCTGAGTAAGTGTACATGCTGTCCCGTACTCTGGAGCTTGAGGAGGAAGATGACGGCTTGAGCGTCTCCGCGGAGATGTTGAATGGTGGTTGTTTAAAAAATTCTGAACTTCAAAAAACATTATCTTCTGAATTGTCTTATCTGCCTAGTGACCAACGACAGGATGTGATCGATTTAGTGAGGAGTTTTCCTGAACTGTTCAATGATGTGCCGTCTGGCACTACAGTCCTCCAGCATGATATTGTGGTGTGCAGCGCCAGTCCCATTAAACGGCATGCGTATCGTTGTCCTATAGGTAAGCGGGAGATCATGAAGCGTGAAGTGCAGTATTTGATTGAAAATAGCTTTGTTAAAAAGAGCACCAGTCCTTGGAGTTCACCATGCATATTAGTTCCAAAAGCGGACGGGTTGTTTTGATTTTGTACAAATTTTCGAAAGGTGAATTCTGTGACCGTACCGGATGCTTTTCCGTTACTGCGGATTGTGTAGATAATATCGGTAGTGCTCAATACATCACAAAATTAGATCTTTTGAAGGGTTATTGGCAAGTCATGTTGACTGAACGTGCTTCGGATATATCTGCCTTTGTGACCCCCGATACTTTTCTTCAATATACGCGGATGGCGTTCGGTCTACGAAACGCACCAGCTACGTTTCAACGACTAATGTCTATCGTTCTCTGTGACATTTTAAATTGTAACGTCTATCTAGATGACGTTGTCATTTACTCTTCTAGTTTGGCCTGACCACATTTCAACCCTGCGTGAAGTGTTTCGTCGCTAATCTTCTGCCTCTCTAACTTTAAATCTTGCAAAGTGTGGCTTTGCAAAAGCTTCAGTTATATACCTCAGCAAACAGGTTGGGAGTGGTAAAGTATGCCCAGGGAATGCTAAAGTGAATGCAATCCTTTCGTATCCTGTTCCTACTACGCGAAATTGAGACGCTTTCTTGGAATGACCGGGTACTATAGGTGTTTTTTTTAAAGAACTTCTTAGCTGTAGTAGCTCCGCTTACAAAATTGTGTAGCTCTAAATTTGCATTTATCTGGACTAATGAATGTCAGAATGCGTTTTTGTGTGCTAAGTCTCTCCTTTGTAGTGCACCTGTCTTGTCTGCCCCTGCTGTGGATCGATCGTTTAAGTTAGAGGTGGATGCCAGCGAGACTGGAGTTGGAGCTGTCCTGCATCAGGATGGTGCTGATGATATCACTCACCCAGTGTCTTATTTCTCTGCGAAATTAAATCGCCATCAACTTAATTATTCTGTCATAGAAAAAGAGACCCTGGCAACATTTTGATGTGTATATTGGTTGCAGTTCTACTCCTGTCATGGTCTATACCGACTACAATCTACTGGTTTTCTTAAATAAAATGTATAATCATAATCAGAGATTAATGCGCTGGGCATTGATGGCCCAACGTTATAACTTCGAAATCCAGCATAAAAAGGGGCGTGACAATGTTGTTGCTGATGCCCTCTCATGAGGGTAAAATTTTAAAAGGTAATAGTTTTTTTTATTTATTTTCTTGTTGGCTTTTCGATGCTTCACCTAGAATCCTCTCACTTTAGGAAATAGGATTCTTCTTTTAGGTGGGGGAATGTTACGGCTGTTGCCTGTCTGTGTTTGTGCTTGCATGTGTGTCATGACGTCACTCACTGTTTGTTTCCTAGAGTCTGCCTTTGCGCACCTGCAGCGAGTTTCGCTCATTGAAAATTGCCTATAAATATGGACCAACATTGAGTGGAGAGAGAGAGGAGACTTCACAGCCAGCCATCAAGCTTTTATTTACTTTAATTTACGGTTTTGTTTCCCTTAAGTCTTACTTTGATCTACTTTGTTAATTGTTGGGTTGTTTAGTCTTTGGTTAGTGTTGTATATTTGTTTGAAAAATAATCTGAGACTCAATCGTCTGTGGTGCAACACAGACTGTGACATCAGCGTGCTGCTACATTGAAAATATATGATTCGATTCATGCCTTCTGATTGATTCTCGGACCATAGCAGCTTTTGCTGTTAAAGGCACGTGGCGTTTGGAGGCTATTAACAGCAAACTGTTATTTCTGAATGGAATGACACTGGGATTCAGATGATTTGAAGCAAAATTATTTTATTGAACATATACCACGTGCCTAAAGCATTTGCTCAATGTCAATAGCTCATTTTTGGCGGAAGTGATGTTTAGCGGCTTTTGTGTCTGAACTCCTCAAATAAAATGAAACTCATCATCTCAGCATTTGTTTTGGAAAATGGGAAAAGCAGCGTCTCAATATCCACATGAAAGCATCTGGCTGTCAATCTTTGACATGACTGGACTTTGCTACTCAGCGCCCCCACACCTTGATGCTAATGGCAAGAATAGCATGTGTAGAACACATCTAATTGGCCACTTCCAGCTTGCTTGTTCCTGATTTCAGTCATCATACAGTAAACATTCATCATCATATGAGTGACATGCATCTAAACAATCTCTCAGTCATCGTGCATACAGATTTTGTGTCTTCTGTGTCTTGAGTTCTGTATGTTGCCATTTGATTGGAGGGGAATCACTGGACTGATTATTCTACTTTAGCCAATCCCCATAGACAAGAAAATAAAATAAAGTAGTGGCTGCAGCTTGAAAGTGTTACAAACCCCTGATGTTGGTCTGAGGGAAATGGGGTTTGACATTTAAATTACAGTTAAAATAATGAATTTATATAATACATACAATGGTTAGGACAAACACAAAGAAGTTGGAAATTACTTTGATCGCTGGCAGACTGCTGTCACTAAAATCTCTGCGACTGTGAACTGTGACTGTGAATGTTATTACATTTAAAACAGAGGTGAAGCAGATCAACTTGACTGTACTAGGGAAATATCTCACGCCCGCAGTGCATTAACATTTGCCGTCAATATGCAGAGGAATTATCTGCTGTCAATGCTGCAGGTTTGAGAGATGATAGTGTGGTGCAGTGCCGCCTGAGTGAGATGGAGAGGCAGACGGCATCACCCGCAGCTAGGAACAGCATGGACACATGAGAGTCTCCAGGAACTCCTAAAAACATTCGCTAGTTGCTTTTTTGAACATTTGGCGCTAGGGGGTTTTGAAAAGTTGCAAAGTTGGCAACACTGGCTGGCAGCGTCTTTGAAATGCTTACACCTGCTGCATGTGCAGTACGGAAGTAACGTTACATTATTCATGGGGGCCCTCGGATTTGAAAACAAGTAATAACGTTAAAATCTTAATGGTTATAGACAGATTTTACAACATACGATAGAAAATGTATAAAAGAGCTATATGATTAAAATAGCTTCTTGGCATTGGTTGGGGACCCCTAATTCCCCATAGCCCTAAGTGGCTGCTTGACGAATTAAATATATCTCTAATTGGATTATGACTAGTAAAAACTTAGTTAGAGATATCTTGAATTATAATTTGCACGAGTGGCAACTCAATTAGCGATATCTTTAATTACAAGTTCTACTAGTCAAAACTCATTTGTAGATATCTTTCAATGGAAGTCAATTGAGAAATATGACTAGTCATATAGGGTTGCAGATATCTTCAATGCATATTATACTAGTCGCAATCACATTGCAGATATCTTAATTGCAATTACAACTAGTCAAAATTGCAATATACAGTTGAAGTCAGAGTTGTTAGCCCCCCTTTGAATTTGTTTTTCTTTTTTTTTTTATATTTCCCAAATGATGCTTAACAGCGCAAGGACATTTTCACAGTATGTCTGATCATATTTTTTCTTCTGGAGAAAGTCTTATTTGGTTTATTTCGACTAGAATAAAAGCCATTTTAAGGACAAAATTATTAGCCAAAATTATGAATTATAAGCTATTTTTATTTGGTAGTCTACAGAACAAACCATCATTATACAATAACTTGCCTTATTACCCTAACCTGCCTAGTTAACCTAATTAATCTAGTTAAGCCTTTAAATGTCACTTTAAGCTGTATAGAAGTGTCTTAAAAATATCTAGTCAAATATTATGTACTGTCATCATGACAAAGATAAAATTCAATTCAATTCAATTCACCTTTATTTGTATAGCGCTTATACAATGTAGATTGTGTCAAAGCAGCTTCACATAAAAGGTCACAGTAAATAGGAACAGTGTAGTTCAGTTTGTAGTGTTTAAGTTCAGTTCAGTTTAGCTCAGTTCAGTGTGGTTTAATAATCACTACTGAGAGTCCAAATACTGAAGAGCAAATCCAACGATGCGCACCTCTACAGATCACGAACCATGCAAGCCAGTGGCGACAGCGGAGAGGGAAAAAAACTTCACTAAAGGCGGAAGTGAAGAAAAAAAAACCTTGAGAGAAACCAGTCTCAGTTGGGCACAATCATTTTAATTTCTCCGCTGGCCAAACGTCTTGTGCAGAGCTGCAGTCTCAGTGGCGGAGGCTGGAAGCTGGCCTCAGCGAAGACTCGTCTGTCTCTGGAGCGTCACAGGAAATAAATCAGTTATTAGAAATTAGTTATTAAAACTATTATGTTTAGAAATGTGTTGAAAAAAATCTGCTCTCCATTAAACAGATTGAGGAAAAAATAAACAGGGGGGCTACTTAATTCGGGGGGCTAATAATTCTGACTTCAACTGTAGATATCTGGAATTGGAATTATGACTAGTCAAAACTGAATTATGACTAGTACGGCAAGAGGTATTTAATGCTAAAAACGGCTTGCCATACTGTGTCTTGTCCTATTGTGTGGTGAAACCCGCTTTGTACTGGTGCACATAAATTATAATCCTGTGGGGAAAAAAGGCAGCTTCTGTCAGTGGAGCACGATTGTGCTATAACCTCAGTGCTATTTTTTTTTCAACACATATACTTTGTTGTTTGTTTAATACTATTTAAAAATGAATAACAACTATTAAAAATTAATACATTCAAATAATAATTAAATACAAATGTCTTATTGAATTGAATATGCATAATGAGTGATGTTTGATCAGAATAATTCTGACTGCAGCTGCTGAAAATAAAGTGTTTAGTGTTTGTTTACTGACTGAATGTCAATCTTTGTGTGTTTTTACAGTCTGGATCATGGAGGAGAGCAGAGGATTACAGCAGGACTGCACAAATGTATGTCTACACACACACATACACATACACAAAACTTCTCTCTTTCTCACACCAGTGTTAATTTTGACAGCAAATTTTTATTTAGTTTTTGTTTTAGAATTTTGAATTTAGACTAAAATTTCCTTTTAGTTTTAGTTATATTTTAGTCTTCTGAATCATTTTAGTTTTAGTCGACTAAATTTCATAAGATTTTAGTTGACTAAATGTACTCGAGAATTTAGTTGACTAAATTGTTTTAATTTAGGAGTAATTTAATTAAATATTGTATACATTTATTTATACAAAATATTCTAACTTAAAATGAAATAAAACAGTTTAATTAAAATATGAACTATAGCTTTTCCATTGAAGACCAAAAATTAGATATGCATTGTTGTTTATATCATAAGTAACATGTAAAATTATGTGTCGGCAATCAATCCACATGTTAGAAGAGTAGCCATCTGAAAATGCAGGAGTGTGCAATTACTTAGCAAACACCATTTTTTAACATGGTGTAAACTACATGTCTTTTTAACCAGTCTGATGAACTGTTTCAAGCCATTAAATCTTTGAAAGGGCTTAAAATAGTTTAAGTCCAATTTGCAATGTCAGTCTATAGCAAGCTTTACTGTTGTAGTTGGTGTTACAGTACATGGTGCTCAGATGCAGCACTGAGTAAATATGAAGAGTAAAGACATATGACTGGCAAATGATAATGTGTCATCTTGTAAAATGTGCACTCAGGCCCATGGCTCTGTTAACTCACATAGAGGAATTGTAAAGCAAAGATAAATAAAAAGTGTGCTTCACTTTAAGGCAGTATCGTTATCTTTTGTGTTGTATGCGACTCCCTGATAAGCAGAGATTATAGCACTATAGTATCATTACATCACATCGTTGATGACATCCTGAATAAAAAAGTTTTTGTTTTGTGGTAGAGGTAAACTGTAAATGGCTGTTGTCATGACGATTGCGGCAGATGCAGACAGTGAGTAAACCTAGCATGAGTTAGCGGGTTAGCTAAACTGTAGCCGCAGCTAAAAAGAAACGCGCTAGGAAACAACCCTTCACAAAAATGAATGCCATTATAATGAATTTAAAACTGACCAATTTAATAACTTTTAATGTATAATCTAACTGAATAAATTATCTAGGTCAGCGAGAGGCTATAGTGTTTCAGTTAAGCAAAAGCACACACACACACGAGTAAATAAAAAAAAAAAATCAGTGTTTACCTTTGCTGAATTTCAGGATTACTCTCTGGCATGCTGATGTCACTTTAGATTTGTTGTTTTTATCAGCGATTTCTGACCCCAGTCGGTTTACGATCTTTTTTCTTGACAAACACGAATCTTCTTTTTGCTCTCAGCTGTTACCATTTCATTATAGTTTAATCTGACAGACGCCCCAATGGAAGATGATGTAATCACATCCCGCATCTGCTTTGGATCAGTTACTTTTCAAATGCGTATGTGTGAGTCATGCATCACACACCAAGAGTAATTCTGATTGGATGTTTTCCAAAAATGTCTCATCTCATTTTTATTAGTCAACGAAAATGTCAGTATATTTTTATAATAGTTGGCGTCATCATCAGTAAAAACTTGTTCGTCATGAAAATTATGATGAAAATTTTGTCAACGAAGTTAACACTGACTCAAATGTTCATACACACACTCTCTCACGGTGTCTCTCTCTCTCTCTTTCTCACACACACACAGCTGTAGTGACTGTTGCTGTGTTATTAATGTTTGTTTTTGTGTTCAGATGCCTGTTTTCTCACCCTGGACGCAAACACAGCAAACAATGAACTCATTCTGTCTGAGGAGAACAGAAAAGTAAGGTGTGTGTGGGAGAAACAGTCGTATCCTGATCATCCAGACAGATTTGATGTTTATCTTCAGGTGTTGTGCAGAGAGAGTGTGTGTGGACGCTGTTACTGGGAGATTGACTGGAGTGGAGATAAAGGTGTGTTTATATCAGTGTCATATAAGAGCATCAGGAGGAAGGGAGGAGATAAAGAGTGTGTGTTTGGATCTAATGATCAGTCCTGGAGTTTGAGCTGCTTTTCCTCCAGCTCCTCATTCACACACAATAACAGACGGACTGATCTCCCAGTAGAGCCGCTCAGCAAGAGAATAGGAGTGTTTGTGGATCACAGTGCAGGAACTCTGATCTTCTACAACATCTATAGAGACACAATGAGCCTCATCCACTCAGTCCAGACCACATTCACTGAGCCGCTCTGTGCTGGGTTTGGGGTTTATTCTGGATCATCAGTGCAACTGTGCTGAAGACTGAGAGACTGAGGAGAGATTTACCCATAGTCCTCTGCAGGTTTAGTCAGTAGCAGTGAGATGATCAGGAGTCTTATCTGTATGTGAGTGTGTGTGTCTATGTGTGTGTGTGTACATATTTTTTTCAGTCTTCATTTGAAATGTATAATTGGTATCGATATTCTCAGGACAACTCAAGGAAAGCATCAAGTAGGGTTGGGTATCGTTTGGGGTTAGTTCGATACCGGTGCTAAATTGATACTTTTAAAATGGTACCAGTGCCAAAACGGTGCCTGAACCGATAGTTTTGAGCCACAAAATTATGGTGGATGACTCTAGAAAAATCTTTTATTTGACTAAATCTTTAAACAAATTATTTTAGGAGGACTTCCGGTTTTGATATGAGCGAATAGCACGCGGGATAAGACAGCTCCGCACTAAAATCTAAAGAAATTAAATCAGAACATCTTTTAGTAAACCTTTATCATCAGGGAAAGGAACAGAACTTGATTTGCAACTGATCCACACCGAGTTGTTTGGCTTTAACGTTATATTTGGAGCTTAACATGCCAGCCAAACCTCGTAAAGCAACAGACCAGGCCGCGCCCTCATTGGACTCGGCTGCAGATGATACACCGGCCAAAAATACTCAAGACACGGGTAACGCAGCAATCCTTAACGCAATTTCTTCTGTACGCTCGGAAATACATGCAATCAAAGAGGACATCGGCGAAATAATAGATGCCAAAATTGAACAGCTTGACATCTCGATACGAGGGGAACCGTCCACATCTTGAAGAACGTAGCAGGAGGCAAAACATCCGTGTCATAAATATCAAGGAAGGGGCCGAATCTGGGAAGAAACCGAGAGACTTTATCGCACAACTTCTAAAAGAGGCATTATTGCTGGATAATCTACCACTTGTGGATCGCGCCCATCGGACACTACAAAATAGTCCAGGAATCAAAGAATCCCGTTAAAAGAAGTAAAGTATTATCACATTTAAAATCACTTTCAGCAGACATTATTTTTTTTACAGGAAACTCATCTGAAATTAGACTCTAAGGTTAAGTTGAGGTGTAGGTGGATAGAAAATGTATATCAGTCAAATTTCTCAGTTAAAGCACGAGGAGTTGCTATTCTAATACGGAAAGGTGTGCCATTTAAACTTAATACATTAAAAACAGACAAAGAATGTCGATATATCATATTATCCGGTGAAATGCATTCTCTCACTATTACATTATTGAATATCTATGCCCCAAATTCTGATTATCCAGACTTTTTTAAGAAAGTATTTGATTTTATCCCCAACATATCTCAAACGAATTTAATCATAGGAGGGGACTTTAAATGTGTTCTTGACCCATATTTGGACAGATCATCCTGCAAAAGAGCCCCTCAGTCCAATTCCAGAAACTTTTAAAATATCTTTATTAACAACTCTAATTTAGTGGATATATGAAGACTTTTTCACCCTGTCGAGAGAGATTACACCTTTCACTCACAAGTCCACAATGTATATACTCGCATAGATTACTTTTTGGTAGAAAACAAATTAATCTCTGACGTGGTGGATAACAAAATTCATGATATACTAATTTCTGATCATGCCCCTATCACAATAAAAATTGAACTTAATGATTTAACATCCTCGTGTCCTGTGTGGAAAATGGATCCTAGTCTAGTCAGTCACCCTAAATTTCATGATTACCTGATTCTACAATTGGAATTATTTTTTGAAAGTAATAATACTCCTGAAGTTTCTCCAGGTTTATTGTGGGAAACACTCAAAGCCTTTTTAAGGGGTTGTGTAATCTCCTACGAAGGGTCTAGAAATAAGTTGTATAAATCAAAACTTTCTGAATTGGGCAAACAAATTCATCAATTAGATAATGAAAATGCTCAAAACCCCTCATCAGAAACATATAAAAAGATATTAAAGTTAAGTTACGAGTATAATAAAATCGTCTCAGATAAATTAAGTAAATCATTTCTTTTCATCAGACAGATATTTTGAATTTGGGGACAAACCACACAAATTACTTGCAAGACAGCTACGTAAATTAGAAAATGATAAAACAATTCATTCGATCAAGACAAAACTAGGAACTAAATGTACTACATCAAGAAATATAAATAACTGCTTTAAAGAATTCTATTCAAACTTATACTCATCTGACCCCTGCATAGATTTGCAAGCTATGGATAAATTCCTAAACAAATGTAATCTCCCTTCTCTTACCCAAGACGACCGTAATCTCCTTAATAGAGATATTTCCCTAAAGGAGTTAAAAAACACAGTTAAGTCCCTAAAAACCGGTAAAACGCCTGGTCCAGATGGCCTACCCTCCGAGTTATATAAAACATTTAGTGATATACTTTCACCTTACCTTCTTGAGACATTTAAGACGGCATTAAAGAGCGGATTACCACCATCGTTCAATGAAGCAGTCATCACTGTTATTCCAAAAAAAAGGTAAAAACACAGAGGAGGTGGAAGGATATAGACCAATTTCTCTTCTTAACGTAGATCAGAAAATTCTTTAAAAGACACTCTCGCCGACAGATTAGCTAAATTAATCAGTGGTCTAATTCATACTAACCAGAATGGTTTTATTCCTGTAGGAATGTTTCACAAAATACACGACGCCTTTTTAATATAATGCATCACTCCAAAGCTGCTCAAGAAAATCTGGTAATAATCTCACTTGATGCAGAAAAAGCTTTTAATGAAGTAGAATGGCATTATCTATTTGCAGTATTAGAAAAATTTGACATGGGTGATAACTTTATAAATTGGATAAAGATTTTATATAAATGCCCTACAGCTCAGGGATTAACTAATAATACTTTGTCTGGTCCCTCTAATCTACAAAGGGGAACCAGACAAGGATGCCCTCTATCTCCCCTGTTATTTGCATTGTCTATAGAACCCCTTGCTCAACATTTTCGTTCTGATCCAACTATACATGGTTTTATTATACATTACAAAACCCCATATTACTATATCAAAAGCTTTGAATACTATTCAATCCTTTGGCACATTTTCAGGGTTCAAAGTCAATTTTGACAAAAGCGAATTAATGCCCATTGGACTAAAAGATCTATCCTCAATACATTCCTCTCCATTTAAAGTTTCAATGGAAAAATTTACTTATTTTGGAATTGTATTTACATATAAATATTCAGCACTCATTAGTGCCAATTTTACCCCTCTAATTTCCAAATTGCACACAAATATACAATTTTGGACTACCAATAACTTTATATGGTAGAATAAATGCAATAAAAATAATATTATTACTACAGATACTTCACTTATTTCAAAACATACCAATCTTTCTACCTAAATCCTTTTTTAAACAATTAGAATCGACCGTTCTTCTGTTCTTGTGGGGATATAAAAATTATAGAATTAAAAAGGCATATCTCTGCAAGTCTAAACAGGAGGGAGGTCTGGCACTACCAAACTTTTGCCTTTATTACTGGGCTTCCTTCTTAAGTCTAATTTCCATATGCTTGAATGACCATGAAGCCCCACCCACATGGCTCCAACTAATGTGTGATCAATGCCATCCATATAACCTAGGGGCAGTAATTCTCTCACCTGTAACTTTAGAAGGTTCGATTTTTAACAGCAATATCTTAATTCGAAATATGCATCGCATCTGGAAATAGATGAAGCACCATTTTAACATAAAGTCACTTTCTCTTCTAACTCCCATTGCTAAGAATCCATCATTTATACCATCTACATTAGATGGGACTTTTACGCAATGGAAGGAAATGGGTGCACATGCTGTAGGAGATCTTTTCACTGATGGAAATCTAGCTTCATTTAACCAATTACAGCAGAAATTTAAATTCCCTCAGAATCTTTTTTTTTTTTTTTTCAAATTTTTACAGATTAGGAACTACATACATGCCCATACGTCTTCATTGGATAGTACATCCCCTTCAATCATTGACAAATGTCTAGACTGGCGTAAAGGTAGTAAAAAAGCATTATCAATAATTTATGAACAACTACAATCTGTTATTTCCCCCTCCACAAAATGTTTTAAGGAAGAGTGGGAGAAAGAATTGGGGGTGGAAATTTCAGAGGAAATGTGACAATCAGGTTTGGAGGATATTAATAAACACTCTATTAATTCTAGGCATTGTCTTATTCAATATAAAATAATTCATAGGTTAATTATTCAAAGAAAAAATTACATAGAATCTTCCAAAATATTTCACCTCTTTGTGACAAATGTAATTCATCAGATGCAGATCTATCTCACAGTTTTATTTTTTGTTCTAAGATACAGAATTATTGGAATGGAATTTTTGAAGTGCTTTCCGAGGTGTTGAAGTTGCAATTACTTCTCTGAACAAACGCATTTGTTGTCAAATACACAACATAAGATGCTCCCATACTGCTTAACTACTGCCAAGAAGCTGCTGCTACTGTTTTGGGAAAAAAAGGAATCCCCAACATGTAAACATGTAAGAAATTGCCTCTATGTTACACTTGGAGCGAATTAGATACTATTTGAAGAGAAAACTTGAACAATTTGACAAAATTTGGAATCCTTTTATCTGTTACCTTGAAAAAACCTCTCATAGTAATGCATAATTTCTGTAATGTTTTAACATGCTTTGTCATCATACTCTGTTGTTCAAACAGGTCTTTGTAACAAGGTTGCTTGCTATGTGGGTGGGAGTTTTATTTATTTATTTATTTTATAATTTTCATGTTGTTTTTGCTTTTTTCTTATTTGCTTTGCCTATGCTATATGTAGACAAAATATGTAAACAGAATTCTTTTCTTCTTGAAACTATGTCTTCAATAAAACTTATTTGACAAAAAAAAAATACTGTCTGTAATTTTAAGAGAGATCTTTTTGTTGATCAAGATTGCTACTCCCCTATTGCTCTTTGTGAAGGAGGAAAAATAGATCTGATTTTGGCAAAAATTGCGGCCAAAAAGTCTCTAGCTCAGACCAGCTGCTACTCCCCAGCCGCCATTTTGCTTCTCCCTAAAGTTAAATATTAATGACTACAGAACATGGTTTGCTGTACAATTATATTTTTTATTATAGAAAGAATGAAAGCAAAAATGATGGTCCAACATTCCTGACCATTATCACCAATAAAGCCTAGAAAACTTTTGCCATGGCCTCCTTTGGTTTTAACAAACTTATTCCTCAGGTTTTTCCAAACTTTTTAACAAAAACTTTCCTCCTTTTCCATGGCTGTTGCAATTTCTAGCTAAGATTTATTGGTCATCTGGTTATCTCTATGATCACGCATGGACCGATCATAAAGGTGTTTGTACAGTCGTACCTGTTTCAGACAAAAAATCTCTTCAAAGTTATTCATATTCAACTCAAATGAAATGCAGCGCCGCTCAAACTGTTCGCTCAAAAATGTTTGTAGCTTATTGGCTATTGCATGTTGGTCTCATTTGTAGTATTTGTATTGTAATATCACAAATTACATTTGGACTAGTGAGATAAAGCACTACAACACCACGAAAATCAAGCAACAACAACAAAAAAGAATTTAAATAAGCATTAGATGCAGCGTTACATGGACATTGGAAAAATAAGACCTGTGCAAATATATTTAAGACCTAGAACAGCGAATTTAAGACTTTTTAAAACCTAAAATTTCTATTATTAGATTTTAGACTTTTAAGTTATGTTTCCTGAAATGAGTTCAGGAACGGGTGTCTTTTTTGGTTTACTGTAAAAGAATTAATGCTTTATGTGTTTATGCAATCTTTCCTATTTGTAGCACAGAGATCTTAACTGGAGTGTTTTCCGCTGGCTTCTTTTTCTTTTTAAATAAGTATTTTGCACTACAGGAAGGAAATGTACAAACTGCTGTAATATTTAAACAATGACTATTCATTTTCCGGCTGTGATGAGTTTTAATATGTTGGCTCTTAAAGGCAAGGTTACAACAGGGATTGTTCTCTTTGAAACTGTTGTATAATACATGGGTCCAAAGTTGTCTCTGTTTCATAGAATCATGTAGTGGAACAATTGTTTGCCATTTCTTTCTGTTTACTGTAATCACAACCCTTTTTGTAACCACTGGCAGCCTTCTCGATTTCTTTTGTTTATTTGTTCCCTGTACTTCTATGTTCAAGCTTTACTCTGCTCTCCAATGAAACAGTCTGTTGGTGGTTGTCTACATCACTTTTTATTCAGACTTCCTCACCATCTGTGATTTCTTCCTTCAGTTGAACTATACTTTCTAATGAAACATTCTATTGGTCATTGTCTACATCATTTTTGTCTGGTACTTCCTCAGCATCTGTGTCTTCTTCCTCTAGTTTAACTACACTATGAAATGACACACTGTTGGTTGTTGTCTACGTCACTTTTTGCTTGCACTTCCTCAGCATGTGTGACTTCTTCCTCAATTTGAACTACCCTATCTAATGAAACACTCTGTTGGTCATTGTCTACGTCACTTTTTGCTTGCACTTCCTCAGCATCTGTGACTTTTCCTCCAGTTGAACCACACTCTCCAATGAAACACTCTGTTAGTTGTGTTCTGCCTCATTTGCTTCTGTGTTGTCATCTGATTTAGCATCATTAGTCATACTAAGATATAGGTCTTCTGTCTCACTGTCTTGAGTACATGACTCTGTAATATGTCTCTCTTTGTTAGTTTTGCCTGTGTTTCATATTGATGGATGCTCAGTTTCATAATCAGTTGCTTTTTATACATTACCTGAGCATATTTTATCTCTTGTTTATTAATCAAATCCCTTACTCCATTTCGATTGCTGATCCATATGACTTAAAGCCAATGATGGTTTATCATATGATCTTGACCAAACAAAATCTGAGACAGTTCAGACCAGATTTTTGAGGAATAAGTCATAACTCTCATTGTGAAGTTTACTTATAAACTAATTTTGAGAGGATCACATGATTATGATTGAACACAGCTGGTTCTGCATTAACTATGTATGATCCATCAATCAGACGATTCCTAACCCACTATAAAGAGCCAAGGTTTCTCACGACAGTTATCTGCGATTTGAAGAATGCACTGTGCAGCTACTGCAATAACTACATCTCCAACTATAACTCTAACAAAAATTTCAACAACATCAAAAACTTCCACTTCAAACTGCCACACACAACACATTCGCTGTGTCTTCAACCCCATTCTACAACTCAATCACTGTCCATGAACTCTCAAGATGCCGATGATCTAAGCCATTGCAATGAAGTCGAACCCGTGGTAACATATATAGCACGCTTCAAAGGGAAGCTTCGCCAAAATAACTACACTCCAACAAACACTAAATATTTTTTTCTTTTGAAAAAACATCCATGAAATGCACTGCTATTATCCAAATCACTGCAGTATGTTCAGTGGAGCAGCGTCTCCAGTCATAACACTAAAGATTTTGGTCAACAAAATGGCTGCCGGTCTCTTGCATTTTTGATTGACACTCCTTTGAGCCAATAGCTGAAAGAAGAAGCGTCACCATACAATTAGCTCTAAAAAACTTAAGATGGTCCCGGCCTCTCTCTTATGAATGGGCTCTGTAGCAAAGACTTTGTGAATAAATTGGCCAGATATGCTTGTGATTTTAATCACATTAAGATTCCAAATGTAATGTTATCCATGGATTAAAGGGGTGGTCCACTACGATATCATATTTTAAACTTTAGTTGATGTGTAATGTAGCTGTGTGAACATAAACAGCATCTCTGAATGTAAAATGCTCAAAGTTCAACGCAAAGGGAGACCTTGATTTTTACAGAGTTAGCTTAGCAAAGCCTACAAAAAATACTTCCGGGCCAGTAATATCACAAACATACTTTTACCACGCGCACACACTGCGCAGCTAAGGGGCGTAGCCAGAGGCACTGTAATGTTACAGCAGAGAAAGCTGAAATGCCGTTTAAATGCTGCTATTTCCACAGAGCTTCTTCTGTTTCTGTATTTGAGCTTCCAAATGACACGGCACAAAGACAGAAGTGCTTACAGTTCAATATTAATTATGTTCCAGAGAATTATAAAATACATAGCAAGCATGATTTGACCAAACACAGCTTCCAGAATCTCTCCCAGTGATTCAGTTAAACTCTCTCAAGAGCAGTAATCTCCAACAAGCAGAAGCTGTAGCCTGAGAGTTTTTATTTGTTAAAATGTATCATGACATGTACAGTGTCTAGCCTTAACGGTATTGTAGCAAAGATGTAAACAATAGGAAATGCTGTTTGGCACCGCTCCATTATCATTGTTTTAAATATTCTAATAGTTCTTTTTTAACATATTCTACACATGTTAAATCATTCAAATGATTAGGGTTAAATCGCCAAAATGTCTTTTTGGGTTTATTGTCCAGGTACACTGTTAAATATACCCCTGCATGATCTGAGATGTCTCTTGTTTCTATTTTACAGTCTTTTATTTTATGTTAATCTGACCCAAACATAAAAAAATAATCAATTCTAGAATGAGACATGTGGGTGGAAGTATATTCTTTTTTAAGAGGGTATATGTCTCTCCATACATCTATTAAGCATAATTCTTTCATCATATATCTTATTTGTCTAGTTTCTTGACTAATTTACTTATTTGAAGATGAGTCCAATTTAGGATGAAGTTGTACATTCCAGTCTCCCCCACAGATCAACGTACCCGAGGTCTCCTTGGCTATAATAGTAAATAGTTTTTTGAGAAATGCTTTGTCTTTTTCAGGTGGTCTATTTTTATTGACTAATGTACCTTCATTTTGGTCGATAGTTCCTTTAATTAGGTTATATCGTTTTTCTTTATCAGAAATTAATTGGAAGTAGATTTTATTTGAGATTAATGCCATTGCTCCTCATTTACGACCATTATTATATGAGGAAAAGAAAACCTTAAATCCCATTTTATCTACTTTCTTATGTTCTGTATCAGAAAGATGTCTCTTGCCAGAAGATTATCTGTTGCTTTTCTCTTTTCATTTTAGCCACTAGTTTGCTTCTTTTAATCGGATTTAGTAACCTATTAATATTCAAAGTAATTACTCTATATTCCTGTTTTTGCATATACTATAATTAGATGTTATTGCGAAGATTACGGTGACCGGAACATGAAAAACACAAACATGAATATCTTGAGCCACATAATAAAAACATAACGAAAAAGGTCTCCAAACCTTGAAGTCTTAAAATAACTTCCTAATGTGAGGGGAAAGCCTTCCTTCTTTAAAGGGCCCCTTCCTTGCTGTGCCTATTGCACAAAAAATGTTAACGAATATATTCAGAGCCCATATCTGGCATTATTATATTCTTGTATTTCTGGCTAGGTTTTCAAGTTAAATATTTCTACTAATTATAGCAAGGGATTTTCGTTGTATAAATTAGAATCCCTTTATGTCTTCCTACCAGTATGTTACTCAATGACTTGAGTCTTGGTGTGCTCTAATCATTCATCTTGTGTCATTGGTCAGTTCGGTTAAATACTATTCTTCCTTCAAATGATTTAAATGTCCATCATCTGTGAATTAAGTCAAGAAGTTTTACCAGTCTCTCAGAGTTCTTTGTTAGGATCTGTCAGGTTTTACCCTTCTTTCAAATGGAGCCAGCATTGTCCCTTTGAAATTCACATAGTTTTCCCAGATCTTCACTTGATGTTTTTCCTTACTTTTTTCCATGTCACTCCTTTTGCCAAGGTCTTTGTTTCACTTTCCCAGAGATTCCTATAACAGTTTCTTTCTTCGCTGTTTATCAGTCCTTTTTCTTTAGATCTCTTGATGCCTCCGTCATCGAATTGTACATGACCGGCCCGTTTTCCAGAAAGATTCTACGTTTCGCTGGCGGTGGTGTTTGGAACTTAATCCCCTTTTCTTTCAGAATTTTTCTTAAAGGAGCAAAAGCCCGTCTTTTCTGTTGGATCTCAGGTGGGTAGTCTTGGTCAAAGAAAATCCTTTTATCTTTCCAGTGTATTACGTTCTTTCTCCATGCGGAGGACCAGTTTATTTGTTTTGTATTCCATGAAGAATACCACCACTGATCTAGGGTGGCATCAGCGGGTGGTTTTGGTCCGAGTGCCCGGTAACACCATTGGCTTTTAAGGTTCAATTAGTCTAGTGACAGCTCCATTTTGATAATCTTTCCACCAAGTCTTGGATATTATTCCCTTCGCTTCCTTCCAGGATTCCAAAAATCCGAATATTATTTCTACGTGATTCTAGATCTAACAGTTTCTCTTGTAAATTTTCTTGAATTTGGATGGTTTGATCAAGCATTTCTTTCATCTCAGCAATGTTCTCCTCCAATTCTCCAACTCGCTTCTCCACATCGTTGACCTGCCATTGCATTTAGGTCCGTGATAAGGCCATCCAGTTTTTATTGACTTCTTGTTTAAAGTTACTTAGTTCCATTTTCACATGTTTTGCGAGAGAATCTTGGAAGGCGGTTAAATCGCATTTAATATCCATCTGGAAAGCTTTGATGTCCGTATGTATTGCTGCAATGCTAGCTGACAGGCTATCAGCTGTCCCGTCCGTCTCTGATTTTTCATCTGTTGATTTCTCATTTTTTTCAGGTTTCAATGGTTGTTTTTGTCCCCCTCCATGTTATTTAAATATGGATGTAAAAAGGAGGATTAAAACCAGTGTGTATGGGAGCGCTCTTTCTATGCTGCTACATGTGTCTACGCCATACCAGAAACCATCCTATGTGTTTCTTAAGCTGCCCCAAATGAGTGAAACTCTGTACACACTGATCATGTCTACGGTTTCTGTCCAGTGTGAATCCTCTCATGTGTTTTCAGGGTTCTTGAGTGAGTAAACCTCTTACTGCACTATAAACACTTGTACGGGTTTTCTCCAGTGTGAATCCTCTTGTGCCATTTCAATTCTGCAGCTGTGATAAAAGTCTTCTCACACTCCAAGCACATATACTCTCTCACACCAGTGTGGATCTTTGTGTGTTTATTAAGGTGTGATAATTGGCTGAAACTCTTCCCACACTGAGTGCATGTGAATGGTTTCTCTCCAGTGTGAATCCTCATGTGTTTATTAAGGGATGATGATTGGCTGAAACTCTTCCCACACTGGTTGCATGTGAATGGTTTCTCACCAGTGTGGATCATCATGTGTTGATTAAGGTGTGACGATTTGCTGAAACACTTCCCACACTGAGTACATGTGAATGGTTTCTCTCCTGTGTGAATCATCATGTGTTGATTAAGGTTTGATGATTGGCTGAAACTCTTCCCACACTGAGTGCATGTGAATGGTTTCTCTCCAGTGTGAATCCTCATGTGTTTATTAAGGTATGATGATTGGCTGAAACTCTTCCCACATTGAGTACATGTGAATGGTTTCTCTCCGGTGTGAATCATCATGTGTTGATTAAGGCATGATGATTGGATGAAACTCTTCCCACACTGAGTGCATGTGAATGGTTTCTCTCCTGTGTGGATCATCATGTGAATCTTAAGCTTGCTTTTGCTTGCCAAACTCTTTCCACACTGAGTGCAGGTAAAACAACTCTTGTCTCTCACTTTTAAAATACCATCAGTCTCTAAATGAGTTTCTCCTCAATTTTGACATGCTGTTCCTCCTCTTTACTCTCCTCATAGTCTTTACTTAGGTCTGAAATAAATAAATAGTTCAGTTTTAGTAAATCATTAAAACTCTCATCAAAAGCTTATGTGAAATGGCACAAAAAACATTGGCTACACAAACCTTAATTTTGATGCAACAAAACTACAGTTTGTCAAACAAAAGGTAACATTTTTGGGGCACGTCATTACTCCACAACAGCAAATCTCTGTCTGAAAAAAGGGTGAGTGATATAAAAAATGTACCAAAACCACTAACAAAAAAACAGATGTTGTCCTTTTTGGGAATGTGCTCATGCTGTCGCACATTTATTCCAAATTATGCAATTTTGGAACAACCACTGAGAGCCCTAACGTTAGGGAAGGGGATGAAATCCACTGATAAACTAGAATGGACAACAGAGGCAGAACAGGCATTTGTAAATATGAAATTACAAATGGCTGAAGCCCCTGCACTGGGCATACCAGTACCAACAAAACAATTTGGTGTCAGAATAGTGGGATGTCTTGGAGGAACTTTTCCGGACCCTGCAGACGGTGACTGATCATCCTGAGACTTCGTGTCACAGCCCTGTCCCACTCGGTTGAGGGGCCGACCACCAGGCTCGGAGAGGAACCCCACTGACATCTGGGAAAAAGAACTCAAGTGGCATCTGAACTCTCTGGTAAGAGACAAATTCTTTGTTAATTGCTAAATGAGATTTGAGTAGATTTTGGCATTTTTATTGGGCAGTCAAAACATTTTCACTGTGATTTGGGCCATTACCATGCTGGTAGATCTGTCTCTGTGGGATAGCAGAGTAATTAAAACAAGTGAGATCTAACACCAGGCAGGGATCAAGACCTTTCTCATAAGTGAGATCTGGTGCCTGACTAAGATCAAGACCTTTTTAATATGTTTGGCTAGCTAACTGCGATTTTCTCCTGGGAGGGGGTTGAAATCAGGGGCTGTGCGATTTACTTCCAGAAGGAGGTTGAAATCAGGAGCAGTGCAATTTACTTCTAGAAGGGGGTTGAAATTGGGGGGCACGCAATTAGAGCTGGATAGCTTAACTTTTCGATTTTAGGTGAAAAGTCGAAATCTGTTGAAGACGTCCAACAGATTAATAGGTACCGAAAAAGTCCAAAGAGAGGGGCTATCGCCAGCATGGGGAAGTCTCAAAGTAAGGTCAGAAAATATGATACACTGGTGTTTTGGAACATGGAAAGACTATATGGAGAAAAAGGCATGAAAGATATAGGGAAATTAATAAAGTACCAAAATTTTCCAAGAGAAGGAACGTTGAGTGTTACGAGGTTAAGAACAGTGAAACAGTCGATAGAAAAGAAAAAAAGAAGAGCAGGTTGTTGTTGTTAAGAAAGGCATGTGTGTGTGTCCTGCGAAGACACTGTTGATTGTTGGCTAGAAGAGGCAGATAAGAGACAAAGGAAAATGCTGCAGAAGCAGCTGGCATGTAGGGAAAAGAATGAAGGAGATAAAGTGAAGGAAAAAGCAAATAAAAAATGTGAAAGTGTGAATGAAAGAGTAATTAGCACTACTAATCCTTTCTATACATCTGTTTCCACACATGTTCCACCGCCATTTCATCACTATCCCATGGCTGAGCTGCGAGCCCTGAGAACTGACCCAGACCTCGACTGCTGCCCTCCCAGAAGAACAACCGCACCACCGCAACCCCCACCACAAGCAAGCGGAAGACAGGTGGCCACAACCAGCAGTGAAGAAGACGAAAAAGACTCAGAGGATGAGGAAGGGGATCCGATCACGGAAGCCACAGCCAAAAGGGCCAGAGAAAGAGCAGGAAAAAGACAGAGGGGAAAAGGAAAACCTGTTGAACCATCAACCAGAACCCTCAGAAGCAACTCAGTCTAAAGTGAGGAGGTCAGTTTTGAAGTCACAGCACCGATGGTAGAGGTGGCTGGACCGGAAGGAGCAATGATGGTCTACAGATCCTGGACGGTGGCTGACATGAAAGAAGGTACAGCTCATTTACCAGGTCCTGCAGCGTCTGGGGAACAGTTTGCCGAGGCACTAGAGAGCTTCTGTAAAGAATTCAGCCCGACCACAATCGAACTTCCACGAGTGATGATGATGAAGATGGGACCAGTGAACTGGGGGAAAGTGAGTGACAAACTGACAACTGATAACGTCCGACGGGAACATCCAGAATGGGAACATTGCAAAAATGTGACATATGTGGCTGCTATCGAACGTCTGACCAGAGCCATAAAGATTGCCTTTCCAGTACGGGTCGACACTACACTGATTTCTATGTGTCATCAAGGAAAGAACGAGCCTGTCCAAGAGTTCTACCACAGACTTCATGATACTTTCAAGAAACACAGCGGAATGCAGGAGCCAGCAGTATTTTTCCTGTAAAAACAATAAGGGATAATGGAATGTCGACAGAATGGCGTTTTGTACAAGATTTGCAAGCAGTAAATGCAGCTGTCAAACAAAGGGCTCCATTAGTTCCTAATCTGTACATGATTTTGTCACAAATTCCTGAAAAAAAAAAATCACAATTTTATTCAGTGGTTGATCTGGCAAATGCATTTTTCAGCGTGCCGGTGGACAAAGATAGCCAGTTTTGGTTTGCATTCAATTTTAATGGTAAAAGCTACACCTTTACATGTTTGTGTCAGGGTTTCACAGCATCTTTGTTTTTACTTTGTACAATGAGGCGTTGTTGAAAAGTTTGGAACCTTTGACCCTGACAGCTGGAACTGCTTTGTTACAATATGTTGATGAACTGTTGATATGTGCTGAAAATGAACAGACGTGTGTGAATGACACTGTGACTCTCCTTAAGCATCAAGCTGCGGAGGGCCACAAAGTCTGTTTAGCAAAACTACAGTTTGTCAAACAAAAGGTAACATTTTTGGGGCACGTCATTACTCCATACAGCAAATCTCTATCTGAAAAAAGGGTGAGTGGTATAAAAATGTACCAAAACCACTAACAAAAAAACAGACGTTGTCCTTTTTGGGAATGTGCTCATACTGTCGCACATTTATTCCAAATTATGCAATTTTGGAACAACCCCTTAGAGCCCTAACGTTAGGGAAGGGGATGAAATCCACTGATAGGCTAGAATGGACAACAGAGGCAGAACAGGCATTTGTAAATATGAAATTACAAATGGCTGAAGCCCCTGCATTGGGCTTACCAGTACCAACAAAACCATTTGTTCAGATGGTAGATGAAAGGAGTGGGTTCATGACGTCATTACTCTTACAGGACCACAGAGGTAGGCTGCAACCTGTGGCCTACTTTTCAAGCAAACTTGACCCTGTAGCAGCAGGCCTGCCACTTTGCTTAAGAGCAGTGGCGGCTGCGGAAAAAGCTGTTATGGCTTCAAGAGATTTTGTTGGTTATTCTGATTTGATACTGTTGGTGCCGCATGCAGTGTCTATGATACTCCAAGAACAAAAACATTGCATTTGTCAACAGCTCGCTGGCTGCGATATCACACTATAGGTTAGATATGCCAAATGTGACTGTTAAACAATGTACAGGGTTGAATGCGGCTACTCTTCTTCCTAATGAGGAAGATGGGGAGGAGCATCATTGTTGTTTAATAGCACTCGAACAGGTGTGTACACCACGACCTGACCTTTCTGACGAACCGCTTGAAAATTGTGACAATGTCCTCTTTGTGAATGGTTCAGCATTTAAAAATCCACAAACAGGCCAGAATAAGGTTGGTTACGCTGTGACAACTGAATTTGATGTGGTGACCTCTGGAAAATTACCAGGGCATTATTCTGCACAGGCCGCAGAGCTTGTGGCATTGACAGAAGCATGTAAATTGATGACAGAAAAGGAAGTCACAATTTATACTGATTCAAGATATGCATTTGGGGTAGCTCATGATTTTGGGGCTTTGTGGAAACACAGAAATTTTCTCAAATCTGATGGTCGACCAATACTCCATGCCCCTTTAGTGGCTGCACTACTGGAGGCAATTTTACTACCTAGCAAACTGGCCATTTGTAAATGCGCAGCGCACTCCAACAACAAAGATTCTGTATCTGTAGGTAACTCCAGAGTAAACGCGGCAGGAAAAGTCGCAGTGTCCCGAGACGAGGACAGTTCTGAATGTACTTTGCTATCTGCTGACAATAACAATGATGTCCGTTCTTCTTTACAGGATATGCAAACATTCGCGAAGCGAAGCGTTGGTTGGGTCCATTCCAAGTGCTACTGACCACGGAAACAGCGGTGAAAGTCGCAGAGCGGGCAATGTGGGTGCATGCTGGACACTGCAGGAAGATCCCATCACCTGAAGAGAAAACAGCTAAGGAGTAGGAGAGAAAGGGAGGCTCTGAAACTGTCTGAAGAAAATAGCGAGTTGCTATCTGAGTGAAGCAAGGTTGAAGCTGCGGAGAAACAACATCATAAGTCAAGAGATATGTGTGAAGCTGTAACTTCTGCGTTCAACACCAACACAGGCACAGAACGGTGAAAGAGAAAGCAACCAAAAGAGAGGTGAATTGCTGTGCTTGAACATCATCAGAGCTGAAGATGGATTTGAAGATTCGTTGACATCGATTCCAAGTGTGTGGATTGAGACAAACCACACTGATGTTGCAATTATTATCACTGAGTGTTCTGTTGTTTTCAATTACCTGATTCCAGCAAACCATTACTGACATTGTAGCTCACATGAGAATGGTCATAAAAGTGCCTAAAAGAGCTAGACTGGTTTGTGATTCAAATGTATATTTAGATTCGTATCATGGTCAGTAAGCAGACTTGTTACAGCGTCAACATCACATCAGATGATAAGGATGGCTGTTAATGAAGGGGGTATGAACATTGACATGGGTGATGATTTTGACTATGACTCTGATGATAGCGACAGCTATGTGAATATGGAAAAACCGTAAACAAATTGAGAATGAAAATTAGGTGACGGCTGTTACTTAATTGGAGAAATTAACAAAACTGACATTTGAGAATGTAATGACTATTTGCTTGCTTATATGAATTTTGGGTCTATCCAAACAAAAACAGCAAAACTGCATGAGTTGGCATTTTCTGTAGCAAATCTTAAAAGAGTGATCATATACATGAAAATCTAGAGAAGAGTGTAAATGTGATGTATGTTTAAGAGTACAGTAACAACAACGTGTTCTCACTCTGCAGAAACTCGTTGCTGTATGATTGTGACCTTCTTTGCAAAGAATAAAACTTTAAAAGACACCCTGGGTAAGACTTTGTCTTCTTTACCACAGAGAACGCCTCATTAAAGAAAAATTGCCACTACAGTATATATATTTTTCAACACTGTTAGGATATTTTTGGAGTAAATATAATGAATTTTTAGAACTTATGTGTGGAAATCACAACTTTCAAAGATGATTACTTCTTAAATGGCAAATACTTGTGTACCAGCATTAGCACAATTGTAAGAAATTGATATTTGATTGTTTGTTTGTTTTTTGTAGAAATTTGATGGATGTCAATAGTTTCTATAGTACAAGAACTCACATCGTCAGACCCTTTTACCGGAAAATCCTCTCACTGATGAGACAATTCAGCATGTTCACTCACATGCATACTCTCTCTCTCTCTCTCTCTCTCTCTCTCTCTCTCACACACACACACACACACACACACACACACACACACACACACACACACACACACACACGTATACTGCCCTGAATGTACACTCTCTCCCTACACTCTCACACATTCATACACTTTTACACACACAGTTCTCTCTTTCTCTCTCTCACACACACACACACACGCGCACACACACACACACTTTTGTGAATTGTGGGGACAATACATAGGTTACAATTGTTTTTATACTGTACAAACTGTACTTTCGATTGCTCTAACCCCAAATCTCTAAACCCAACCCTTACAGGAAATTGTGGTTAGTTTTACTTTCTGAAAAAATATTTAGTATAACTGAATGTTATACTTAATGTTCACATAATTCACCATCTTCTCGTAATATCTGTGTAATACCAAGCGGCAACCTCCCGCTCTCCATCGGGAAGCCAATACCGAAGTAACTAAAAATGCAATTCAGCAACTCGCCATGGGGGGCTGGCTCCACGAAGTCTAGGTCATTTCTGACTGCAATGGGAAATTGGCCATTTTTACAGCTGATAAAACAACGTATTGCTCAAGTAGCAAAAATGTAATGAATGGGATACCACCTCCAACTCATTTTCAACAAGGAAAACCCTACCTAATTACAGGTATTTAAAACAACATAAAAATCAATATGAACTATGAGAAACAGACACAACTAGCATATAATTGCTATTCTTATATATAGCATAATACTCAACCTCAAAATGATCGATGTAACTTAAAATGTAGAATTTTAACCTCTTTTCTTCTTTGCTGTTTTATGTGACAGCTCTCTGTCTCACGATTCGATTAATGTCCTTCATGGTAATGCAAGAAAACTTTTATAAACAACGAGTGTAATCTATCATCTGCTTACAGTAATCGCAGTGCTGTACCGCAAAGTTGACATGCGGGCTAATCACAAACGCGGAAGAGATCTTGCATAGAGTCCATTAAAACTGTCAATCAAGTTTCAGAGTTTCTTACTTCATTGATCATAAAGTCATTTTGGTCATATTGAGATGACAAATTTGAAAGCTGTAAATGGCCTATTTTTATTTGTATATATTCATAATTACAACAAAATGTTTTTCTAAAATTTGTAAAGCAGACAGGGAATACTTGTTCATTCTGTGCTTGACTGGTAAATGCATCGGAAAAAAAGTTCTGGGGTAACAGCTAAAGAGACAGCTGAATATTTTCCTCACAGACATAAGACCATACCTGCCAACACTCCCGTATTCTCCCGTATTTCAGACCCATCTCCTATATTCTTCTGTCTTTTAGTTATATTCATGGACGTTTTTTCACCATTGGCCTCTATTATGTAAAATTTATTATATAAATCCATGACAGCATATAATCAAGCATTTATGATTGTTGGTGTTTTCTGTGATGACAGTCAACATTGTTTAATTGGTCTCCACCCATGGGACGGCAAAAAGGAAATGGGTGAGAGTATAAAGAAAGAGGAGGAGAGTAGAAGAGGGCAGCATTATGTGGTGTGTGCAAGCGGCAACCTCCCGCTCTCCCTCGGGAAGCCAATACGGAAGTAACTGAAACTGCAATTCATCCAAATTCCGCTAGTCCTGGCTCCATAATAGAGCAAGTTGCAATTGAGCCCACTGTTAGAATGGCCAACTTTACAGCAGAAAAAAAGGTGTTTACAGCCTGGTACAAAGAACGATTTTGGTTCATATAGCTATTATTACCCTCCATGACAACTGTGAGGGGGGTGAATTTTTTTATAATTCATCCATATCCTTTATATTAGGTTATATTAAGTTTGCATAATTAAGGGCGTGGCCACTTGAGTGACAGCTAGGTCTCGCTGGTCGCCGTCACTTCACCTCAGCTGAATCCGGCAGATTAGCCACTGATCTCGGCATATTCATCATATTTTTGTGTTGTTTTATGTGGCTTTACACAGTCAGCTGCCTTTTGGTATTATTTCTTACAATTATCAGATGATATGGGATGCTGTGTGCACTTAATTGTGCTCACAAACCATTCATGTGGCCTCGTTTCCCATGTGAGTAAAGTTATATACTTGTATACCACCTATATAAATGTATTTGTTTTTATTTAAGATCATTTATCATTAATATTTTTCTTTAGACCCGTAAAGCACTCCAGAATGTGACAGATTGATTAGCTGTAGGCTCTAGAACAGTCATCTGAAGCGTTATCATACAGTGTTATGCTGGATTTCATCAATAGTCTTGCATTTACTAACACACACTATATTTGAAGTGTTTGGAAGTAATTCGCGTTTTCCTCCTGTAGAAAAACGTCATAAGAACAATGTTTAGTGGCTCAATGTATTACTACAGTGTTTTTAAAAGTCTAAACACTTTACTGATATAGTGTACAGCCAAGCACATGTGGTCAGAACACAAACGAGTCGCAGGTAATAGAGTATCAAGCGTTTCTCCCAAAGTAAAGTCTCTCTGCCAGGTCTAAGCAAAGTGCCAGCAGGTGTCTGTTACTCCGCTCACTCTCCGCCTCTTTGCCCTTGTTTGGTATCCCGGCGTGGGTGCGATGACGCGCGAACAAAATGGCGACGGTTGGCCGCGCCTACTTTTAGCTTCATTTGCGCTCTTCAGAAACCTATGGGTGACGTCACGGATGCTCCGTCCATATATTTTACAGTCTATGGGTGTGTGGAAGAAAGAGAAGGTGACTGAACTGTTGCAGTGTGGGGAAACGAGTAGAGAATTCGGGTCGAGACGAGCAGTGTAAACTTAACGACTGGCTGTGAGAAACAAAAAGCAAAGGTACATATCGAAGCAACAGAGCAAAGACCGCTGTCTTGTTACTGAAGTGCTCATGACGTCTGTGAACGAGTGTGTCACCAAAGACTTCAGTGCATTGTGTCCTGAACAAAATCAACTTATCTCGCAACAATTTTATTATGGCAAAAATAAAAGCAAAAAAAGGGACACTTACTTAAAAAAATACATGTTTCTTTAGCCCGCTCCACAATTCACACATCACTGTCTGGCTAGTTTCTCTCTTTTGCTTATGCTAAAAAGGCAATAATGGTCCAAAATTCCTGACCATTTTCACCAATAAAGCCTAGAAAATCAGGGCATCAGTATATTGTAAACTGATAGGTTCAAATATTTCTTTCCAGTTATCTGTGCGTTTTGTTTTCGTGGAGTTTCAGTGCACTTTACTGACGCATTTCTAAAAACAGTTCGCGGAGAGAGAAAAGAAAGAATGTTTTTTGGCAATATGAGGAGACAACGCAGCAAAACGTGTATATATGCGGCCTTCGACCCCTGGGGGTTAAACACCTATATGCATGATGCAGTTAATGACATTATGCAAGAGTCTAATTGTTGTTGTTCTGAGATTGTATGTAGAGCGGTCTACAAACTTTTTGCGCTGGCCTCTGTTGATGAAACTGCAAACTATCTACAGTAAACTTTCTTTTAATTGAATCTGTCTCCTGCTCTTCTTCATCTGATAGACTGGTCATTTTTTGGTTAAAACTGTTGGTCCCCCTACAAAGTGTATTTATGCACGCACACTATAATCTGCTCTTTTACTACACTGAACTCCAGATAAAAGAGAAACTTTTTTGAACAGGCCTATCTAAAGGGTTAATGCAGCCAACTGATGATCAACAGTAAAAATGACACATTTGACCTCTTCCCAACAGGGAAAACAACAACAATCTAGAATGCATGATTATTTGGTGTCATGGCTTTGCGGTTAAAAAAGTGTGGTTATAATGGAAGTCAATGGGTCAAAAACAACCAAGAACATAATAAAAGGGTATAGGGCTGCACGATTAATCGTATTATTATCACGATAACGATATTTGTGGCCTACAATCAATAATTAAATATCGTCACAATTTTACAGTATAAACACCAAGCCGTTATTTTAATGAGTAGAGTGTACGGATTGTACCGCAGAAAGACACTATCTAATTGTTTCAATATAAAAAAAAAGTCATTGTGGCCCTTTTCACGTGGGTATTCAGGTTAGTTTTTTAGCAATCTGATGCAACTTTTATCATTTACAAGAAAAAAAAAATGCTATTAAAAGTTTCAGATCAATTAACTCAATTGATAAAAAGACTAACCTATTTTATGCATAAAATAATAAAATAGATAACTAATTTACATTTATTTCTGATTAGACCATGCTCTTTATTCAGTTTTAATAGGTATATACACGCTTTTTTTTAAACAACATGATTAAAAACACATTAAAGACTAAACACATAAAATAAAACATTCACAAAGGTGTATCTTAATGGAAAAACACCAATTGACGGGCTCTGCTTTCGGTTTTAAAAGAATAAAGCAGATTTTCAAAAAATCTAATTTGCAGAAGAGAAATTACAAAAATTTAGCAAAAGGAAAAGATTAAATATACCGGGACTGTTAAAAGAACATTCTACTTTATATATTCTTTCGACTCAATACAACAGCTAAGATTATGAATGACAGATTGTAAAGCAGTCTCTCCTGCATGCTTCAGTGGCGCGTCCCATTGTTTATGAATGAGGAGGCGGAGAGAATGCACAGTTTAGTTTCACCTCAAGATATTGAAATAAAACTAACACTGAACTGCTCATCATGCTCAAAAAGTTACTCTAAGTTAAATGCAAAACTGTTGTTAGTTGCACCTGCAGGAAGCACAATGAACCGAACACGCCATTCTTTTAATTCAATATTCGTGAAGTATGTGACCCAACCGCAGATGCTTTGTCATGTTGGTCGTGACACTCTGCCTTATAACTTATTAGTTTATTACAATAATTACACTTAGCCTTGCCATGGTTCTTCACCAAATGTAGCAATGGTTTTGAGCACATCTTGCGATCCATCTCTAATCAAATGTTTAGATTATTATTAAAGGTGCTCTCAAGCGGCAAAGTTCCTGGCAGAGTAGCAGGTGAAAAGATGTATGAGAACTAGTAACAACTACTAGAAACAAGTTTTAATCCATAAAGAAGTTCATGGAAAAAAAAGAAATTGTGATCAACGTGACATATGCAAGCTGAAAGTACTAAGCCAGGGGTGTCTAAACTCTGTCCTGGAGGGCCGATGTCCTACAATGATTAGTTACAACCCCAATCAGACACACCTGGGCTAGCTAATCAAGCTCTTACTAGGCTTTCTAGAAACATTCATGCAGGTGTGTTGAGGCAAGTTGGAGCTAAACGCTGCAGGACACCGGCCTTCCAGGACCGAGTTTGGACACCCCTGTACTAATTCAACACGATCAACGTAATAGCAGATAGACTTCTACAAGAATACCGTATATCGTCAGCTCAGTTAAACTTGTTTTAATTTATTGTTTTATTTATTTTGTATAGCCCCAGTGCTGAAGAACACTTTACAAACAGTAGGAGAACAAGAAAAGCAACAAAATTAAGAAGGTAAAGAAAACGGGAGACTAATAATACATAAAACAATGACAAAAGACATGAGAACAAGAACAGGAAAGAAACTCATTCCTGTCTTTCAATGAGTTATTATGTGCATTTAGGAGAACTAGGCAGCACACTCAGGGCTGCAAGATGGATTTAATTTAGTATTCTTATTATTAAAATATATCTGAATGTGGATCAAATGACTGAGTTGGTCTTTGAGAATGAAAACCAACCTGTTTGTTCCTGCAGATCTTCCTGTTTGACTGTGAATGTTTCTTCAATCTTCACATCTTCACTCTCCTCTTTAATAAACGCCATCTTTATAACAGTGTGGAGATCAGTCGCTTCAGCAGGAGTTTTTCTCTGCGTTTGGACACTTTATCCTGTTTAAAATAAACAAAACAATGAGCAGAAACAAAATAACTTCTCTTCAACACTTGCTTCAACAGTTTCTTTTAATAAGAGTAAATTTACATTTACATTTAGTCATTTAGCAGACGCTTTTATCCAAAGCGACTTACAAATGAGGACAAGGAAGCAATTTACACAACTATAAGAGCAGCAGTGAACAAGCGCTATAGACAAGTTTCAGGCGTGTAAAAGTCTAAGAAGCAAAACATTCGAAATTTTTTTTTTTTTTTTTTTTTTTTTTTTTAGAGAGAGAAAGAGAGAGAGAGAGAGAGAGAGAGAAAGAGGGCTCAGTTAGTGGTATAGCCAGAGAGGCAATTGCAGATTAGGAGGAAAAGTGGAGACTAAACAGTTGCGTTTTTAGTCGTTTCTTGAAGACAGCAAGTGACTCGGCTGTTCTGATGTAGTTAGGGAGTTCATTCCACCAACTGGGCAGATTGAATGTGAGAGTTCGGGAAAGTGATTTCTTCCCTCTTTGGGATGGAACAACGAGGCGACGTTCATTCACAGAACGCAAGTTTCTGGAGGGCACATATATCTGCAGAAGTGAGAGCAGATACGAAGGAGCACAGCTAGAGGTCACTTTGTAAGCAAACATCAGAGCTTTGAATTTGATGCGGGCAGCAACTGGAAGCCAGTGCAAACGGGTGAGTAGCGGAGTGACATGTGCTCTTTTGGGTTCATCAAAGACCACTCGTGCAGCTGCGTTCTGAAGCAGCTGAAGAGGTTTGATAGAACTACCTGGTAGCCCGGCTAGCAGAGAGTTGCAATAGTCCAGTTTGGAGAGGACAAGAGCTTGAACAATGAGTTGAGCTGTATGTTCAGATAGGAAGGGTCGGACCTTTCTGATGTTGTAGAGTGCGAATCTGCAAGATCGGGCAGTTCTAGAAATGTGGTCAGAGAAGTTCAGTTGGTCATCAATCGTAACTCCAAGGCTTTTTACCATTTTGGATGCAGTGATGGTTGCTCCATCCATCTGGATTGAAAAGTTATGGTGAAGAGTCGGGTTGGCAGAAACTTCAAGCATTTCCGTTTTCGTGAGGTTAAGCTGGAGATGATGATCTTTCATCCAGAGTGAAATGTCTGACAGGCAGGCTGAAATGCGAGCTGGAACCGAGGGATCATCAGGGTGGAAAGAGAGGTATAGCTGGGTGTCATCAGCATAGCAGTGGTAGGAAAAACCATGTTTCTGGATGACTGTTCCTAAAGATGCCGTGTAGATAGAGAAGAGAAGTGGTCCAAGCACAGAGCCCTGAGGTACCCCAGTGTATAGATGCTGTAGGTTGGACACCTCTCCCCTCCACGACACCCTGAATGACCTGTCCGAGAGGTAGGAACTGAACCATTGAATAACAGTGCCTGTGACGCCCAGTGACTCAAGCGTAGATAGCAGGATCTGGTGGTTTACAGTGTCAAAAGCAGCTGATAAATCCAGCAAGATGAGGACAGATGATTTAGAGTCTGCTTTAGCCAGTCTGAGGTCCTCCACGACCGAGAGCAGAGCAGTCTCAGTTGAGTGGCCTTTCCTAAAGCCAGATTGCTTGTTGTCCATGAGGTTGTTTTGAGTAAGAAAGTCTAGGACTTGATTGAACACTACTTTCTCCAAAATCTTGGCCATATAACAAATAACAAAAAGATGAAAGAAACAAGAAATCAGAAAGAAATCATTGAGGTAAAGTTGGTTTTATATTCGTACATCTGTTCAGTGACAACTTGCGACATGGTCCCTGTATTGTTTACCATGGTACTTTGAGTCTGAAATCTCATCTAAGTAGGACTTGAAAACAACATTACTATTTATTTGACTGTGAACAATGTTGTATTTTGATTTGATGATTTCCCTGTTTAGAATTAGCAAATAATTATTAAAAAAGTTATATTAAGTTAGTTTAGGAGAAAGTCTGAATGTGCGAATATAAAACCAACTTTACCTCAATAAAGAAATCAGGTCTGAGCTAGAAACAATAGCCACAAATGAGCAGATTAAAACTAGTACTCTATTTCTTATATGTATACATAGAATGAACTGACATTATGCTACTAAATAAATTACACCTTAATTAAAACATTTATTATACAGATTTCTGTTACTTTAATCAAACAATAGCCCTCGATTACTGCGAGTAAAATAGTACTATGTTGTATAAAGGGTAAATAATAGTGTCAACAACAGGTACATATTTTGAACCGGAGGGAAAACCTGAAACTTTAATCAATCGCTTTATATCTGTAAAAGCTTTAAAACAAACCTTTCTTCACTTGAATCACATCGCGGGAGCAGCGCAGCCTTATGACGTCACACGCAACGCCAAAATAAAAGTCCTTTTTGTTTAGCTTTTTTGCCACTGGCAGTTATGACTTATTGATACATTTCTCCCTCATTGTCCACTTGACACAACAGATCTACTATCTCTCACACAGACACAGATATTCAGTATTTAAAGTTGATCAAAACCTTTAATCTAAACATTTTTAAGACAATTTTGAAACGTTTTTAGGGTCATTATCACTATAAAGTGCCTTTGAGACACCAAAATAAAGGTTTAAGATATTTTATTTAACCACATAGTTGTTATATTTATTAGACCTTAGGCTCCTGCACTTTTTACAAATAATCTGCAAGCAGAAAAACGGGAAACAACCCTCAAATTGTGTCAATCCTGTCATGAACAAATTCAAAGTAGTATAAGTATATTTTCATTTCAGTGTGATTATATCTATATTTTCAGAAAGCTCATGTGTCCCTTTACCAACCCAACTTCATGGAAAAATTCTATTTATAATAATGAAATAATGGACAAAACATTTATTTATTTATTTTTTAAATATGCAATCAGTGCATACTTTTCTAAATAAAACCCAAGATCTAAAATATTTTGTCAAGATTTCAGACAATATTAACTGGCCCTTATTGGTTGATTAAGAAATCACACAAGATGTTTTGCTAAATAATTTGTTTATATTCATAAAATTTGAACATGACGGTGGAAAACAAGATGACAGGGTGGACATTAGCATGACAGAGTGGACAAAGGCTTTATTTAGTGAACTAAATATGGAGGAACATTTGAAAAACAACAGGTACAACAAGAAATATTAAAGGGTTCATATAAAAGGGTTGTAAAAGTTTTCAAGAATTCAACTTCTGTTTTCACTAACTACAGTGAATCACTAAGCCACCATGCTGCCTCCTCTGTTATCAGTTAGGTTTTATCAATATGCAAATGAATGGGGAAAAAAAATTATTGTCCTTCAAATTAAACTAAATTTGCTAATGAATGTAAATCTTTACATTGTACACTGTATTGGAGGAGTGAAGCAATTGTTGGAGACAACTCAAGTTAAACACCTTAATACTGTTTTTTTTTGTTTGTTTGTTTGTTTGTTTGTTTTTTCAGAAGAAGGTAAATAATTAGATTACAGATGTTCACATAAATGTACAAATACTTAGGGCTGTAGTTTTATTTCAGACAGTCAATTAGTACAAAATGCAGCTGCCAGAGTTCTAACCAGGTCTAGAAAATTTGATCACATCACCCCAATTTTATCCTCCTTACACTGGCTGCCTGTTAAGTTTCGTATTGAATTTAAAATATTGCTTCTTACATATAAAGCTCTAAATAATCTAGCTCCTGCTTATCTAACCAATCTTCTGTCTCGCTACAATCCAACTCGCTCTTTAAGATCTCAAAACTCAGGACTTCTGGTAGTACCTCGAATAGCAAAGTCGAGTAAAGGAGGTCGAGCCTTCTCATTTATAGCTCCTAAACTCTGGAATAGCCTTCCTGATAACGTCCGAGGCTCAGACACACTCTCCCAATTCAAAACTAGATTAAAGACCTATCTGTTCAGTAAAGCATACACTTAGTGCACCACTTAGGGGGCTTCCACACAGGTTATGCATCTTGCTGATATACACTGTGAACATCAGCTACGCTAATTATTTTCTTTATTCTCCATTTCCACCTGGGGATACTCTTCCCGAGGCCCTCAGACTATGCAGAGTCACTGATTCGATCCAAGACCAACGACGAGATGATCCCAAGGTTTCCATATCCTGGACCTGGCCGAATCCTGAACAACTACTGCGATGGTCATGGAAGAGTGGAGAACATGAGACTGTTTCCTATGACGCTCCAGAGACAGACGAGTCTTCGCTGAGGCCAGCTTCCAGCCTCCGCCACTGAGACTGCAGCTCTGCACAAGACGTTTGGCCAGCGGAGAAATTAAAATGGTCGTGCCCAACTGAGCCTGGTTTCTCTCAAGGTTTTTTTTTCTTCACTTCCGCCTTTAGTGAAGTTTTTTTTCCCTCTCCGCTGTCGCCACTGGCTTGCATGGTTCAGGATCTGTAGAGCCGCGCATCGTTGGATTTGCTCTTCAGTGTTTGGACTCTCAGTAGTGATTATTAAACCACACTGAACTGAGCTAAACTGAACTGAACTTAAACACTACAAACTTAACTACACTGTTCCTATTTACTGTGACCTTTTATGTGAAGCTGCTTTGACACAATCTACATTGTATAAGCGCTATACAAATAAAGGTGAATTGAAAAAAAAGTCAATGAGCTCCATTATATGGACTTTAAAAGGATATTCTAAATATAGACTGAGACAGATATTGGCAAAAGGTTTGTATGGTCCACTCATATATTGCATCAACTAGTTTAGTGTGTATAAGTGTTGTAACATAAAAAACATTAACTAATTAACAATAAAACAATAAATTAATAAATAAATAAAGTGTCAATAATAATGCAAATGTCCACCCTGTCAATTTGTGACAGTGTGGACAATGACAAGGAGGACATTTTTGGCTAATTTATTCAACACAGGATGTATCTGAAGCTGATAAAGTGTTTCCCTATTTAAGTTCTTTAAGATCTATACTTTAAATTATATTGTTTTTATATTAATTAATATTTCACTATGAAAGGGTGGACATGTTAAGCTTGACAACATTCAGTTTCAAACACAATATGAGGAAAAACAGGAAACATAAGTGTAGATATTTACTGTGTGCACAGCAGATATTTTAACCTCCTCTGAAGAAAAGCAATATGGGCACTGGGATGCCAATGAGTACATCAGAGGGTTTCTTAAAGGGGCGTTTACCACATCATGACAGGGTGGACAGCAATTTCAAGGACATGTGCAAAATGATTAATGATATTATTAAAACAGAATGTTATTAAAATGACTTTTTTTAACTGATTAATGATAGTATTTAAACAGAATAAAAGTTGTTAAAGTGACTTTTTTAATCAAATAACTTGTTAAATATAATAAGAATATTTTAAAATCTTTTTAATTTGATATAATTTACCTACTTTTTAGACTCACTGAAGTTGGCTAAGCAGTGTGTGGGACATGGAAAAATCATATCCATTCAATGAAAGAATTTGGCAATAATAATAATAAAAAAACATATTTCAAAACACTTATAATTCTACCTGCATGTGTGTAAAGGTTTAACCAAATATATTAAAACATCAGAATGTCATTATTACACATTATGTTCATATAGGACTGATTCAATCTTGTGGGACATTAAAGCACTTTATAGCAATAATGACCCAGCCATTGAAACTAAAACATGTAGTAGTACTTTTTACCCCTTTTTCAAGATTTAAGAAAAGTCTTTTGTGTCTCCAGAATGTGTCTGTACACATGTTTCAGCTCAAAATACCTATCAGATTATTTGTTATACTCTTTAGAATGTTAGTCTTAGTGGATTAAAAAAGTTTTCAAAATTGTCTTAAAATGTTTAAAGTAAATGTTTTGATCAACTCCAAATACTGAATATATGTGTGTATGTGAGAAAGTGGAAAAACGAGGGAGAAATGTATCAATAAGTCATGACTGCAACAGTAAGTGGCAATAAAAAGCTAAACAAAAAAGACTTTTATTTTGGCGTGGCGTGTGACGTCATAAGAGTGCGCCGCTACTGCCCTGTGATTCAACTGGAGAAAGGTTTGTTTTAAAACCTTTACACAAATATAAACCGATTGTTAAAAGTTTTAGGTTTTCATCTGATGCTAAATTATGTAGCAGCTGTTGACAATATTATTTTAACCCTTTATACAACGTAGTACTAATTTACTCAGAGTAATGAGAGCTATTGTTTGAACAACAGAAATGTGTGTAATAAGTGTTTTAATGAAGGTTTAATTTATTAAATAGCATAATGTCAGTCTGTTCTAAGTTTACATCACTAAGAAGAGTAACGTTACTAGTTTTAATCAGCTCATTTGTGGCTATTGTTTCTTGCTCGGACTTACCTGATTTCTTTTTGTTAATTACTCTCATATAAAAAAAACTGTTGAAGCAAGTGTTGAAGAGAAGTTATTTTGTTACTGCTCATTGTTTTATTTATTTAAACAGGACATTTTTATTGTTTTGTTCATTTTAAACAGGATAAAGTGTCCAAACACAGAGAAAAACTCCCGCTGAAGGGACTGATCTCCACACTGTTATAAAGATGGCGTTTATTAAAGAGGAGAGTGAAGATGTGAAGATTGAAGAAACATTCAGAGTCAAACAGGAAGATCTGCAGGAACAAACAGGTTGGTTTTTTTAAGAATATTAAGTTTATCTTGCAGCCCTGAGTGTGCTGCCTAGCTCTCCTAAATGCACATATGCACTCTGTGAAAGACAGGAATTAGTTTATTTCGTCACTTGTTCCCATGTCTTTTGTCATTCTTTTATGTATTATTAGTCTCCCATTTCCCATCTCCTTCTTCAGTTTATTGCTTTTCTTGTTCTCCTACTGTTTGTAAAGCGTCCTTAAGCACTGGCGCTATATAAAATAAATAAAAAAAAAGGTGTAACTGAGCTGACGATATCTGACCTACAGTATTCTCATAGAAGATGTCTGCTATTACAGTGATAGTGTTGGCTTAGTACTTTCCATTTGCACACAGTATGTCACGTTGATCACAATCCCCTTTTTTCATCAACTTCTTCATGTATTTAAACTTGTTTCTAGTAGTTGTTACTAGTTCTCACAGATAGTATCTGAGTTAGAATTACATCATTATTATAATAACTAATTACCAGGGCTATTGTGTTTAAACAGGGTTTCCGCGAGTCATAAAATGTCGTAAAATTTTAGGCCTTAAATAGTCTTAAATTTACTGAAATATTGTGTTGTAGGTCTTAAATCTTTTTTATTCATTTTCCTTTGTTCATGTTTTGCTACCCAATCTGGCCGAAACCCATACAATCACGAACAATCCATCTTAATAAAACTTTAAACTTTTCAATCAAAAAGGTCATTTTAACTCTGTTTATCATAATGGTTTAATTCTTTTTTCTTACAATAACATTTGTTTAAATGTGCTCCATGTATTTACTGCTGAGGACATCGACCTGGACAGATTGTTGTGCATAGATTTAGTTTATTATAGTTTTTAAAACTTTTTAATTAATTTTTTTTTTTTTTTAAAGAAAGTTTATTTTGAAAAAAAAAGTGTGTGGATACAAGTAGAGCTGTCTTGTTTTTACACACTATTTTAAGATCTTTTGCTAAGAAATATCTAAAATATTTTAATTTATTATTATTCATTTATTATTGTATTATTAAATGTATTAAATTATAATATTTTTTGATAGGACAAATAAAAATCTTTTTTCATCTGGGCCATTTGAAAAATTCCTTAGTCTAAAATTTCAGTCATAATGGTCTTAAAAATGTTTTAAAAAGTCTTACATTTAACTTAGTGAAACCTGCAGAAACCTGCTTTAAAGTATGTCAGAAAGCGTGGATGCCCCCAATTTGAAATATGCTGAATGAAATGGACACTAAAATAATTAATTATTATAAAACATTGTACAGTATTCTAAACTATGTGATGTTGTTGTGGGACGATGTAAGACAAAACAAGCAAGTAATAGTGAAACATTAACATTTAGCATTGCACTACAACTGGCTAACAAACTAGTCTAAATGACTTTTGCTGCTATTTTCTGCTGTACCGTCCCTAAGATATATGTAAGGTTTTTTTCTGTTGAAAGAGTTAGTTTTTTACCCAGACATTTAAAAAGAATATACAGTGAAGCCGTGATATTTTTATTCAAAGTTATTATACCGTCAGAATCTTATACTGGCCCATGCCTAATGCTGCTTGATGTAGCAAAGCCATATTTTCTAATTTTATTGTTTTTCTTTGTTTGTATAGTCATGAACACACTTGTTTGTAGAGCAAGTAGTGTGACCGTTTTCTGTCGTTTATTATTTCTGGTCATTTCTCCAATAGGCAACTGAAGTTCTAAAACAATAGCATATGAAGTCAGGACCCTGTTTCAGAAAAAAGGTTAAAGGTGCAATAGCTGATCTTCCACAATGCTAACAGCTTAGCATAAATCTCTGAATCATAGTCCTTCTCCTGTCGTCCAGAGCCACACCTCCTGAAACACCTGAAAAAGTGACTAGTGCTTGTCCGGTGGCGTGCGGGAATTACACTTAACCTGACATGCTATTTCAGAGTGAATATTTAAAGTAGCATGGTAAACAATATAGGGAGAGCCTAGGCATAACTAGCGCTATTTACTTGTCTTTTGTTGTTAAACTAAACTAAATCTACATTATTGATGCTGTAAAAGGTCACTTATGAAACTGAAAATAGTCTTATCAATGTTTCAGCGGAAGATTTTAGTGGCTGAACAACACTTCTGTGCAGACAACCCATTTGTAACAACATCAAATAGTTTTAAAACAGAACATTACCTGTCTAAGTGAAATCCTTCAGTCATGGTATCATCCTTTCTCCAGCGTGCAAAGGTAACTCCAATATTGATTCAGGTTTTTAAAAAGTTTTGATTCAGCATGTTTTTACCGACCGCACATGCACTCTCTTTCTCTCTCTCTCTCTCTCTCTCTCTCTCTCTCTCTCATGATCGCGCAGGCAGCACGTCTATGCAGAAACGCCTGCGCAGTTGTTCAAATCTGCATTTGCTTACAGTTTGGGCTACTTATCGGAATTATTAGAGATGTCGGCCCGACTCCATTTAATTTGATAACCATTTTTTAGTGTTATGCCTTATCCAAAATATAAAAATAAATATAAATACATTTAGATCACTTACTTTAATCAACACAACTGGAATGTGAAAAGACTTTCAACCAGCACAACAACAAATGTTTCTGAAGACAATCACCTACTGCACCTTGATAGAGCACAGCAAATGTCCATCCAATCAAAACCCAGAGTTTCTCTCATTTCAGGGTATTAAAACCCTGAAATGAGAGAAACTCTGGGTTTTGATTGGATGGACATTTGCTGTGCTCTATCATTGATAGGGAAAAGGAGACTCTTTGCTAGATTGACTTTGTATCCAGAAACATTTACAAATTCTGAAATTATTGTAAGAGCTTTTGGAATACATGTATCTGGATTTGACCGAAAAAGATCATCCGCATAAAGCAGGAGCTTATGTTCTTGTCCCTTTCTGAAAATTCCTTGCAAGCCATCTGAGTTCCTTAATACGGTTGCAAGAGGTTCGATGGCAATGTCAAACAGCAGAGGGGACAGAGGGCAGCCCTGACTCTTTCCCTAGAGAGTGGAAAGCATTTAGAAATTATGTTATTTGTTTGAATGGATGCTTGGGGCCTGGAATGTACCATTTTAACCCAGGAACATAATCCAAGGCCAAAACCAATTTTTTAAGCACTTTAAATAAATAGATATACTCTATTATATCAAATGCTTATGGGCATCTAAAGAAATTAGGACCTTTGGATTGGTATTATTTTTAGGTGAATAAACAATATTAAATAAGGGATGAAGGTTGTAAAATAACTGTCTCCAACAATAAAACCAGTTTGATCTGGGTAAATCTTATAATCACAGCAGAGTAAGCTGATCGGACAATAACATTCACATTTAAGTGGATCCTTATCCTTTTTAAGAAGTACTGTTATAACAGCCGATGCCATGGAAGGGGGGAGTAATTCCGAGACAAGAGCTTCAGCAAATACCTTGCACAACAGGGGTGTTAGCTTGAGAGCTTACTTCAGAGCTATAAAGAGTTTTACACAAGTTTTTAAATTGATCATTAATTCCCTGTTGATCAGTAATAATACTGCCATCATCCTTACTAACTGCTGCTATAAAACCAGCTGCTGAGGATTGTTTCAGTTGGTAACTCAATATCCTGCCAGTTCGATCACCAAGTTCATAATGAATCTGGCGTGATCTTATGTGGAGATCCTCTGCATTTTCACTAGTCAAGGAGTCATATTCCTCTTGCAGAAGAAGTCTTTTCTTGTGGAGCTCTTCGGAGGGTGATATTGAGTGTAGCTGATCAATTATCAATTTTATTCATAATCTCTGTAAGCTGTTTTGACATTCTTGTATTTGCACTAGCTTGATATGAAATAATCTGTCCCCTTATATATGCTTACAGAGTATCTCATAGGATGCTATAACCTATCTCTGGGGATTCCTTTGCAAGGGAAAAAAATCTATTTGAGCATCAATAAATTTCACAAAATCGTCGTCTGCCAGGAGTCTTGAGTTAAACTCCCATGTACGTTGAGGGATTACAAAGCCTGGAAAACATAGCTGTAGTGAGACTGGACAATGGTCCGAAATAACAATACTACCATACTCTACTTCTGACATTAAGGGAATTAACTGCCTGTCCAGGAGAAAATGGTTAATCTTGGAATAGGTTTGATGCACAGGTGAATAAAAGGAAAATTGCTTGAAAGATGGATATTTAAATCTCCAGGGGTCACTTACACCATATGTCTGAAGGAAGGAGTTGATACATTGTGCTGGCTGACTCAATGTATTACTCGAAGAGCTAGAGCGGTCCAAAATTAGGTGCAAAAACACAATTTAAATCGCTTTCTAAAATTAAATTGTGTATGTCGAGACTAGGCAAAATTGAAAATAAATCATTGAAATCACTTGTACATTGTCCCAATTAGGAGCATACACAGTGGCCAGAACCACAGACATGTTAAAAAGTTTACCTCTTTTGACTCCATAACAAACTGTACATTCTTATGAATAAGTACAGCAACGCCCCTAATTTTGCTATTGAAGTTAGATTTATATATTTGTGTATAGCCTCCTCTATTAAGTTTAGAATAGTATTTTTTCAACCGATGTGTCTCCTCTAAACATACAATATCAGATTTTAACTTATTAAGATATGTTTCACTGGGTGATGTAGCCCCCGCACATTCCAACTGGTAAAGTTTGTCTTTACTCCACCCATTTTATGGAAGGCTGTCGAAAACATTTATCAGAAGCATCCAAAAGGTATATGTGGGTTGTGTATGTAGGGGGATGTGGAGGAGAGGAAAGAGAAAAAAGAAAAAAAAAAAGAAAAAAAAGGGGTGATCACACATACACTTATAAACACGAAACAACACAATATTGAAACCTTGCGTGTAAACTTGCACACACTTCCAGCTACTCCCACTCTTAACTAGCTGACCATATGGTACCTCATATAAAACAAAACAGTTCAAACAGCTCTTGTTTTACTACAAAGCTACCCCATTATTGACAAAATATACTTGAGAACTAGAAATAACAACAACAAACATGTGCTATAGTGATAATTTAAAAGTTAACCGGAGAGTGACATTAAAATTTGTATTGTCTTTGACAGCCCAGTGTACTGTTGTGATTGCCTTCATTTCAATGGCTTTCTTCAAAATATCCTCTTTTTCGGAAAAGTTGTGGCATTTAATCACGAAGGCGCATGGCAGTTCCTTGTCGTCCACTTGCTGCGTAGAGTGCGGTGTGCCCGGTCCAGAAGTGGAGTCTTCTCGAGGTTCAGGGTATCTTTCAGGATGCCGGCTCCAAAGTTCTTCATGCATCTGCTGTGCTCCCATCCATCCTTAACTCCCGTAATGCGGAGATTTGAATGGCGAGACCTCTCCTCAAGATCCTCGCTTTGGTCTCTCAGCAGAGCCAGCTCCTTTTTCACTATACTAAACCCTTTTTCCAGGGTGAGTCGGAGAGTTGGATGATCCACCCAACACAGACTTCAGACCAGTCACTCGCTCTTCCGCTGCTTCCACTCTGGCGTTAATGTGCTCCACAACATTGCGTTACTCTGTCTGAAGCTGGTCACATTGATTGCAAAGTTCATTTGACTGTGCAACGGCCTTTTCTTCAATTATAGCAATCAAATCACCTTTAGTGCATCAGTTGCTTGAAGGACCGCACTGTTATCACTCACTGGAGCCATCTCTTTCTTAGATCCAGGTTGCATTAGCATGGAGGCTAGTAGCGGATTCCGCCTCCCTACGGTTGCTTCGGCCTATATTCATCCTGATTCAAGTTAAATTACGCTCAGAAGAGCTAGACTCTGACACTTATAAATGCTTATTTTCCAGTATAGGTAGGTTTAAGGTAATAGTATGTAGGATAAGAGCAATATTAAATGAAATTGTAAGTTTCATGTGAGGACCTCAACAGTTTGCGTCTTTGACACTGTTGACTGCGAGATCAAGGCTTTCGGCAGCTGACTCCATGCCAGCGAGATAAATCTGTAAGTTGACCGAAAGTACACTGCACTGAAGTCTTTGGTGACGCACTCATTCACAGACGTCACAAGCACTTCAGTAAGAAGACAGCGGTCTTCGGCGGCCAGTGTATTGAGTTTTTTTTTTTTTTTATTTCAAAGCATTTTCCCAGAATTTGTCAAAATAAGATGTCCCCAAATATCAGTCCGTTTGCTGAAACGGAGAGAAAGTTTTGGCCAAATGAAGCCTCAAAATCACCCCTGAATGGATGAAAATGACCCAACAGCACACAAGGGGAAAGGTGCACTTTCAACCTTTATGCAGATGCATTACAGGTATGTCTCATGTCTGTGAGGCAAATATTCAGCTGTTTGTTTAGCTGTTACCCCAGAACTTTTTTTCGGATGCATTTACCAGTCAGGCACAGAATGAACAAGTATTCCCAGTCTGCTTTACAAATTTTAGAAAAAACATGTAATTATGAAAATATACGAATAAAAATAGGCCATTTACAGCGTTTAAATCTGTGTCTGATCAATATAACCAAAATGACTTTTATGATCAATTATGTAAGAAACGCTGAAAACTGGACTGACACAGTTTCAATTTACTACAACTTCTATGTTAAGCGGCTTTGACACAATTCACATTGTAAAAGCACGAGATATATAAAGATGAATTTAATTGAATCTGCTTAAATGTGAACACGTTAATGGACCAAACCCAATATGATCTGATTTATTTTACATTTAATTTGCATCAAAATTACAGTGTGTATATCCAATGTTTCCAGTGTCTTTTTATTTTTCAGCTTTTGACGAGAGTTTTTAAGACTTAATGAAAACTAATGTTTTTTTATGTTTCAGACCTAATTGAAGAGAATGAGGGGAGTAAAGAGGAACATCATGTCAAAATTGAGGAAAAAACTCATTTACAGACTGATGATATTTTGAAAAGTAGAGACAAGAATTGTTTCACCTGCACCAGCACTCAGTGTGGGAAGAGTTTTGAAAGACAAAGCAGTCTTAAAATTCACATAAGGATCCACACTGGACAGAAACCATTTACTTGCACTCAGTGTGGGAAGAGTTACAGCCAGTCATCATCCCTTAATAAACACATGACGGTCCACACTGGAGACAAACCATTTACTTGTACTCGGTGTGGGAAGAGTTTCAGCTATTCATCATCCCTTAATCAACACATGAGGATCCACACTGGAGAGAAACCACTCACTTGCACTCAGTGTGGGAAGAGTTTCAGTCAATCATCATCCCTTAATAAACACATCACAGTCCACACTGGTGAGAAACCATTTACTTGCACTCAGTGTGGGAAGAGTTTCAGCCAGTCATCATCCCTTAATCTACACATGAGGAACCACACTGGTGAGAAACCTTTCACATGCACTCAGTGTGGGAAGAGTTTCAGCCAATCATCACACCTTAATGAACACATGATGACCCACACTGGAGAGAAACCATTCCCATGCACTCAGTGTTGGAAGAGTTTTAACTACTTATCACACCTTAATCAACACATGAGGGTCCACACTGGAGAGAAACCATTCACATGCACTCAGTGTGGGAAGAGTTTCAGCATATCATCATCCCTTAATCTACACATGAGGATCCACACTGGAGAGAAACCATTCACATGCACTCAGTGTGGGAAGAGTTTTAACTACTCATCACACCTTAATCAACACATGAGGATCCACACTGGAGAGAAACCCTTCACATGCACTCAGTGTGGGAAGAGTTTCAGCATATCATCATCCCTTAATCTACACATGAGGATCCACACTGGAAAGAAACCATTCACTTGCACTCAGTGTGGGAAGAGTTTTAACCGCTCATCAAACCTTTATCAACACATGAGGATCCACACTGGAGAGAAACCATTCGTTTGCACTCAGTGTGGGAAGAGTTTCAGCCAATCATCATCCCTTAATAAACACATGACGGTCCACACTGGAGAGAAACCATTTACATGCCCTTAAGCCGCTAGACATTTCTCCCCATAGACTTCCATTCATACGCACGCAAATGCGTCAGACCGGAAATGCAAGTTTGTGCATCAAGTTTCGCAGTTCACTGCCTTGAAAAGTTCAAGCTTTGTGAAAGCTGACCTGCGAAATCGCATCACTTGACTGTGAGACCAATCGAACATCAAAACATTACCTCTCTGGACAGAAATTTTAAATATGGACCAATCGCTCACTTTTTTAATGTCTAATCATCTTGTTTAATCCCTCCCCTTTTCGCGGTGCCGTACAACATAATTTTAGAAATGGGTATATAAAAGTTGTTGTGCTAGCTACCCCAGGACGCTGTGGCTACTCGGGAGTCCTCATGTCAAAACCTGCCATCTCATTGACTCTTTAACCATATGGTTTTGTTTTGCATTACTTTTATCATGTAGGTAAAGTGTTGTTGTGATTATATCCTAAGTTGTTTATCTTCATTATATCCCTAGACATTTGTTGGTTGCTTTGATTGTTCTATGAGTTACGTTTTATAATAAATTATTTGCATTCAGGCTTTTTTGTTGGCTCATCTCTCTTTCATGTTGTGGCTCAAACAAGGGGGTCATGTCTCCGGTTGTATCCGAGATCTTGTCCTTTCAGTCATGACCATAGGTGAGAGTAGGAACCTTGATTGAGAACATTGCCTTTTGTCTAACATTGCCTTTTGCTCCTTCACCACAACAAACAATCACATCAGCCGCATTACTGCTGCCGCTGCACTGATCCATCTTTTAATCTCACATTCCATTCCTCATGAAAAAAAATGCAGATACTTGAACTCTATTTGGGGTAAGGACTCTACTCCAAATTGGAGATGGCCACCGTTTTCCAGTCAAGCACCATGGTTTCTGAATTACAGGTGCTGTTTCTTTCCCTGCCATCACAATCAGCAGTCCCACTGCATGATGAAGGTCCATGTCCTATGAAGCCAAAAGGACAACGTTATTTGCAAATGGCAGAGACAGTCCTAGCCTGCACCTTCAATTTTGTCAGTAAAAATTATTATATTTTTGAGATCAGCCTCAAAATTAACACATTTACAAATTAAAATTAATAATTAGACTGATGGATAGACATTGTAGTGGTGGAAGGGGAAGTAGGATGGCTTGTTCAAATATAAACCAAGATGGAGCTCTCTCAGGAGGGATGGACCAGTGCGCGAGATGTCTCAGACTGAAGGTGTAATAATGAAATAAATGCTCAGGAAGCTCCAACCCTTTTTAATCAACTGACTGTTGCGATGTACTCCTATGCAACCAAGGGGGCTTATTGTTCCAGAGAAATTAATTGACTAAATTGTCAAACTGTTTTAAATATTGTAAAGAAATATTTACAGGGATATACTGAAATAGAGAAGTAACTTTAAGAAGGCAATTCTTTTTGAGTATGATAGTTTGTTATTTTGAGTACCTCAGAGCAGTGGTTCTCAATTCTGGTGCTTGTGCAAAATGAGTTGACAACGGTTCCAAATTATTTTATCTCTTATTACTAGATCTTAGAATCACACATGAGAAACCACAAAAGCAGAGATTTGGCTTCTCTATAACTGCTTAAGAGCAATTTGCACCAGATCAGCTAGAGACAACATTCAAGTTTCCTTCGTCAACTGGCCTCAACGAAACACGGCGTTGATGATTGGTTGGTGACTCAGCTTCAGTGACGTCCTTGGGATTCACTCGCTTGTGAGTGGAAGTTGTCCTGGGTTATCGGGGTAACAGACTCTGCGGTTTGCAGAAGTTTTTTTGCGGTTTTGGCGGTTTCCAAATTTTCAGAGGTTGCATGGAAAGTTCTTTGCGAACCGATTGTGTGGCGGTGCAGTGTCCTAGAGCAAGGCGAAAGGGGGCAGAGAGCAGCAGTGAACTAATGCAAAAGCAAAGTTTTACTATTGCAGTAGGTTTTTAAGTGATCTGGTTTGGCCCATCCCACTGGCACTGTCTTCCAATGAGCAGTTGCCATGGAGAGTGGGCCCACACCCCATACCATTATGCTCAGGGTAAGTCATTGTGGTAAAATATCTTGTAAGTTCGTTACTAACTTACATGAAGTGTTACAAGACAAATACTGTTTCTGATACTAGCTTTGCATTTACACTAATTTATTGAAAATATCACTAGCTTTTGTTTAGCACCAGACATCATACATTTCAGACACATACAGAAGGATTCATCTGCTATAAGGGTTAAAAAAAACAATGAACTTGGTTGCAATAAACACATGTAGTATTCAAAGAAAGCCACTCCCCCAGAGGGACAAATTTAGTGATCTCCTTAAATCTCTGAAATTTTTCTGAAGTAGCACACAATCCTTAAATTCACAAATCCAATTTTGTTGAATGTGTGGAGTTGCAGGGAAGGTGGTGTAAGCAGATGAGTAAGCAGTTGGTGATATTTTTTCCAAGCCAATAGTTTGATGTCACAGGCAGTTTGATGTGAGTTAAAAATTTGGAAATTCAGTTAAAAACAGCCCTTTGTAGTGTTTTGGCATTAAATCGAAGGAGAGAGACTGGTCTGTATTTTTCATCCAATGAGTGATGTTTTATGAACAGTGAGGTTACCCAGACCTGTGTAACCCCAGACAGGATGTTAAAGTGGAACAGAGTGTTTCTGCTGCACTATTTACATCAAGAAGTGAGAACTGTGTGTGTAAGGGAAGAGAGGATGTAACAGTGGAGGAGAAGTGTGTGGAGGACAAACCAATTTTTACTAGTAGCAATTTAGTTGTTGAAATCAACAATTGAATTTTTGATATCATCAATTAAGTCTGAATGGCAGCCTACATTTAGTGAAGTATAACAAAATAATTTTGAGAGGAGCGCATGATACGATTGACCGCAGCTTGTCTCTCATTTACAATCATTAGTTAGCCAATCAGATTAATCCAAACTCGCTATAAGAAGCCTAGCAAAAAATGACTCGCTATCTTCGTTTAATGTAGAAAGCTCTTAACAGGACTACTCCAGCTCCTTCACAAGCTTCTAAAATTCAACATCTTTCTACAACCCATCAACAATTCTAAAACCATCATCTGACTACGATAAATCAACAACAACAGCAATACAACAACAACGGAAATAAGAAAACAGCAGCATCAAATCTACTCTCACATCAACAAACAGCAACATGGACTGGAACGAAATCTCCACTCTCCCAGAAACACCAGCCCTGGCTCAACAACACCAAGCTCAGCCTGGAAGCCGACTCGATACAGAGGCTCCAATAAGAGGCCGAAGGCCTATCCGCTCTATTTCAGCAAGGACGCAATGCCCATCTCCCGTCACTCCGAATCGCCACCCACCTTCTCCAGCTTCTTCATACGCCTCTGCAAGATCATCATCCCTCACTTCCAACAAGATGACAGTGACCGAACTTTGCCAGACCCTCATAAATGTCAGAATTTCCATCCCCAGCCGCTGCAATAAGACGGAACTACTAAAACTCTATGAATCCATCTCATCACCAACTCCGCCCCCTCAGGACAGCAGAACCGCTTGCTCCCCCCACACCCCCTATCCTCAACCCACCACAGCCCCACATGCACAAAATCTCCCTGGACCATCAAAGAAAGCAACTAAGAAAAGCAAAAAACAGCAATCCCATGAAACCGGACAAACTGTACCTACCATAACATTCCAAAGCTTGGACAATCCACCTGATAATGACGCCACTCTCGGGCTACCCACCCCCCTCCCTTCGCCTCCAGCTCCACATTCCAGTGAAAACTCCAGGCCTACTTTTCCTGCCATCCCCTCCACTCTCAACCCTCCTCAATTCTCTCTCCCTTCCAACCTCCCTCACTCTTCCACCGAGCTTAATTCTACCTAGTCTTTCTCTACAAGTTTCTCTACACTCTTCCTCTCCTCTACATCCCTTCCCCAAGCACCCACCTCCATTACTAACCCTCCCCAACAGTCAACCCTCCCTACTCACATTTCTTCCGCACGGCCCCCCTTCACCCTAACCACAGCCACGCCCCTTCTCATTCCACATAATGCTCCAGTCCTGGAACCACCCCGATCTCCAAAGCCATCAAAAACCTCATCCTATCAGGTGCTGACATCGACCTTTCTACACTGCTTTCACCCATAGCACCTCCCTCAGCAGAACGACAGGTGGATTTTGGCGAATTCACTATTACACTTAAATCACCCGCTAGCTCACAAACCCACACACTTTCATTAGCTAAATTTCACGTAGCATTTTCACATTATACAGAAACCATCTGTTCAGTCTTTCCCCATAGGAGGCCATCTCCTGTGAGGCAACACATTTTTACACGTACCACAAATTATTTTCTGCAAAATGCGCTATTCGCATTACTCAGTAGAATCAGTGTCCCTACTGGGATCAAAATCTGCACATGACTACTTCCTGTCCCTTCATAATCTCCTCCTCCAACAAAGAACAACAAATCCCAAGACCCACCAGCTACGTGGACACCCCCCCCCCTCTCTCTCTATAAATTTATCCATATCTGCAATTACTTTTAAAATGTCTGGGTAAAAAACAAAACTTTTTTCATGTTTTCTTTAACTGCCTATCAACACCTTAGCAACCACCTAGCAACACTTTTCAGGTTGCTAAGGTGTTGCTAACCCGTTAAGTAGTTGCTAAGGTTTTGCTAGGTGGTTGCTAATGTGTTCATAGGCGGTTGCTAAGGTGTTGATAGGCAGTTGCTAAGGAGTTGCTAGGTGGTTGTTAAGGTGTTAGTAGGTGGTTACTAAGGTGTTGCTAGGCGGTTGCTAAGGTGTTATAAGGTTGCTAAGGCATTGCTAAGGTGTTGCTAGGGTGTTATTATTATTATGCATATTATGATAGGTGGAGAGTCCGTTAGAAACTGCATCTGTCACTGCTGAGTCTACTGTCACTGCATCTGAGCCTAATTCCCTTTTCCCTCGCATGTGACCAAGTTGATGACATTGATGCTAAAGATGGAATAGTGCTCCATCATACACATCAACAGTCTGCTAGACTACAAAATTCTGAAATCTTGTGCGATCTAAACACTCATTTATTCTCTATCTTTAATCTTCGATTTTTCCTCTCTCTTTAATGATGTACCTTTGCACACGATCGTCCTAGAACATGACATTGATGTTGGTTATGCCATCCCGATTAAACAAAAGAGAAGTAATGCAAAATGAAGCAAAGTACTTGTTGGAGAATGAGTTTGCTAAACCCATTAGCAGTCCATGGATCTCCCCGTGTTTGCTGGTTCCAAAGAGCGATGGAACTGTTAGATTCTGCACTGATTATCGCAAAGTTAATGCAGTTACCGTTTCAGATTGTTTTCCTTTGCCACGGATGGAGGACTGCGTCGATAACCTTGGCTCGGCACGTTATGTTAACAGATTAGGTTTGCTGCGAGCTTATTGGCAGGTGGCTCTTACAGCTCCTGCCTCTGACATTTCAGCTTTCGTTACCCCTGACAAACTTTCTACAATATTCTCATATGGCGTTCCGAATGTGTAACGCACCAGCCTTGTTCCAGCGCCTTATTAATATTGTGTTGCCAGGAGTGCCGAACTGTAATGCTTATTTGGACGATTTAGCTGTGTATTCTAGTGACTGGGTTGAGCATGTTAATTCCCTCCAAACTGTGTTTGAGCGTCTTGCAAAAGCTTCATTGACGTTAAATTTAGCCACGTGTGAATTCGGACAAGCAACTATTACCTATTTAGGTAAATAAGTTGGCCAAGGTTAAGTGCGCCCTCTTGAAGCGAAAGTGACAGCTATTTCTGAATTCCTAGCTCTCAACTACCAGACGTGAGCTTCGCAGGTTTTTAGGAATGGCTGGTTACTATCACGGCTTATGAAAGAACTTTTCTTATATTGCACATCCACTAACCTCAATTTTGAGTCCATCCTGTTCGTTTTGTTGGTCTGATGATTACCAACATGCTTTTGATTCCATCAAGGCTTTTTTAAATAACTCATGTGCTGGCTGCACCTGACTTTTCCTCTCCTTTCAAGTTGGAGATAGATGCGAGTGCTGTGGGCACGGGAGCTGTTTTGCTGCAGAAGGATCAAGTTGGTGTTGATCATCCTATTTGTTATTTTTCATGCAAAATTAACAAACATCAAAGAAATTCTTCTACAATCGAAAAAACCATTAGCGTTGTTGATGGCTCTTCAGTACTTTGATGTGTATGTGGGCTCCAGTAATTTGCCAGTTACCGTGTTCATGGATCATAATCCACTCGTTTTCCTTACTCGGTTGAACATCAGGACCAGTGCTTAATGCCTTAGTCTTTGATTGTACAAGGTTATAACTTGGTTATTAAACACAAGAAAAGTGTGGATAACGTTATAGCTGATGCTTTGTCTAGAGTGTAAAGATCTAAACAAATATATGTACTATCATATAGTTTGTTCTTGGGGGTGGAAGTGTTACGGTCTGTGGAAATTTGTATTTTAATGCTTTTCTCCCTCTATGTTTTTCACTGGCTGTTTCTCAATATGTGTTCTTCAGCGGTCTTGCGTCCTCGTGTAACGTCCTCATCAGTAGCCAAAGTTCAGTTGCAATACTCAAGACCTCAACAACAGAGGACGCGTGAAACTTCCCGGATGTGTTCTTGAAATTGAGGACGCACCGATGCAGACTTGAGCACCGAACTCACTCTATAATTTCCAGAATTTATTGCGACTAGATGTGTGAAGCTCAGGTTTTTATTTAGATTTATTATAAAAGTTTAAAGATATAATTTATTTACCTCAGGAGTTTCCCTAACTGAAACGATTATAGTAAACATTACCATGAAAATCTTAATAAAGGAATAAACACATTAAGAGTGTTTGCTGAAATTCGCATTAAAATCTGTTTTATTTATATTGTGCAACCGATATTTATATTGTTTTTATGCAGAGTATATATTTTGAAAAGGGGAAAAACAGTTAATCGTTTTATGAATGCTGTAATGTTTAAGTAATTTTCCATTTAAAACGCGTGAAGGTCATGTGGCCATCAGGAATGCAGCATCTCATTCCTCACAGGACGCATTCTCTGTTCTCGTGGTCTCCCGAGTTCGTTCTTCCGAGGACACCTGGAAAGACCGGTCTTTATAAGAACGCAAGTCCGTTCTCTGCGTTCTTGGAATTGAGAAACAGCCCATTGTCTCCCCTCACTCTAGCTCTCCCTCTCCTTGTCTGTCATTCGCTCTTTGTCTCGCCCTATCACCTTTTGTTCCGCTATTTTCTCTCTCCCAGGTACCCGCTGATTGGATCCCAAGCCTGTCACTCCTCATTAGCACGTTTCCTCCTGGACCAATTAGGCTTTGTTCCGCAAACTTTAAATTCGACCGGCACGCCTTGTTTTACAGAGGGATGTGTGTGTGTGTGTGTGTGTGTGTGTGTGTGTGTTGGTTTATGTTCGCTCGCTTATGATTATGCTGTATTTTTTGTTCCCTGTCTCTGAATAATTATACACCAATGTAAAGTAATTCAATATGGTTAAAGAGTTTATCATTCTTTTTTGGGGAAAAGGAATAGGTTACAAAGTCACTCGACATACATTTTGACCGTAGGCATCTATATTGTTCAGAAACACTAGATAAGTGGGTGAGCGCTGCTTTTTGTATTTTTGTTTATTATTTCAGGAAGTTTATGTTATTGGCATCGCATATGTTGAAGATTTCAGTTTCTTTTTCACATTTTGATTTTCATTAGTAAGTTTAGAGGGGATCTTGTGTTCTAGTTTAGGTGGCTTTTGGTTTTGTTTAATTCTTTGCTTTGGTGCCACTCTAGTTCCTTTCCCCCTGAAACTTTTGGTTTGATTCAAGATTTATTTTTGGCCTTATTAGATAGGACAGTATTTAGACAGGAAGCAAAGTTGGAGAGAGAGAGGGGTAGGGAAATGTCATCGAGCCGGTATTCGAACTCGGGACGCCCTGACGTGTTACTGCACCATATGTCGATGCACTAACCACTAGGCTATTGCACTGACCTGATTGCTTTTTTTCATGCATCGTACAAAGCACACATATAAGCCTCTTTTGTTGGCTTCATCTCTATTCTCCTCATAAGAGGAATAAACAAATTAATTGCTAAACTCATGTCCTTCTGTATTTTCCGTCCATCTACTACTCCAGTAATAATCTAATATTGTAAATGTTACGTTTACTCTCCCTAGAAAACTTATTAAATCATAACAAGGTCTAGTACAAATTAGTTAAACTAAGATAAAATAGTATTTTTATTTTCATTAGAAGCAAAAATGTCAACAAGGATAATAATACCACCTAAAGCAAGAGGCTCAGAAGAAAAATATTAAAGGGTTGACATTACATTGTGAAAAATGCTGGGTTTCACACAGTTGATTTGTATTGGGACAAAATGGGGGAATTAACTTAGCTTGGTTTTTACAAATTTAGGTGGATTGATCATAAAAAATAAGCTCAAATACCTCAAGAATTGTATTGTTTCAGCTCAATTTGAATCAGTAGACTGATCAAACAGCAAATTACATTTTTAAATGTAGGAGCATTACTGGAAACATTAAGTTTTTATAATATATCAAAACATTCAGTAAAAAACATACATCTAAAAATGGAAAATGTCTCCAGAAATTTTTAAACAAATGAGGCCCACCTGTGATTTGTTGCGAATGCCATTATCCTGGACACATGTGAAGGCAATTTACACGAATGACTGGATTAAGCTGCGGTCACACTGGGCTTTTCCTCCCATAGTCTTCCATTCATACGCACGCAAATGCGTCAGACCCGAAACGCAAGGTCATGTGTCAAGTTTTGCATGTCGCTGCGGTGCAAAGTTCAAGCTTGGTGAACTCTGACCTGCGAAATCGCATCACTTGACTGCGTGAGACCAATCGAGGATCAAAACATGACCTCTCTGGACAGAAATTTAAAACATGGAGCAATCGCTCAATTTTTTATGTCTAATCATCTTGTTTAATACCGCCCCTTTTCGCAACGCCAACTGACAAAATCAGACAAAACAAAACTAGCAAAAGTAGACAAAATCAGACAAAACAAAAAGTTGAAAAAATCTGACAAAACAAAACTAGAAAAAAGTAGACAAAATCAGACAAACAAAACTAGACAAAAGTAGACAAAATCAGACAAAACAAAATGGAACAAAAGTAGACAAAATCTGACAAACAAAACTAGACAAAAGTAGACAAAATCAGACAAAACAAAATGGGACAAAAGTAGACAAAATCTGACAAAACTAAACAAAAGTAGACAAAATCAGACAAAACAAAATTGGACAAAAGTAGACAAAATCAGACAAAACAAAACTAGACAAAAGTAGACAAAATCAGACAAAACAAAATTGGACAAAAGTAGACAAAATCTGACAAAACAAAAGTAGAAAAATTCAGACAAAACAAAAGTAGACAAAATCAAACAAAACAAAACCAGACAAAAGTAGACAAATCTGACAAAACAAAAAAAGACAAAATCAGACAAAACGCATTTAGACAAAATCAGACAAAACAAAAATAGACAAAATCAGACAAAACAAAACTAGACAAAAGTAGACAAAATTAGACAAAACGAAATTAGACAAAACTAAACAAAACGAGACAAAACTAGACAAAAGTAGAAAAAATCTGACAAAACAAAAATAGACAAAATCAGACAAAACAAAAGTAGACAAAATCTGACAAAACAAAACTAGACAAAATCTGACAAACAAAACTAGACAAAATCGGACAAAACTAAACAAATCTAGACAAAACTAAACAAATCTAGACAAAAGTAGATCAAATCAGACAAAACAAAAATAGACAAAATCAGACAAAACAAAAGTAGACAAAATTTGACAAACAAAACTAGACAAAAATAGACAAAATCAGACAAAACGAAACTAGACAAAAGTAAACAAAATCGGACAAAACTAGACAAAACTAAACAAACCTAGACAAAACTAAACAAAAAATAGACAAAATCAGACAAAACTAAACAAAAGTAGACAAAATTATACAAAACAAAACTAGACAAAAGTAGACAAAATCAGACAAAACAAAAGTAGACAAAATCAGACAAAACAAAGCTAGACAAATGTAGACCAAATCTGACAAAACAAAACTAGACAAAAGTAGACAAAATCAGACAAAACAAAACTAGACAAAAGTAGACAAAATCAGACAAACAAAAGTAGACAAAATCAGACAAAACAAAGCTAGACAAATGTAGACAAAATCAGACAAAACTAAAGTAGACAAAACTAAACAAAAGTAGACAAAATCAGACAAAACGAAATTAGACAAAACTAAACAAAACGAGACAAAACTAAACAAAACTAGACAAAAGTAGACAAAATCTGACAAAACAAAACTAGACAAAAAAGACAAAATCAGACAAAACAAAACTAGACAAAAGTAGAAAAAATCTGACAAAACAAAAAATAGACAAAATCATACAAAACAAAAGTAGACAAAATCAGACAAAACAAAACTAGACAAAATCGGACAAACAAAACTAGACAAAACAAAAGTAGACATAATCGGACAAAACTAAACAAATCTAGACAAAACTAAACAAACCTAGACAAAAGTAGATAAAATCAGGCAAAACAAAAATAGACAAAATCAGACAAAGCAAAAGTAGACAAAATTTGACAAAACAAAACTAGAAAAAGTAGACAAAATCAGACAAACAAAACTAGACAAAAGTAAACAAAATCGGACAAAACTAAACAAAACGAGCCAAAACTAAACAAAAATAGACAAAACAAAATTGGACAAAAGTAGACAAAATCAGACAAAACAAAAGTAGAAAAAATTCAGACAAAACAAAACTAGACAAAAGTAAACAAAATCAGACAAATGTAGACAAAATCAGACAAAACTAAAGTAGACAAAACTAAACAAAAGTAGACAAAACGAAATTAGACAAAACTAAACAAAACTAGACAAAAAAGACAAAATCAGACAAAATGCATTTAGACAAAATCAGACAAAACAAAAATAGACAAAATCAGACAAAACAAAACTAGACAAAAGTAGAAAAAATCTGACAAAACAAAATAGACAAAATCATACAAAACAAAAGTAGACAAAATCAGACAAAACGCACCTAGACAAAATCAGACAAAACAAAACTAGACAAAATCTGACAAACAAAACTAGACAAAACAAAAGTAGACATAATCAGACAAAACTAAACAAATCTAGACAAAACTAAACAAACCTAGACAAAAGTAGATAAAATCAGGCAAAACAAAAATAGACAAAATCAGACAAAACAAAAGTAGACAAAATTTGACAAAACAAAACTAGAAAAAAGTAGACAAAATCAGACAAACAAAACTAGACAAAAAAATTAGACAAAAGTAGACAAAATCAGACAAACCGAAACTAGACAAAACTAGACAAAAGTAAACAAAATCGGACAAAACTAGACAAAACTAAACAAAAATTGACAAAATCAGACAAAACTAAACAAAACAAGACAAAACTAAACAAAAATAGACAAAATCAGACAAAACTAAACAAAATCAGACAAAACAAAACTAGACAAAAGTAGACAAAATCAGACAAAATGCATCTAGACAAAATCAGACAAAACAAAAGTAGACAAAATCTGACAAAACAAAACTAGACAAAAGTAGACAAAATCAGACAAACAAAACAAGACAAAACTAAACAAATTTAGACAGAACTAAACAAACCTAGGCAAAACAAAACTAAACTAAATCAGACAAAACTAAACAAAATGAGACAAAACTAAACAAAACTAGACAAAAGTAGACAAAATCAGACAAAATGCATCTAGAAAAAATCAGACAAAAAAAAAACTAGACAAGAGTAGAAAAATCAGACAAAACTAGACAAAAGTAGATAAAATCAGACAAAACAAAACTAGACAAAAGTAGACAAAATCAGACAAAACACATCTATACAAAATCAGACAAAACAAAAGTAGAGAAAATCTGGCAAAACAAAACTAGACAAAAATAGACAAAATCAGACAAAACAAAATTAGACAAAACTAAACAAAATCAGACAAAACTAGACAAAATCGGACAAAACTAAACAAATCTAGACAAAACTAAACAAACCTAGACAAAAGTAGATAAAATCAGACAAAACAAAAATAGACAAAATCAGACAAAACAATAGACAAAAGTAGACAAAATCAGATAAAATGCATCTAGACAAAAACAAAACTAGGCAAAACAAAACTAGACAAGAGTAGACAAAATCAGACAAAACTAGACAAAATCAGTCAAACAAAACTAGGCAAAACAAAACGAGACAAAATTAGATAAAATCAGACAAAACAATGTCCACCATGTCCCTTTAATTTCCTTTTCACCATTTATAGCTAAGCCTAATGGTTCAGCAACTAGTGTGTATAATAACGCTGATAAAGGACATCCTTGTCTTATAGATCTGGAAATCTCAGTGTAGTCTGTTAAAAATCCATTTATTTTAAAACAACTAAAAATATCTGTATAAAAACATTTGATCCACTTAATGAAATTCTCACCAAGCCAAATTTCTGGATTAAGTCAAATAAATAGCTGTGCTCAACTCTATTAAAAGCTTTCTCTAGATCTATGCTGAATAAAAATCCTTTTTTATCTATATGTATCAGATTAAATCTCTTATACTTGTTATTGTGTCTGCTATATCTCTGCCTATTACACCATGAGCTTGATTAGTTGTGATAAGAGTGGGAACTACCTTTTTAAGTCTGTTTGCTAAAATCTTTGCTAATATTTTATAATCTGTATTAAGCATACTTAAAGGTCTATAATTTTGCAAATCATCTTTATCACCTTTATTTTTATAAATTATTTTGATCATTCCTTTCTTCATACTCTCACTCAACTCTCCTTTTTTAAAAACAGCAGTAAAAAGATCTTTTAAAATTGGAATTAAAACATCTTTAAAAGTCTTATAAAATTCGGATGACAAACCGTCTAAACCAGGGCTTTTCCCATTGCTTAATTGTGTTATAGCTTCATTTATCTCATCTTCAGTTATATCACTATCACACCGTTCTTTATCCTCTTCACTTACTTTAACCTTTATTTGATTCAATAAAAAATCCTTATCTTCTTCATGAACTCCTTCTCCCTTAAACAAAATTCCATAGAAATCTTTAACTGCTCTTAAAATACTTTCTTTATCTTTGACATTTTCCCCTTTTATTGAGACATTCTTTATCAAATCGGCTTTTTGTCGTGTTTTTTCTAAATCATAAAAGAACTTTGTACTTCTTTCTCCTTCCACTGTATTTTTCATCTTACTTCTTATTCTAGCTCCCATACATTTTTCCTCTTCTACTTTTTTCAGTTTCTCTTCTAATATCACTATTCTCCTAATATCCATATTTCCTTCTGTTATCTTTTCCATTTCATTCTCCCATTCTTTGTTTAATTGTCTTTCTTTAGCTTGATTAGCTTTCTGCATTTTCTTTGAACATTCTATTGAGAATCTTTTGGCCTCTAATTTGACATTGTCCCACCACACACTTATTTCTTCATCATATAACTCATCATTTACACTATTAATAATAATATTTTCCATTTCAGTTTTTATAAAAATCATTCTTTAAGAGCTCTGTGTTAAACACCCATACACCTGGTCCTCTTTCAACTCCACTGAAATCCATCATTACATACAAAAAATCATGGTCACTACAGCTAAAAATCTTATAAAAAATCTTTGAAAAAGATTCTAATCTTCTTGTACATAAAACATAGTCTAATCTACTTTGTTTTAAAACTGTATTCACCCACTGCCTTCTTGATTATTCTCTTTTGGCTCTATTTCTCTCTCTCCATACATCTACATATTTATGTTTTTCAATCATGTATTTCAGTTCTTTTCTTCCAACATCTGCTCTATAAACCATATAATCATCTACATCTATCCTTTCTAAAACAGTGTTAAAATCTCCTAAGACAATAACATTATTCCATCCACTCATTAAAACACTTAGGTCCTTTAAAAAAGTAACTCTTTCCAAGTCTTGATTTGGAGCATGGATGTTACATATTGTTATTTCTTCACCCTTATTTATTATTTTAATAGTTAAGATCCTTCCATAGTTATCTTTAAATAAAACATCAAATGAGCATCCTATTCCTCTTCTAATTAATATTGCCATGCCTTTTTTCTTATTTGGGTCATTATTATACAATATTTCCCCATCCCAACATTTTTTAAACTCATTAATAATCGTTTCATTCCATCCAGTCTCTTGTATACATATTATATCACATTTTTCTGTTAATGCAATTACATTTTCAAACTTCACTTTAGATGACAGCCCTCTTACATTAATTGAAACCAAACATAAGTTGTTCATTAGAAATATAAAAGAAAACAAGCCATCCAAACAAAAGAAAATCCAAATTAAACAAGCCATCAATCATCTGTAGTCTTCTTTATCTAAAATCTTAGATCAGTTCTGTCAGTTTTTAGTTTTGCTTTTGCTTCTTTTCGTAATTTCTGTTTCTTAAGCACTTGCTGAATATTTATTTGTACAGTTTTTCTGCGTCTTCTGTTTATGCTGTCTATTGTTCTGTCTTTAGTCCCAATATTTATTTCATCATTATCATCATCGCTTACCTCTTCCTCAATTCTGCTTTCTGTATTTTCACCCGCTGCTCCTTGTTCTTTTTCCATGTCCTGTCCATCGTCTTTCATTAGATGTTGTGTCTCAGTCTCTACTGCATCTCCTTCATCCTCTTCACTCATAGCCTGCTCCTCTTCTTGTTCATTCAAACCATCCGGTGTTAATTCCTGTGCTTCATCCTCACTTTCTTCATCGCTTGATTTCTCAGTTGGTTTATGCATTTCCATCACTCCAGTGTCTTCCTCATCCGATTCACATCTGCACCACAATGTTGTCTTTTTGCAGCCTTGGCACCGTGGGGCTTTACAGTCCCGCGCAAAATGCCCCTGCTCCAGACATTCTCTACACACAAATTGTGGGCAGTCTTTTTTTTCATGTTCAGTGCTTCCACATAATCTGCATGTTTTTATCTGCTGATCATGTATCACTCTAAAATATTTGGGTCCTTCCTCTGTATCAAATTTGACATTGTAAGGAAGAGTTGTGACTTCTTTTGGAAATTTCACTCTGATGAATCTTGTTCCGTCAGCCACAGTTGTTCCTGGATGATACCTTCTTCTTAGTGGGAGAATTGGAGAAACTCCCCAGTCCACAAGCTTTTAGATGATTTCACTATCTTGAATATAGTTGGGTAAATTTAAAAAAGAAACCATTCTCTCAGTTGCGCAGAGTTTTGATATCTCACAGAATTGTTGGTTAATCATGAGTCCATCCATTAAATGATCACAGTCTGTTTCATTTTCCATTGTTAGTTCATAGTCAAAGTTTGATTTTTTTCTCAGTCCAAACAATTTTCCAACTCCAGTCTTTCCTTCCACAGCCTTTATAATCATAACTACTGTGATATTTTCAGGATCTTTCACAGTCATTGTCAGAGTTGTTTCTTTTTTATATTGTCTCTGAAATCTTGCTTGACTTTTCAGTTTGTTTATCATCTCATTTCTTTGACTTGTTTGTAGGGTGTTTTCCAAACGTTCAGGAATTGCTTTACCTTTTGTTTGTTGTATTTCTCCACTTCCTCCTCTACTTGTGTCTGATCTGTTTTTCCTCCTTTCGTGCCACAACAGTTGCCCATGTGTCATTATTACCGATGTCCTTGTTTGAATCTCCTGAATTGCTATCTTCAGGAGTAGCTTTGTCCGTGTTGCCATAGTCCATATTCAGTTCCTGTTCCTTTACCGGGGTGTCCATCCTTTCAAACGGTTTTAACCCCAAACAGATAAGACTGTCTGGGGTTTAACTAAAACTAAACAAAATTTATATAACTTATTTCTGTCAAAATCAAGAAAAAAACAATAAAGAAAATCAAAATGGGAGAGCCTTTCTCTCCCTACTGCCACCTCACACTTCCTTGAAAGCAGTGACTCAGTCAAACTCAAGGGGGCGTGCTCAGGGTGGTATGGCCGTAAGCGAGAGCAGTTGTCAAGAGTTGGCTATTTAAAAACAGGTGCAGTACCAGGAGCCGAGAGCAACTCAGCTTGCCTGGACACAGCAGCCACAGAAACAATGCCCTTGTCACCTCAATTGTTTCCCTGTATTTTTTTTTTTCAATTAATGTATTCATTTATTTTTTTTTTGGCAAATGAAGGAATTCAAAAAGCTTACAGCACCTGGTATTCCCAGGCGGTCTCCCATCCAAGTACTAACCAGGCCCAACCCTGCTTAGCTTCCGAGTTCAGATGAGATCAGGCATTGCCAGGGTGGTATGGCCGTAAGCAAGAGCAGTCGTCAAGAGTTGGCTATTTAAAAACAGGTGCAGTACCAGGAGCCGAGAGCAACTCAGCTTGCCTGGACACAGCAGCCACAGAAACAATGCCCTTGTCACCTCAATTGTTTCCCTGTATTTTTTTTTTTTCAATTAATGTATTCATTTATTTTTTTTTGGCAAATGAAGGAATTCAAAAAGCTTACAGCACCTGGTATTCCCAGGCGGTCTTCCATCCAAGTACTAACCAGGCCCAACCCTGCTTAGCTTCCAAGTTCAGATGAGATCAGGCATTGCCAGGGTGGTATGGCCGTAAGCGAGAGCAGTCGTCAAGAGTTGGCTATTTAAAAACAGGTGCAGTACCAGGAGCCGAGAGCAACTCAGCTTGCCTGGACACAGCAGCCACAGAAACAATGCCCTTGTCACCTCAATTGTTTCACTGTATTTTTTTTTTTTTCAATTAATGTATTCATTTTTTTTTTTTTTTGGCAAATGAAGGAATTCAAAAAGCTTACAGCACCTGGTATTCCCAGGCGGTCTCCCATCCAAGTACTAACCAGGCCCAACCCTGCTTAGCTTCCGAGTTCAGATGAGATCAGGCATTGCCTTTTTTTTTTTTTTTTTTTTTTTTAATTAAAAATAATTTCAGTTACAATTTTACACGGTAAAGCATAATACAGTACATATTAAAAAATCATTTGGAATCAAAAACATTAAAACTGTGGTAAATTCCAGTTCATTTCTTTAAAAACTTGACATGCTTTGTTTGTCAAGATTTTGTGCAGTTCACCTAAATTGTCCTCGTTTTTATAATATATATACAGTTTGTACAGTTGTATCCTTCCGTTTTCCTCCTTAAAATTGCCCATACATTCATCACAATTTTCTCTTTTTTTGCCACAATTCTTCTTTCCCACATTGCATTCTTCATCAGCATGATACACAGGTTGACAATTTTCTTATTTTCATTTTTCTTATTCCATCCCAACATCAATACTCTGTTCCATTCTGTTTCATTTTCATCCCAGTCTCCAAGTAGTCCTTTATTTAAAACTTTACAATCTTTTAAGAAACTTTCCAATTCTTGACAATATAAAAACATGTGTAAAAAACCCTCTTCTTCTTTTTGACATACTTTACATATTGCACTTTGTTCCATCCCTATCTTGTTTAAAATGACATCTGAAAAGATTGCTTTGTGTCTTATTAAAAATTCTAGACATTCGACTTTTGTTTCTACATACCTTCCTTTCATGTTTCCCCATATTTCATTTGCTTTTACATTGTATTTTTCCATCCAGTATTTGTTTGCTGTTGGTTCTTTAAAAACTTTCTCTCTAAAAAAACAATAAATATTTCTCACAGTACATTCTTTAAAATCGTGTGTTTTTTCTCCTATTTTCACATACACTTCATTTGTTTCTTTTTCTTTTTCAAAATTGTCTATGCTTCGTATCCATTCTTTCGGAATTGCCTGTTTAATTTTGTCAAGATTTTTCTCAATTTCCCTTCTGTTGTATTCCTCTTTCGCCTCCTCCATTGTGTCTATAACATATTGTTCAGTTAAAAATCCTTCTTTAAATTCATATAAAATGTCCCTTACTTTTAAAATGCCAACTTCTATCCATTTCTTAAAAAATAAAACCTTCCCTTGACTAAAAATGTTGTTGTTCAAGAAAAGAGGTTGGTTTAAAATGTTTTCCCTTCCATGTGGATTATATTGCACTATAGTTAAAAAGTTCCCCCATGCACTTAAAATTTCTCTATAAAATTCAGGTAAGTTTTCTGTCATCCAAGCTTTTGTTTTCATCCATAAAATCCCATCTCCCATGTTAAAATGACCACATTTGTTTAAAAAATATTTCATTGTTTTTTTCCACTCTGCTTTGTTTTCTTTTTCTAGATACTTCTTTATTCTTTTCACTCTTAAACTATTTTTCCTTTGTTCTACATCTATTAAACCCAACCCACCCTTGTCTGTTTCCCCTACAACTGTATTAAAAGCAATCCTTGGTGGCTTACCTCCCCATAAAAAATCAGTAAAACATTTTTTCAACCTCTTTTCTATCCACATTGGCATTTCTAAAACATATAAAACATGCCACAATTTAGACTCCATTAAAACATTTATAATCAAAACTTTTCCTTTTAATGTCAGTGTTCTTAGTTTCCAGTAATTTAACCTCCTTTCTATATCTGTTAAAAAACCCTCCCACATCTTATCTCTAGCTGTTCTGGCATCTTTCCCCATTAAAACCCCTAAAATCTTTATTTCTTCTACTTCTTTAAAATTGGTGCAATCTGCTAAATCTGTCTCCTTTCCAAACTTCATATAAACCGTTTTGTCTTCATTTACTTTACTTCCCGATCCTTTACAAAATTGTTGTACTATTTTCATTGCTTCTTTCACACTCTCTTTTCCTTTTACTATTAATGTAGTGTCATCTGCATATTGAAACATTTTATTTACTTTATTTTCTTCAATTTCCATTCCTTTTATTTTTTCTTCTTCACTGATAGCTAGGCCCAGGGATTCTGCCACAAGTGAATATAAGAGTGCTGACAGAGGACATCCTTGCCTTATCGATCTTGTTATTTTAAAACATTCTGTTAAAAAGCCATTACATTTAATTTGTGTTAAAATACCCTTATATAAAATCCTGATCCATTTTCTAAAAACTTCTCCAAAACCAAACTTTTAAGTGCTTCAAATAAAAACTGGTGTTCAACTCTGTCAAAAGCTTTTTCAAAATCCAAACTTATGATATATCCTTCCTCTTTTTTGTCCTTCATATATTCTATGATGTCTTTTATGCTCATTGTTATATCCGCTATGTCTCTTCCTTTTATCGCGTAGGCCTGTGTTGTTTGAATTATTTTTGGCATCACTTCTTTTAATCGATTTGATAAAATTTTAGTTAAAATCTTCAAATCTGTGTTTAACATTGTGATTGGTCTGTCATTTTTTAACAATGTCTTTTCTCCTTTTTTGTGTATTAATTTCATTAATCCCATTCCCATTCTTTCATTTAATTCTTCTTTTTGCAGTATTTCTTTAAAAATTTCAGTTAAAATTGGTATTAAAATTTCTTTAAAACATACGTAAAATTCACTATTTAACCCGTCTATTCCTGGACTTTTCCTTTTGTTCAAGCTTTCTATTGCTTTTCTTATTTCTTCTTCTCTTATTTCTTGGTCACATTCTCTTTTATCCTCTTCATCTATTTTTGTTTTTATCTGTTTTAATAAATTTTCCATTTGTAATTCATCAACTCCCTGTGTTTTAAATAACTCCTCATAGTATGTTTTTATTTCTTTTAAAATGTCTTCATTTTCTTCTATGCTTTCTCCTTTTGCTCCTTGTATTATCTTTATTGTTTCTGCTTTTCCTTTTTGTCTTTCTAAATCAAAGAAGAATTTTGTGCACTTTTCTCCCTCTACTACATATTTTGCTTTGCTTCTTAGTCTAGCTCCTTCATATTTCTTTTCCTCAATTTCTTTCAGTTTTTCCTCCATTTCTTTTATTTTTTGTACGTCTTTTTCATTTTTTTCTAGTTCTTTTTCTAAGATTTCTTTTATTGTTTTTTCTTGGTGTCTTTTATTCTTTTGTATTATTCTACAAAATTGTATTGTAGTTTTTTTAATCAGATATTTGACATTTTCCCACCATAGTCTTTTGTCTTCATTATATATTTGGTTTCCTTTTTCCTTTTCTATTATTCCTTTTATTTTTTTAACATAGTCTTCATTTTTTAAAATGTCACTATTTAATGTCCACACCCCTGGGCCTCTTTGTATTTCTTCTGTATTAAAATTAAACAATAAAAATTTATGATCACTTAAAACAGTTTCATCATACTTTATTTTTTCTATATAAATTTCTATATTTCTTGTGCATAACACATAGTCTATTCTCGATTGAGTTACAAAATTCCCTACTATTTGTCTTCTAGAAAACTCCTTTTTCTTCCCGTTTCTCTCTCTCCAAATGTCTATCATTCCTTTTTCCTCCATTAGTGATTTTAGTTCTTTTCTTCCTGTGTCTGATTTAAAAACCATACCTTCTGTTATGTCCTGTCTGCTAAAAACAGTGTTAAAATCCCCACATACTATAATTTGTTTATAGTCGTTTAAAAACCTTCTCAATATGTTAAAGAAGCTTTTCTTTTCACTCTCTTCATTGGGTGCATGCACATTAACTAAAATGATATCTTTCCCTTCATATTTTATTTTTAAAATCATACATTTTCCTTGTTTGTCTTTATATATTACTTTACTCATTTGTAGTGCATTCTTTCTTATTAAAATTGCTACTCCTCTCCCAGCTTTCCCATCTCCATTACTATAATAAAAGTCCCCATCCCATTCTTTTTTATATACGTCCATCACCTCATTTTTCCAATTTGTTTCTTGTAAAATAATTATTTCTTCTCTTTTACACTTTTCTTTTACATTTTGGAATTTTCTTAAGTCCATTAAACCTCTTGCATTAAAAGACACACAATTTAAAACCATTAAAAGAAGGAAAAAGGAAATAAAAACCGTCATCTCAGTCCTCTTCTTCTCCCAAACCTCTCAAAGAATCATATCTGTTGTGGCTTTTCAGTTGTCCTTTTTTCAAACCTTTTTTTCTAGCAGTTTCTATTTTTGATAAAGCTTTTGCCGATCGTCTTGTTTGTCTTTTCTCAATTTTCTCTTTTTCTACTTCCTCTTCATGTTTTCCGGTCTCTCTGTCTGCTCCCTTGTTTTGTTCTTTAAGATCCTCTTTTTCGATTACATCCAAAACGTTTTTGAAGCTAGACGTTATGTCCATTGGTGTCCATGTTACCTCTTCTTCGTGCTCTATTTGTTGACTGTCTGTTTCTGTTTCCTTTTCTTTGTTTGTTTTCTCCTCATCCAATGTTATTTCTTCTGTTGTAGTTTGTATTGTTTGTGCTGTTGTTTGTTCCTCTTCATAACTTTCCCTTTCACTGTTTCCTTCATGCATTTGTCCACTCACCTGGATCTTATCCTCCTCCTCCTCTTCCTCCATCCAACATTCACACTTATTTATATAATTCTGGCAGTCCGGGCACTTAATGGCATCGCAGTCTCGGGCAAAATGTCCCCTTTCCTCACATTTATAGCATTTAAAGTCTGGGCAATCTTTGACCATATGGTCCGGGCTCATGCACAGCCTACAAGTCTTAACCTGGTGGCTGTGCATCACCCTAAAATATTGCTGACCTTCTGCCGTTTCCAGCCTTGTGGGTAAGGTAGAGATATCACTTCTCTGGGGAATCTCACTTTGATAAAACGTGTTCCATCTTCTATTTCTGTGCCCGGATAAAGCCTTCTTTTAATTTTTGTTATGGGAAATACTCCCCAGCCTTCTAATTTATCTAAAATTAATTGATCATCCAGGTAAGCGGGCAAATGCATGAAGGAAACCACATAGTCTCTATTTTGTAACATTTTCACTTCACATGTTTCTCCTTTTATAATTAGTCCATCCATCAGTTTATCGTATGTTTCTTCTTTTTCTAAAGTTAGTTCATATTCTTTGTCCTGTCTTGGCCTGATTGCAAGAATTTTTCCAAGTCCACACTTTTCAGTTACTGCATTAATTATTTCCAAAACTCTCACCTCTTTAACTTTGTCCACATTTAGAATCACCGTTGCTTCCTTCATGTATCTTTTTCCACTTCTTTCTTGTTGCCTCTCCTGTTGTTGGTTTTCTTGTCGTTCTTTGTTTGCCATGTTTCTTTCTCCTTCCCGTCCAACGTTGTTTTCCAGTTGTCTTTCCCCTCCTAATCCAGTGCTGTTTTCTTTTTGTGTTTCTCCAGTCCATCCTGTGATGTTTTCCCCTCGTGCTTCTTCAAACAAATCTGTGCTGTTAATTTGTGAGTCCATTTTCTCTCAAAAAAAAGTGCTAACCACCTTCCAGCAAGCACACGTGCTGCTGTCAGGTGGTTTAAAAACAAAAAAAATCAAAAAATGCCCACTATCACCAAAGAAAAACTATTAAATAAACTCAAAATAAAACAAAACAAAGGGAGAGCCTTTCTCTCCCGTCTGCAGCCTCACACTTCCTGTTTCACTCTAGCTCCCTCTAGCATTGCCAGGGTGGTATGGCCGTAAGCGAGAGCAGCAGTCAAGAGTTGGCTATTTAAAAATAGGCGCAGCACCAGGAGCCGAGCGCCGCTCAGCTTGCCTTGAAACAGCACCGACAGAAACAATGCCCTTGGCCCCTCAATAGTTTACCTCTTTTAAAAAAAAAAAAAATGTATTTATAAATTTTTTTTGCCAAATGAAGGAATTCAAAAAACTTACAGCACCTGGTATTCCCAGGCGGTCTCCCATCCAAGTACTAACCAGGCCCAACCCTGCTTTGCTTCCGAGTTCAGATGAGATCAGGCATTGCCATTTTTTTTTTTTTCTTTTATTACACTGTTCAAAATTTATACAATTCACTTATTTATACAGATAACACTTAAGACAAAACATTAAAAAGGTCTATTTTACATCATAGCTTCACAACAATGTATTTTTTTTCACATAAAATGTTGCAAGTAGTATTCCTTAAAAGGTAAAATCACATTTTAAAAAGACATTTTTATTCCTGTGTCATTTAAAATCTTTGTGACTTCTTGAGTAAAAACATCATAAAAAGCCTCCTGCATTTCCTCTAACTTAAAATAATAAAATAGACATTCAAAATATTTCTCCACCTTCCTCTTAAACACATTCCACACATTTAATAAAACTTTTTCCTTTTTTGCTACAACTCTTCTCTCCCATATTGCACTTTTCATTAAAATCACAAGTAAATTTATGAGTTTTTTATTTTCACATTCTTTGTTCAGCCCCAACAGTAACACCTTTTCCCACTCAAGATTGTCGTCTCTTTCTCCTTTCAAAGTTAAAATCATGCTTTTGCATTTCTCATTAAAATCTTTTAACTCATTACAATATAAAAACAAGTGTAAAAATCCTTCATCTGCATCTTGACATACTTTACATGTGAGACTTTCCTCCATCCCTATTTTGTTTAAAATGACATCTGTAAACACTGCTTTACTCCTGATAAAATATTCTAAATTCTCCAGTTTTGATTGTACAAATTTGCCATTTATATTAGCCCATATATTGTCTTCATTTACATCTTTAAAACGTCGTATCCAGTACTGATTTGCACCAGGTTTCTTAAAAACCCCATCTCTAAAAAACCCATAAATCATTTTCACTGTACAATCTTTCAAATCCCACCATTTCTCTCCAAGTCTTACATTCACATCTTTACTTTGTTTATTTTCTTCCATATTTTCTATTCTTGTTAACCATTCTGCAGGTATGGCATTTTTAATTATGTCGTATTCCTTTATTAAGTCTTGTCTGTTAAAATCCTCCTTTGCTTCATCCATCACATCAATAACATACTGCACCGGTAAAAATCCTTCCTTAAATTCATATAAAATATCCCTTACTCTTGTTATTCCCACCTCCCACCATTTCCTAAAAAACACCACTTTCTCTTGATTAAGAATGTCACTGTTTAAGAATAAAGGCTGATTTAAAATGTTCTCGCGTCCTTGTATATTAAAATGTACACAAGTTAAAAATTTCCCCCATGCTCCAATCAATTCTTTATAAAAGTCTGGTAGACCCTCTGTCATGAATGTTTTCATCCTCATCCATAAAATATTATCTCCCATATTAAAATTGCCACTTTTACTTAAAAAATATTCCATTGTTCTTTTCCATGCTGCCTTATTTTCTTCATCCAAATATTTCTTTACCATTTTCACTCTTAAGCTGTTTTTTCTTTGCTCCACATCTATTAAACCTAGTCCCCCTTTGCCAACTTCTCCAATCAAGGTTGCGTATGCTATTCTTGGAGGCTTCCCTTCCCATAAAAAATCTAAAAAAACATTTTTTCAGCCTTTTTTCCATCCACAGTGGCATTGATGACACATATAAAATATTCCATAATTTAGAAACCATTAAAACATTCAAAATTAAAACCCTCCCCTTCAAAGTTAAGGACATTAACTTCCAAAACCTCAGCCTTCTTTCAATCCCTCCTAACATTTCCTCCCACATGGTTACTTCTGCTTTATTTTCATCCCTCCCAACTACAATGCCTAAATTTTTTATTTCATCCATTTCCTTGAACGTAAAATGTCCAGGTAAAGCCTCAGTTCCTCCAAATCTCAAATATACTGTTTTATCTTCGTTTATTTTAGCTCCTGAACCCTTGCAAAAATGTTGTACCGTTTCCATTGCTTGCTTTACACTTGCCAGATCTTGTAGTATTAATGTGGTATCATCAGCATATTGAAATTTTTTATTCCCTCCCCCCTCTACCTCTATTCCTTTTATTCGTTCCTCGTGCTTCACAGCTAATCCCAGTGGTTCTGCAACTAAGGCATATAAAAGTGCAGATAACGGGCAACCCTGTCTGATTGATCTTGTTATTTTAAAACAGTCCGTTAAAAAACCATTGCATTTTATCCTGGTTATAGCTCCTCTATATAAAATCTGAACCCACTTTATAAAATTTTCCCCAAAACCAAAACTCTTTAGCACTCTAAATAAAAAGTCATGCTCGACTCTATCAAAAGCTTTCTCGAAGTCCAGAATAATTAAAAAACCATCTTTCTTCTTATAATTTATATATCTTATTGTGTCTTTAATACTCATAGTTGTGTCAGCAATGTCTCGTCCTTTTATACTATATGCTTGGTTTGTTTTGATTATGCTTGGCATCACTTCCTTTAGTCTGTTAGCTAAAACTTTTGCTAAAATCTTCAAATCAGTATTGAGCATTGTTATAGGTCTATAATTTTTTAAATCTACTTTATCCCCCTTTCCTTTGTATATCACCTTCATTAAGCCCATCCCCATTCTTTTATTTACAGCTTTAATCAACGCGTGACGAACAGAACACCTTAAAGATGTTCTCTGATGAGGAGGTGGACCTGGACCTGTCACTCGAGGAAACCATAGAAACCAGACTAAAATCCTTGGAAACCTTCGCGATCGACCAGATATCCAGTTTACAGCAGGACACCAGGGTCCTGCAGGAGGCAGCAGAGAAAGTAATGGAAGGAGACATGGCTGTCTTGAAGGCAGAGGTGGCCTCTCTGAAAACGCTGGTTGCGGACCAAGGCCAACAGCTGCAGGAACTAAGGGACAGGCTGGAAAGGAACAGTGAGCCTGAAGTCCAAGAGATGCCTGCAACTTCAATGGACGACAACGCGCTGAAAAAAAAGCGAGATGAAGAAGAGCTTGACAGCCTTTTAAAACCGTTTTGGCCCGAGAAGGCGGATCCTGATGGCAGAATGACACCGAGACAGCAAGTGTTTTTTCAATTCATGTTGAATGACCTAATCATTACAGACCTCAGTAACCTGCAGAGTGACGCATCGCTGATGAAGTCGGAAGGAGTTAGACGGGCTGTATGGACAGAGGACTGTGTGTCAGATGACTACCTGAAACAAAAAATTAAGCAGTACGTTAAAGAAAGCCACACCAAAATATTACTGAAAAGAGAACGGGAAAGACTAAAGAATTTGGTGGGGAAAAGAAAAGTTTAAAGGTTGACCTGTTTGGTGTATTTGCTGTGATAAGGGGGGTGGGGGGGGGGTAGTGTTGATGTGTGTTGGGGGTTATGCATGGGGTTTTTGAGTGTTTTTTTATACATGTAAAATAGTTCAGAGTGAGAAAAAACAAGCTTGTAGAGATGTAACTCAATAAACATTTAGAATTGAGACTGTCGCTGTCACCGGACGGTAGCTTCGCTGCGTTTGTTTGGAGTTTAGATTCGCAATTTACATTTTTATCACAAAATACCTTCTCATTCACTAAATATTTATCTCTCCTACTTGGGGTGAACAATCCCTTAACACACTCATACAAACAAATCTACTTTCAAACGTTCTGTCTCCCAAGCATCCACCTGGTGTTTGTAGATTTAGCCTGCTAGCACCAGCTTTAGCCTGCTAGCACCGCTGGAGAAGCATCGATGGAGGCGCTGGAGCTGGAAGCAGTGGAGTCCCAGATTCGCTCGCTGGAGACGAAGCGAGAGGGCATCAGGGCTCTGCTCTTAACCCGTACTCGCTCGTCTGAGGTAAGTGTTCGATACAACGACAATCCTCCTGCCTCCTCAACCCCGTGTGCTTCTCTGTCCAGGCCCAGCGCACCGAGGACGCGGTTCACTCAGGCGTCGTTCACGCCGACACCCGGCTACCACGGCCCCTGGATGCAGCCGCGTAAGGTGCTTACCAGGTCCCGGGGCAGAACGTCTCCTCCTCCGGTGTTCGAGATCCCCACGGAGAACCGCTTCGCCCCTCTCCGCGAGACGGGTCGCGATGTGGCCATCATTGGCGACTCAATCGTGCGCCACGTCCGCTCCGCTTCCTCCAAAGGTAACAAAGTACGCACTTTCTGCCTCCCTGGTGCCCGAGTTAAGAATATTTCTGCACAGATACCTACTATCCTGAGCGCTGCCGAGAGCCTCGGTGCCGTCGTCCTCCACGTGGGGACGAACGACACCGGGCTCCGGCAGACGGAGATCCTGAAGAAGGACTTCAGGAGCCTGATCGAGACGGTTCGACGCACCTCGCCCGCCACGCAGATCATCGTTTCTGGACCGCTTCCTACCTACCGCCGAGGAAATGAAAGGTTCAGTAGACTTTTTGCTCTGAATGAATGGCTATTAACATGGTGTGAAGAACAGAAATTGCTCTTTGCCAATAACTGGAATCTTTTCTGGGAGCGTCCTAGGCTTTTCCGCGCTGACGGGCTGCACCCCAGTCGAGCTGGAGCTGAACTCCTGTCAAACAATATCTCCAGAATACTTCGCTCTATCTGACTAGTAAGTAAAAATTCACAAAATTCACAATTTAGCCATACAGACTCCTATTCGTCCCACATAAATAACAGTAATGCATACCTAGCTAACCACATAGAGACTGTGTCTGTTCCTCGCATTATTAGATCAAGAAACAAACGTACTGTGTGCTCCAGAAATAATCTATTAAGAATTAAACCAGAAGAACCACTAAAAAGTGAAAATACAAATTTCATAAAGCTTGGTCTCCTAAACATCAGGTCACTAGCACCTAAAGCACTTATCATAAATGAAATAATAACAGATAACAATCTTAATGCACTCTGTCTCACTGAAACCTGGCTGAAACAAAATGACTATATTAGTTTAAATGAAGCAACTCCTCCAGGATTCTTATATAAACATGAGGCTCGTCAAACTGGTCGTGGTGGTGAAGTCACGTCAATCTTTAGTGATATTCTTAATGTTAATCAGAGAAACGGACTTACGTTTAGCTCCTTTGAAGTATTAGCGCTTAATGTTGTCCTTCCAAACACTATGCAAAAACCTACGTTATCTCTCGCTCTAATCACCATATATAGACCCCCAGGACCCTATGTCAATTTTCTAAAAGAGTTTTCTGATTTTATCTCTGACTTACTAGTTAAAACTGATAAAATACTAATTGTAGGAGACTTTAACATCCACATAGATGACGCTAACGACACATTAGGGCTCGCATTTATGGACTTACTACTTTCACTAGGGATAAAGCAAAATGTTATTGGTCCAACCCATCGCCTAAAGCATACACTAGATCTAATTCTGTCTTATGGAATTGAGGTCATTGATGTAGACATTATACCACAAAGTGATGATATTACAGACCACTACCTCTTACTATATAAGTTGAGTTTACCTATAATTAGCAGATCGGCTCCGATATATCGCCCTAGTAGAACTATTGTTCCATCCACCAAAAATGAATTTATAAATAACTTACCTGATCTTTCTCTACTTCGAAATGCACCCGCAAACGCAAATGACCTTGATGTAGTAACAAGCAGTATGGATGACATCTTTACTAGCACTCTAAATACTGTGGCACCCATCAAACTAAAAAAGGCTAGAGAGAATAAAACCACACCATGGTATAATAGTCATACTCTCGCTCTCAAAACAGCAACCCGTGCCCTGGAACATAAATGGAAAAAAACTTTAGAAGTTTTTAGAACTGCGTACAAAGACAGTATGTCCCACCATAGGAGGGCTCTAAAATCTGCCAGGGCTGAGCACCTCCGCAAACTGATAGAAAATAATCATAACAATCCTAGATTCTTATTTAACACCATTGCTAAATTAACAAATAATCGGTCATCTTTGGAACAAAACGTTCCACCGCAAATTAGTAGTGATGACTTCATGAATTTTTTCAGTGATAAAATAGAAGGCTTTAGACAGAAAATAGGAGATATTCAACTTTCTGCACCGCCTTATACTTAAGATCCAGTAAACACGCCTCTGAATCTAAATAACCTACAGTGTTTTAAAATCATAGAACAGGAAGAGCTAGACAAAATTATAAATAGTTCTAAACCAGCAACATGTATGTTGGACTCAATTCCAACTAAATTACTGAAAGAATTGCTACCTGTTATAGGAGAACCTCTTCTTAACATTATCAACTCTTCTTTATCTTTAGGCCATGTTCCAAATCCTTACAAGCTAGCTGTTATTAAGCCTATTATTAAGAAACCACAACTGGACCCCAGCAACTAAGCTAATTATAGGCCTATTTCAAATCTTCCATTTATGTCTAAAATACTAGAAAAAGTTGTTTCTGCTCAATTATGCTCCTTTCTGCAGTCAAACAATGTTTTTGAAGTGTTTCAGTCAGGTTTCAGAGCTCATCACAGTACAGAAACTGCATTACTGAAAATAACCAACGATTTACTCTTGGCTGCTGACCAAGGGTGCATCTCGCTATTAGTTCTACTCGACCTTAGTGCGGCATTTGACACCATTGACCATGGTATCCTCATAAATCGCTTAAAGTCTACAGGTGTCCAGGGACAGGCTCTACAATGGTTTAAGTCATACTTAGCTGACCGTTACCAGTTTGTGAATATTAATGGACAGCCCTCACAAGTCAGCTCAGTAAAGTAGGGGGTGCCTCAAGGATCAGTTTTAGGCCCTTTGCTGTTTACAATATACATGCTACCCCTGGGAGACATTATTAGAAGACATGGGAGCAGCTTTCACTGCTATCCAGATTATATATTTCAACTAAACCTGACGAAATGTCTAAACTGTCCAAGCTAACTGAGTGTATAAAAGATGTTAAAGACTGGATGACCAACAATTATCTTCTCTTAAACTCCGACAAAACAGAATTATTACTTATTGAGCCTAAATCCTGTACACAGCAGATCTCACAACTCGACCTACAATTACAGGGATACAAAGTTAGCGTTAGCTCTACTATAAAAGATCTGGGTGTCATATTAGACAGCAATTTAACTTTTAAAAATCATATAGCCCATGTCACAAAAAACTGCTTTCTTTCATCTGAGAAATATTGCTAAGTTACGAAGTATGCTATCCATCTCAGCTGCAGAAAAGCTAGTCCATGCTTTTATGACATCTAGGCTGGACTACTGTAATGCACTGTTTGCTGGCTGCCCAGCATCCTCTATTAACAAACTTCAATTAGTACAAAATGCAGCTGCCAGAGTTCTTACCAGGTCTAGAAAATTTGATCACATCACCCCAATTTTATCCTACTTACACTGGCTGCCTGTTAAGTTTAGTATTGAATTTAAAATATTGCTTCTTACATATAAAGCTTTAAATAATCTAGCTCCTGTTTATCTAACCAATCTTCTGTCTCGCTACAATCCAACTCACTCTTTAAGATCTCAAAACTCTGGGCTTCTGGTAGTACCTATAATAGCAAAGTTGAGTTAAGGAGGTCGAGCCTTCTTATTTATGGCTCCTAAACTCTGGAATAGCCTTCCTGATAATGTCCGAGGCTCAGACACACTCTCCCAATTCAAAACTAGATTAAAGACATATCTGTTTAGTAAAGCATACACTCAGTCCATCACTTAGTGGGTTTCCACACAGGTTTCTGCATCTTGTTTATATACACTATGAACTGCAGCTACGCTAATTATTCACTTTATTCTCCATTTTGACCTGGGGATACTCTTTCCGAGGCCCTCATACTATGCAGAGTCACTGATTCGATCCAAGACCAACGATGAGATGATCCCAAGGTTTCCATATCCTGGATCAGGCCGTATCCTGAGCAGCTACTGTGGTGGTCATGGAGGAGAGGAGAACATGAGACTGATTCCTGTGACGCTCCAGGGACAGACGAGTCTTCGCTGAGGCCAGCTTCCAGCATCCGCCACTGAGACTGCAGCTCTGCACAAGACTTTTAGCCAGACTTTTAGCCATGTCGCCACTGGCTTGCATGGTTCGGGATCTGTAGTTCTGCGCATCGTTGGATTTGCTTTTCAGTGTTTGGACTCTCAGTAGTGATTTTATACCACACTGAACTGAGCCAAACTGAACTGAACTTAAACACTACAAACTGAACTACACTGTTCCAATTTACTATGACCTTTTATGTGAAGCTGCTTTGACACAATCTACATTGTAAAAGAGCTATACAAATAAAGTTGAATTGAATTGAATAGAAGAAAATATTAAATGGCATTTAGAGGTTTTTGCATCTAAACTCTTCAAATATGAAAATATGCTTATTTTTAAAATACCATTTTTTATCATAATTTTATTTGGGAAATCTGTTAAAACTTGATTTAAATTGAAAACTGAAGCCTATTGGCAAATAACAAACTGGCCAGTGCATTCAACCTTCCTCAGTGAGAATTTGGCCATTTGAATAATAAGACAGATTCAAACATAATAATAATAATCCAACTTTTGGTCTTTCAAAACACCTGAACCCCCTTGGCTACGTGCCTGACTATTTAATTTAACTTAACTTGTATGAAGAGAGGATTAATTAATAATATTTTTAATGGCAGTTAAATAATTAATAGCAATATATAAATATACAAATTCTATAATATTAAAAAAAACAATATTCATTCTTGGCGAAGGTGTGGGGGCATTGTATTCACTCATCCCCACCAATGTCAGGTGCAAACCTACGCCTTTGTCTTTATATGTAAACAATACTTAAAGAAAAGTACACTGTAAATTCAATATACTTGCACAGTACTTTGTGTCTTGAATATCTTATTATTCTCCCCTTATTACGTAAACATTTTGGTTTGTTTCTTTGCAATTTATAGAAAAGTACAACCTAAATTCAATATACTTATGCATGCTTTGCGTTTTGCATATCTGGTTGTTTCCCCCTTATTTTACCCAAGCATTACAGTTTGTTCCTTTATACCTACACATACGTTTTTTATACTATACATACAGAAAAGTACACCATTATTTCACTGTACTTAGACAGTACTTTGCGGGTTGTAAAAGAAAGCGTTACCCAAACTTGTGCTCTGAGAAACTGCACAAATATTTTCAACCCATGTAGTTTGTGTGTTGTGTCAAGGAAAAGTCCACAGTCAGGAGTATATCATGAATATTCATGTCAGTGCTACTGGGTGGAACCAATAATGTCAGGATATGCCTGTAGATTACACAGGTGTGTTTCAGTGAAGCAAAAGAATCATAGAGCTCAGATTATGTTTCTGCTGCTCAAGAACGTTTGTACTTCTGCATGTAAGTTTAATACTTCTACCATTACGCTTATTTGTGCAAATGATGAAGATATTGTATATGTGTGAGTGTGATTTAAATGTCTGTCTAATCCAGAAGCTCAAAGCCTTAAACACTGATTAAACACGGTGTCACAACATGATAATTTAAACACTGTCTAAAGCTTTACTTTTTAATCTCTTGAAAGTGTTTGTTCTCTTCTATTTCAGGCTGACTTGAACATTTTAGACCATTCAGAACAAAAATGTAACTCCAAATATACAGTAATGACATTGAAAGTAAAGTTAAACCAGTCCTTCCAGTTAAACAGGATGCTGATGATCCTTAGACAAACTGCATTTACTCAGTCAGCAGTTGTTGTTAGTACAAACTATATAAATAAATTTTGGCTTAACCTCAATGTAACTCACCAAACTTCATATATCAAATGTGAAATGTATCAGGGGTTACATTAACTGCATTAATGTTAATAAATACACTATACTGGATATACCTCATCATTGGCCCTGTTTTAGAAAGTGCTTGTTTGTGAACTGAGCATTGATTGCTATAAAGTGTGATGTTCTTAATCTCAGTATATTGTCATCTTCAGGTGATGGTCAGCGGCTGATTGATTCCTCAAATTTCTGCTAATGTCTGCATTGGTGTTTTAGCTGCAGTATGGCAGAGAAGCAAGTAAAGGACTCTCTCTCAAAGAACGACAGGTATTGACTCTGTTTTTACACCATTATTTCAAAACTTTCTCTGAAGAATAAATACCAACAACAATGCAATTATTTGTGTTGCTATTTCCTGATCAAATGATTCAAAACAAAGCTTCAGTTTACATCTTCAGGAAATGTGTTTAGATCAGTCTAGATTACAGACAGCTTGATCTGGTGTTATATTTACCAGAGCTGAATATATGAAATGTGTCGTGTTTAAAGTTCTGTACAACATCAGAATTAAAGCTGACCACAGAACAGTTTCAGCTTGTACTTATAGAAGAGATAAAACAAAGATATGACACAACTTAATTTAATAAAAATGTGCATGTCAAACTTATAGTGTATAGTTCAGTGAAGGGAATTGTTGGCAAAAAATTAATTAATGAGTTATGAAGAGAAGAAAGAACCCAGTCCAGCAGAATCAAAACAAGCAGAAGAATTTCTTTACTGAGACTTGTTGGTTAATCTGCAGTCATACAGTGTCTTCAAGTCCAGGAGTCTGCAAGAGCATACTGGAGGTCTGCAGTCTGCAAGTTTTATGACAAGTCTGATTTGAGACAAAGATGTCCTGTTTATAATGTAGGGCTGGGCAATTCTTAATTTTTTTTTTCGATAAATTCGAATTTATGTTTCAAGACAATAAAATTTTTTATTAAATCGAGGTTTCACAATTTTTTAATAAAAATCTTAGATGCATTATAATTGCACCAATTCGCTTTGGTCCACTCCCTGTTTTACTCTGTCTGACTGCCTGTCTGGGTTTCAATCATGGTAGTATCGGACTGAACACAAAGATTGGACAGCCTAATTTTACGCAATGCATGAAGTTGTGGGCATGCATCGCAGACCTTTACTACGTCATGTCTGTGTGCAATGTCAAGACATAATCCCTTATCAAGTTGATCTCTCAACATGTATGAAGGACGTAAAAACCTGCCATGTGAAACACCACGCCGATCTTAGTTTGGTTTAAACCCAGACAGGCAGTCAGGCAGCGAGTGGCGCAAAGTGCATCAAATGATCGGTATTTAAAAGGGGAAAAAAGAAAAATAGAATAAATGTATTATTTTATATTAGACACACATCTGGTGCTTTTATTTGCTCCTGCTATACGTCCACAACTTCACGCATTGGGTTAAATTAAGTTTTACAGTTTCCGTGTTCAGTCCTTTACTTCCACTATATCTTTTTAAGAAAACAGCAGCAGCATTACAACCTGTCATTCAATCAGAAGAAGACAAAGTCAAAGCAGAGCTGACAGCCAATCTTTCTCAGGCTTAGCAAAACTTACAAAAAAAATAGCTCTGTATTCCTGCAATTTGTTTTACATTTATTTACACCTTGTTGACCAATTTATGTTAGGCATGGCCATTAAAAATACAATGTTCCTTAACCAGATGGTATTTCAAGTTACTTGTAAAGAGAATATTACTTCAGCCATGTTGTTGTAATGTTTTAAGTTGACTAGTTACACAATAATAAAAAAATATATAGCTGCAAGCAGCAATTACGGGGGTTCAAGCATTTCAGCAGCGTAAGGTTAATTAGCAGTTAGGAAGTCTGTAAGTAATTTATTCGACAATTAAATATATGATTAGAGTGTTAAGAGTTCAGTTAGAGAGAGAGAGGCAGTTGCAGATTAGGAAGGAAAGTGGAGACTAAATAGTTGAGTTTTTAGTCGCTTCTTGAAGACAGCAAGTGACTCTGCTGTTCTGATGTAGTTAGGCAGTTCATTCCACCAACTGGGAAGATTGAATGTGAGAGTTCGGGAAAGTGATTTCTTCCCTCTTCGGGATGGAACAACGAGGCGACGTTCATTCACAGAATGCAAATTTCTGGAGGGCACATACATCTGCAGAAGTGAGAGCAGATACGAAGGAGCAAAGCCAGAGGTCGCTTTATAAGCAAACATCAGAGCTTTGAATTTGATGCGAGCAGCAACTGGCAGCCAGTGCAAACGGGTGAGTAGCGGAGTGACATGTGCTCTTTTGGGTTCATCAAAGACCACTCGTGCTGCTGCGTTCTGAAGCAGCTGAAGAGGTTTGATAGAATTAGCTGGTAGCCCGGCTAGCAGAGAGTTGCAATAGTCCAGTTTGGAGAGAACAAGAGCTTGAACAATGAGTTGAGCAGTATGTTCAGATAGGAAGGGTCGGACCTTTCTGATGTTGTAGAGTGCGAATCTGCATGATCGAGCAGTTCTAGAAATGTGGTCAGAGAAGTTTAGTTGGTCATCAATCGTTACTCCAAGGCTTTTTACCATTTTGGATGCAGTGATGGTTGCTCCATCCATCTGGATTGAAAAGTTATGGTGTAGAGTCGGGTTGGCAGAAACTTCAAGCATTTCCGTTTTCGTGAGGTTAAGCTGAAGATGATGATCTTTCATCCAGTGTGAAATGTCTGACAGGCAGGCTGAAATGCGAGCTGGAACCGAGGGATCATCAGGGTGAATAGAGAGGTATAGCTGCGTATCATCAGCATAACAGTGGTAGGAAAATCTATGTTTCTGGATGACTGTTCCTAAAGATGCCATGTAGATAGAGAAGAGAAGTGGCCCAAGAACAGAGCCCTGAGGTACCCCAGTGTTTAGATGCTGTAGGTTGGACACCTCTCCCCTCCAAGACACCCTGAAACAACCCTGAAATTTCTGTGATGTTTTAAGTTTTTCTTATTGGTTTACAGTCATGTAGGTTTGTGTAGACACGCCCCTTTTGTAAATGAGCCTCTTACAGCTATCCGAAGTGAAAAGTTCAACTTTTTAAAAATAATTATTGATCTACTCAGTCCAGAGATTCTAACAACACTGGTTTCGTTGCAATTGAGCGAAAAACCAGGGACTAGTTTGCAAAAGTAGGTTTTACATATATTGATAAGTTATTAATGAACGGTTTGAGTGACAGCAGTGGTTTTAGTGTCAAACTGTTCGGTATGAGCATCTGTTCGGTATGAGCAGGCCTATCATATGATATGTATTTTGTGTAGTTGTGTAAAAGGTTGTATGATACACAACCCCATAACAACTAAAACTGCGTAAAAACGCCCCCTAGTGGCCGATTTCTTTCAAAATTCTGACAGACCTCTAGGACCATGAGTCGAACAAGCCCACTGAGTTTCGTTCCGTTCACTCATCGTTAACCTAGTTTAATGGCTGCTCAGTTTTAATTAGCTAAAGGCGGCCATGTTTTTTATGATATGCCAATATCCTTATAGTCTGTTATTACAATTTGGTCAAAGACACTGCATGCCAAATATCAAGCTGATTGGACTTATGGTTGTAAGGTTAGAGCAATATTTATTTTTTAAGCTTTATAGCGCCACCATGTGGCCAAAACCAGCGGGTTTTGCACTGCTACCTCAAGTTGACGTTATAAATATGTGTTCCAAGTTTGGTGATGATATCTCAATCCGTTCAAAAGTTAAAGCTACAATTAGCATTTAGCTTCAATCAGCATCAAACATTTTTGTGTACTGTTTTGCGCAAGAATAAAAATTTCAACTTTTTTTCAATAATTATTGATATTCAGTGTCCAGAGAATATTTCAGAGCTGGTTTGGTTCAGATTGGGCAAAAAACCTAGGACTAGTTCGCAAAAGTAGGTTTTGGACAAATCGCGATGTAGCAGGAAAACGGTGCATAGCAAAAAAGTCAGGCTTACACTTTTGTTCTGGCTAACCCAAGGATTTTAAAAAATGTCAAGTTTTTGAGTCTACGACAAACAGTGTACAATGGAGGTCTAAAATGTTGGTTCACCTATGGTCCGATTTGGCTGATCTTTGGCCAGGATGTAGTGTACTGGATTACTACCATCTGACCAAGTTTCAGCTCTCTAGGCCTTACGGTTTGGTCTGGCCAATAAAAACTAGAGCAGAAAAATAATAATAAAAATCTTAACAAATACTATAGGGTTTCAGCGCTTCGCGCTTGAACCCCTAAAAAATCGAAATCATGAATAAGTCAAACTTTATGAAAAAAACCTAGATTTATTTTTATTTTTTGCAATAACGCCCAGCCCTACTATAATGTGTTCTTAGGAGGAGGGGAGATGGCTAAACAAAGCATGGAAATGAAGTAGGTATGTAGGTAAATAAACTTGCCAAGTCACTGACCACACAAATTTATTAACAAAGGGTTTTTTTTTTTGGCCTGAGGTATCACCTGAAGATAAAGACAGAGTCGTTAAAAACCCTGTCCCTAGCATTTGCATCACTTTGGCTCAGCCAATAGACAAAGGTTTAATGTCTCTCATAGCTGGGTTGTTACAGTTTCTAATGAAATGATATAATAAAATACCAAAGAATATAACTTTTCAGTTATATGTAGATTATTGTTAATTTGAAACTAGATTATATACATTTATTTTTGCAGAATTATACAATGTTTTGTCTCTCAGACTTAGAAATTATATTAAATTCTTTTGATACAAATAATGTTTTGTATTTTATATTTTCTCATTTGGTTTCTAAATGATTTTTATAATCTGGTTTTTAATTGTTCCATAACAAGGTTTTAGAGGCAAATGTGTTTTTCAGTGAAGCAGAAATCGTGCAGAATGAGAAAGTAATGCATCACTCGTCTGTTTACCCATGATTCCTGTGTAGCAGACCTGATCAGACAGACCTTCAGCCAAGTATTAATTTGTTCTGAAATAAACTAAACAAAGTCATATTTGTCTGATAAACTCTTGTAAGGGAGACTGAAGTTTCTCCTGCAGTTCATTCCTCTGGTGTGTTTGTGTCTTCAGTGTGAGATCAGGATCACGTGTGTCTTTGAAGAGTGACTGGTCAAAAAAGGATATACCACCAGAGTTTAGTGAGAAAACACCATCATCTGCCAAAAGGTATTTTATGTTTTACATTATTGGTCACACATGGACTGATTTTTTTTATATTAAAATTTCCAAAAACCACTACAACTGTGTTGTATGTTGTTGACTTAATTTAATTCTTTAAAACTTAGGATAGAACCGCTAGAGTATTTTGTTGTCTTTTACATGCTGTGCTTTCATTCTTTTGAGTATTTTCAAAAAAAAATAAAAAATTACGATACCACAGACGATGTCGTTTTCAGCCCCATCTTGGGTGCCATTTGTCATAATTGCTGACTTCTTATCAATTAGAAATTATCAGAAGGGAGGTTTTGAATGTCAGAAAATAGACTTTATTCTCCATAATAAAGCCGAGAAAGTGCAGAGCAGACCATAGAGCATTCTGAAGTCTTTCCTGGACAGTTCCTTTCTAAAGTGTCTGTGTTTTCCACAAACTTTATACAGATTTGACACACTCCTAGGTGTCTCGTTTTAACTCCTGACCATCTTTGGATAAGTTTTTACTCTAGGTGGTCCTGTTATTCTTGGCTCTCTGCCAGCTTGCTAAGGTCACCAGAGATGTCACAGGTCTATGTCAGCAACTGTTTTGAAACCAGAGCATAGATGCAAAAGATCTAAGTGTTTACATACATTGTCAAGATAGCATAATATCTTCATAATATGTTACTCACTCTAGCTTCTGACACATAAAGCTTCATATGAGTATTTAACATATAATCAGTGCTTTACATATTCAGTTATTTCACATAATCAGTCATTCTTCAGCATAGCCTTCTCCTAATGTTGTTCCTGTGCAGGCGTATCTTACACAGACATACCACAGAATTTTTACCTCAGCCTGGTGCACACACTCTCGGATAATATGAACTTAGATAATGCTTCATTCTGAGAGAATAAAATTCTTCTTAAACTATCCATAAGAACTACATAAATAGCTCAGAAGTGCAATAAACCTCAACACTTGTCAATGTGGAAAAACTTGCATAACTTACTTTGAAACTTCATACAATCAATTTGAAATGATTACATAAATTTGATGAGGACAAATATATGACCATAAACAAATCCTCACTGTTTGTAACTTTAAATAATGCTGAATGAGACTGAAAAAGTAAAATGGTAGTAAAATGTCTGTACTGTCCTCCAATTGGTGTTCTTAAGCATAATTAGACAGCCAGCCAAACTCCTGTCATGAATTACACGAGAGTCAAATGTTAGACTCTTGTCAAATGTAGTCATGAACAAAGGAGAGAAACTGAAAATAAATACAAAAAAAAAAACATTTAGGTGAAACTGTAGCTTGTACAGGAACTAACATAACTTAATTACAATCAAATAGAAGGTTTGAGTCAACAATTAATTATGAATTAAACACAAAACTACTTTTAGGATGTTTACATAGAAAATATACTGACTTACAAGCAGTTCTTGCCATGGAGTGTATAGAACACAAAAATCATTGCAGCAAAACCATTTCCACCATGTGCTTTAATAATTTAGAAACTTCCTGGTTCATACTGCAATATTATAATAGACCACTAGAGTTCCTAAAGGTACAACAAGCCCCACTGAGCAGAACAATGTCCTTCTTGTCATAGTGATTTATGACAAATGATCTTTGTGCAGCATTATTAATAAAAACTCAAAAAACAAGGTGAAGATTAAAGCAAAACAAAACAATCAAAATAACACGGTTGCAAACGAAGGACAAAAATATAATCCACAGAATACAGACAGAGGTACAATTACGATTGTCCACATTTATCAATCTAATGTAGAAATGAATGCAGATCAGATAGTAAAAATCAACTTACATCAAGGTTCATGTGTGATTTATGAAATATTCATTTGCAGAAAATCCCATCGTACAGATGATCTTATGTTGATAAATATGGTGACTGAGACCGATCATCATTTGACTATTACACTCTTAAATATTCACATTTTAGAAGCAGAGGGTGGGTAGTAACGAACTACATTTACTTTGTTACATTTGAGTAAAATTATTGGGTAATGTGTACTTTTTGAGTACATTTAAAAATGTGTACGTTTACTTTTAAGTAAATTATTAGAGAAAAACTATCACTATTACTTCGTTACATTTGGTGGCATTCCTCCGTGACTGTCAAATGATAATAAATATGATTCATATGACTTGTTTGCAAATATCAGATGTGTGAGTTTATACTGCGGTCACACCATGGCCTTCTGTGGTTCCGAGAAGGACCGTCACGCTGTCTGTACAGTTATTTCAACATGAATAGTTTGATATTGCGATGCACGCTGTACATCAAACTGACATTGCAACATATACGTGAATGACAGCTTCAACTTGAAAAATCACATAGTGGTAAGTGTCAATATTATCCTAATTTGAACCTTAAATTAATAGATAACCACATTTAGTGATAACTAAAGAAACTGCTGTTAGATGAATGAATATATATGAAGTCAGAATTAAATCATTAACGATAGTTATGTAAACAATAAAACAAATTGCTTAAGGGAGTTAATAATATTGATTAAAATATTGATTAAGTATTTAACATTAAAAACTGCAATTTTTAGCCCATATAAAACTATATATATATATATATATATATATATATATATATATATATATATATATATATATATATATATATATATATATATTAGTGCTGCACGATTAATCATATTGCAATCGTGATGTCAGCCTATGCGATTACATTACAGCAAATCTTGCAATTATATTATATAAACAAATGCATTTGTGGACGTAACAAGACATTCATTCTAAGTGCTGTATAAGTCTCGTGAGCAGCGCGTGTGCTTGTGGTCACGTGACTTTCCGCAGCGCAGTGTGGAGACGGGAGAAAATGGATACAGAACAGACCGACACTGAACTTGTGCCCAGAAAAAATTCTACCTCTGTTATTTGGCGATATTTTGGCTTCAGGATATCGGACACTGAGCAGAAAGAGGTACTGTGCAAAATTTGCCAAACTAAAATTGCTACATCACATGGCAACACAACAAATTTATATCAGCACCTGAAGCAACACAGAGAAAAGTATGATGAATGCATGGCGATAAAAGCCAAGAGTAGTAAAGAGACCGAACAAAACAAAGCACAACCCAGTATGAGCAGAATAAAACAATTATTACAGATGTGTTTTCAAGTCTCACACCATATGAAAAGACGTCGCAAAGGTATAAAGAACTCACTCACTCCATCACGCACTGGCAAAAGACATGATACCCATAAAGAGGGATTCCAGAAAATGATTCGCACACTGGAAAAGAGATACCAGTTGCCCTCATGAAACTACTTCTCTTTAGTCGCAATACCTGAGCTTCACATCAAGTGCCGTAGCGAGTTTCAACTTGAAATAACTGCAGTGAAATTAACCACTACGGACCTTTGGACAAGCAGGACGACCGAACCATACATTCGCCTAACCATGCACTTTATCGACGATGATTCTGAACTGAAAAGCCGTTGCCTGCAAACATCGTATTTCCCTGATGATCACACGGGTGAGAACATAGGTTTGAGAGAGGCACTGGCTGCATGGGACCTCTGGGAAGATGGTTTGGTCGCTGTCACAACAGACAACGGCACAAACATCGTCAAAGCGGTGGCGCTTAATCACTGGACTAGGTTCCAGTGCTTTGGGCATAGACTTCATTTGGCCATTGGTAAGTTAAATTAATCATTTCATATTTAAAGCTACTTAACTGTACGTTAGAAAGGACAGCTATTAGCATATTTATTTAAGAATAAATGGAAATACAGTGTAGAAATCGGTATGTCACAAAGAACACTAGAAATGTGCCATTTTTGTATATAAGGTTCATAGTACATCCATCTGTAAATATTACCATAATTTTTCTATAACTGCACTTTATAACTTATACCTATATCCTGCACTTGCTGCTATTGCACTGCTGGTTAGACCGAAACTGCATTTCGTTGCCTTGTACTTGTACATGTGTAATGACAATAAAGTTGAATCTAATCTAATCTAATCTAAATTATTTTCATCATTAGCACATGATTTTAAAAATTAATATGTTTAAAGGACACTTTTCTTTCCTTTAATCTTTTCTTCATCGTTAGATTAAAAATGGTGAGTGATTTGATAAGAATATTAATAACTGGGTGTTTGTCGTAATTTTGTTACTGTTTTTTGCTAGTATCAATATGGAATATTGCAGCATCTTTTGATCCCATGGTGCAGTTCAGAGAAGCAGTAGCTGCTGAACTCAATGCTTACATTTACATGCCATGTGTAGACCATGAAGAAGATCCACTAAAATGATGGAACCGTCACAAAATAAACTTCCCTAGGCTATGCAAACTAGCACAGAAATATCTGTGCATACAAGCAACAAGCTCTGCATCAGAGAGAGCTTTTAGTACTAGTGGTAATGTTGTAACAGATCATCGCTCCTGTCTGAAACCAGACAAGGTTAACATGCTTGTTTTTTTGGCAAAGAACCTCTCAATTGCTAAAAGATTGTTTTAGAAATAGAATTTTAATTTACCAGTTGGTCATTTAAAATAACAACAGTTACAGAGGTTTAAGTTTTATTGAGAAACCACCTTTCCCCTTCGAATAGGAAACTCCAATGCTATGTGGAAACTTCCACTATGGGGATTCGTCAGAAACCAAATCATCTGAAAGAGTATAAAAACAGGCCAATGAAATGCCAATGAGTTGGCGGCGTCAGCGTGCACAGCTGGCGTCAATGACAATCAGTCATGCTATAAAGACGCAGCCAGTGCCATGCTCGACATCCTTTCGCTTTCAGAGCCTTTCACGAAGCTTCTGAGAGAGTCTTTGAGGGTATCTCCAACCTGTGTCTACAGAAAGAGATAGAGAAGCAGCATCTCCCGGTCCAGAGCGCGTATACGCAGTGGCAGATGGTCGAGCTGGGTTTTTCTCCCTTGCCTGGCGTCCTATGGGTCAATTCCTCCAAGAGCAGTTTGTATATAGGAAAAAAGCTGTCCTAAAAGAGCAAAACGGTCGTGCAGCGCGTCTTTTTTTAAGACGTCACTCCGACCGTGCGTTTTCTGGATGCGGTGGTTTCCTATCCCCGGATGATGGGCACGAGCACAGCGTTTCATGTCTGGGGGTCCAGCATGTTAATGCGGTGCTCACGGGCAGTACATGCCATCACTGTGATGTCATGTCTCTTGCGCAGTTAAGATCGCGGCTCGCTCTTGCAAAAGAGCCACCCACCCCAGTTGTCACCCGCACTGCAGTTGGCACTCGGGCAGATCTGAGGGTTTCAGTGGGAGTAAATCTGCCGCCCTCGGGCTGCGGACCTCTCGCTCCTCCATGCGCTCCATCCAAGCTTCAGGTGAAGAGAAGCGCTCCGTCCTTGGATGGCCGCTCTCTCACATGATGACACTGGGGGTCAGATGTCCATCGCTGCATCGGAGGATGGGCTGTCATTGTCTGATGAGGATGCGAGCCCGCTCGCTCCCTCCCTCCGAGGTGGAGAGCGCGGCGTTGGCATCTAAAAAGCAGACATGATGGCCGTGCTTTCTCGGGCTGCTTCGGCCGTGGGTCTGGTGATGGTTTATCCCCCAGCCCCGCGGCCGGACCGACTAGATGGGTGTTCTGCGGAGAATATAAGGAGGCAAGACCTTCAAAGCTTCCCGTCCCCTTCTTTCCGGAAGTGCACAGTAAACTCACGCAGTCTTGAGGGCACATTTTTTTGCCCGATCTGCGTGCGCTTCCATCCTCACCATGCTTGGAGGGTGGGCTGTCAAGGTCTGAAGAAGATTCGAACCAGCTCGCTCTCTACGGGATGATGAGCGCGGCGTCGAATCTAGAAGCAGACTTTGTGGCTGTGCTTCCCCAGGCTGCTTCGGCCGTGGCTCTGGAGATGGTTTATCCCCCAGCCCCGCGGCCAAACCGATTAGAGGGGTGTGATGTGGAGGATGAAGGCAGGACCTTCTAAGCTTCCCCATCCCCTTCTTCCTGAATGGGCACAGTAGGCTCACGCAGTGTGCTGCATGTGCCTTCGACCCTCACCATGCATGCTATGGCCACCTACCAGTGCTACCAAGCGCAGGCGCTGGCCTGGCTGCGCGAGGATGGTTCCGACCCAGGACTGAGCATGAGCTCCGCACCACAACAGACTATGCTCTTAAAAAAAAAAAAAAGTCGGCTGTGTGTGCCCTGGGAAAGACGATGATCACATCCGTGATCCAGGAACGCCACCTCAGGCTAAACCTGGTGATGTGCGTGATGTTGACAAAGTTCGCTTTCTTAACTCACCCATATCCCAGGCTGGCCTGTTTGTTGACACCGTCGGTGAATTAGCCCAGGAATTCATGCCGGTGATAGAGCAGTCGGAGGCGATGGGCGATGTCTCTATCGGCGGGATTGTATGACCGCTCCCCCCTGCCGAGCCATCCACATCCACGGCTTTTTCGCCGAGGACGCCTGCCTGCAGCTTTGCTCCGCTGCACCCGCCTGCGCGTCCGGGCACGTGGCTGCGCCGAGCATCATGCAGGCAACCAGCGTCCCCCGCCCAGGGCGACGTTAAGTTCGGTAAACCGACCGCGAAGTGTCCCTGAGACGGGCCATCTGGGGAGGAGGGAATTTGCTTTTTCCCCGCTGGAGGGCAGGGCACTTTATTTAACGGCGTAAAAAAAAAAAAAAAACGCCATCAAATCCTCAGTGAAAGAGCATTTTTTCCCTTCTCCGGATGTGACAGCACGAACACTGCCAGTCTGGCACGCTATGCCTTCCAGCTCGCAGGATCGGTGCATTTCGCCAATGGCTCATGGAGTGCGAGAGAACGGTCTCCTTTCTCTCCCACTCCCAGTCCCTCCTCTGGAGTTTGGGTGCGAGACGAGAACATCTCGTCTCCTGCTCTCCCGTGGGACCCCAGCGCTCCCCGAGTGAGCCCACTCACTCCACGCTGCCCCGTCGTTGGCACGTCAGCGATCGTGCGGGTGGGACCACTTGCGGGGGCTCTGCCTGCCTGGTTAGCATGGTCCAGCCCATCGAAATGGCTCATCCATACGATCAGACTCGGCTATGCGATTCAATTCGCGAAACGGCCTCCCAGGTTCACGGGCGTGTATTTCACCAGGGTCAGCCCTGCGTCCGCCCCTGTCTTGCGCGAGGAGATTGCTGTCCTCCTGGCGAAGGATGCAATCGAGCCGGTCCCTCCAGCCGAGATGGAGCGCGGTTTTTACAGCCCGTACTTCATCATGCCCAAAAAGAGCGGTGGGCTATGGCCAATCCTAGATCTGCATGTTTTGAACCGCTGCCTTCATAGGCTGCCCTTCAGAATGCTTACGCAGATGCGCATCACCCGATGCGTTCGTCCTCGGGATTGGTTTGCAGCAATAGACCCTGAAGGACGCGTATTCCATGTCTCCATACTTCCACGCCACAAAACTGCGGTTTGCGTTCGAAGGTGCACCTCCGCCCGTTGGGGTTTCAGGTTAACTGAGAAAAGAGCAAGCTCGCCCCCGTGCAGAGCATCTCCTTTCTCGGGTTGGAGCTGGACTCGGTCACCATGAAGGCGCGCCTCTCACGAGAACGTGCCGAGCTAATGCTGATCTCTCTGAGAGAGTTCGACAGAAAAAAGGTGGTCCCCCTGAAATTTTTTCAGAGGCTCCTGGGGCATATGGCATCCACGGCCACGCCGCTCGGATTGCTCCATATGAGACCACTACAGCGTTGGCTTCACGATCGGGTCCCCAGACGCGCATGGCATGTGGGCACACACCGAATGACTGTCACTGCGCTGTCGCCACACCCTCACCCCCTGGAAGGACCCCTCCTTCCTACGGGCCAGTGTGCCCCTAGGACAGGCATCCAGGCATGTTGTTGTTTCGGCAGAAGGGGCAACACGTGCAACACATCATCCAGTTCCTCAGAGGTGTGAGGCGGATGTTTCCACCCCGCCCCCCTCTCATGCCCTCTGGGATCTCGCGGTAGTGTTACGAGCCTACGTGGGGATCCCTTCGAACCACTTGACTCTGTATCCTTGAGATTTCTGTCCTTGAAGACAGCTCTGCTGGTCGCGTTGGCATCGATTAAGAGGGTTGGGGACCTGGAGGCATTTTCGGTCAGTGACTCGTGCCTAGAATTCGGGCCGGCCTACTCTCACGTTGTCCTGAGACCCCGGCCCGGCTATGTACCCAAGGTTCCTACCACGCCGTTTAAGGATCAGGTAGTGAGCCTGCAAGCGCTGCCCGCGGAGGAGGCAGACCCAGCCCTTTCATTGTTGTGTCCTGTTCGCGCTTTGCGAATATATGTGGACCAGACTCAGAGCTTTAGATCCTCTGACCAGCTCTTTGTCTGTTACAGTGGTCAGCAGAAGGGAAGTGCCGTATCTAAACAGAGGTTGGCCCACTGGATAGTGGATGCCATCTCCCTCGCTTATCAGAGCCAGGGTGAACCGTGTCCCCCGGGGTGAGAGCGTACTCCACTCGGAGCGTCGCATCCTCCTGGGCATTAGCACGCGGCGCCTCTCTGACAGACATTTGTAGAGCTGCGGGTTGGGTGACACCCTATACATTTGCAGTGTTTACATTCTGTGAGTGGAGCCGGTTTCCTCAAGGGTATTAGGTAACCCTTGGTGATTGAGGAAACGATTCGGTTGAGGTGTCGAAACACGCTTGCTGCGCCATTCTCCCTAACTCGGACATACGTGCGCTTTTTCAGCTTTGTCAGTTTAGGTCCCCATTTTTTGGCGAATCCTGCAGAGTTCCTCCAAGTCCCCCAGCACCTGACTCAGCGGAGGAGTCAGGTGTTGGCCCGTTATGTTGTTGGCATGCCCGCTGGTCAGCCCGCGTTCTGGGTATAGGTGCCTGCTATGCGTGATCCCCGCTGGCGATCCCATACGTTCACTCAGCCACGTTATAGTCCCCACTTCTAGGTGGGCTCGTGTCTTCCCTCCCCGCTAACCATCCTTATGCAAGGACTCCCCATCTCTGGGCTAGTCCATAGGTTGTCACCAGGTCCCCCCTCTGGGTAGCAGGTGAGCTCCGCAGCGTCCTCCCTATCGGGACTGAACGCTTTCCCAACGTACTGTCGTATTAAAACCTATTTTACTGGGTTATTGCGACTCCCCGAAAAATATAACTGTTCCTGAACAGGTAAGTAAGGGCCAGGGGACACGTTGGAAGACTGTGTTTCGGGGCGTTGTAGGTGCGCTCGCTCTAATGCGTGGCACACCCTTCGCCAGGAACGTGGTAAGGTTCTTTCGTTGTGGCGTTTTCCATAGATTTCCCCATAGTGGAAGTTTCCACATAGCATTGGAGTTCCCCATCCGAAGGGGAACGTTACGGTTACTAAAGTAACCCTTCATTCCCCGAGGGGGGGAACGGAAATGCTATGTTCCTTCGCCACAATGATTGTCCCTTAGCTGTTGAGCGTGAAAGTCTCTTCAGCTAGAAAAGGATGTCGAGCATGGCACTGGCTGCGTCTTTATAGCATGACTGATTGTCATTGACGCCAGCTGTGCACGCTGACGCTGCCAACTCATTGGCATTTCATTGGCCTGTTTTTATACTCTTTCAGATGATTGGTTTCTGACGAAATCCCCATAGTGGAAGTTTCCACATAGCATTTCCGTTCCCCCCCTCAGGGAACGAAGGGTTACTTTAGTAACCGTAACGATATCCAGTTTTCTTTTCAAAAGAAATATACAAAGTATATGTTACATCCTGCTTAAATGGCCGTTTTGGGACAAAAATGTCAAAATATAAAAAAAAAATGGGTATTTGTTTTATTTATCTGTACATTTGACTTTTAATTTTATTTGAAAGTTAATTTAATGTAATTTAATTCAGTAATGTAAAGATGTTACTGTTATTTAATTTTGTACAATTTTGTTTTAATTTGAAAACATTGTTCATTTCTAGTTGTTGCTAAATTACACTGTATACTGTATCTCAGGTGAAAAATAAAAATTTCAGCATTATTAGTAATCTGTGTGTGCATTTTTCTTGATAACAAGCAAGTTGAGTCATACCACTTGTTTATCGTATCGCAATCGTAAATCGCAATTTTGACCTTAATAATTGCAATGTGATATTTTTCCCAAATCGTGCAGCCCTAATATATATATTAAAATTGACATAAATTTAATTTTAACAATCTGTTTTCATTTCCAATATTTGGGATTTGGATTTAATGTAAGTAAAATCTTTTACTAATGTAAGTAAAAGCAATGTAAACAAGCTTGTCAGATTCAAATAATGTAGTGTAAAAACATTGTGAAACATCAATAGCTGTGTATTGTACATTAATAAAAATAATAATGTCTTATTATTAATAATAATTTATTGAAGTAGTATAAATAATGTATCTTTTAAAACATAGCTTGCATTAGCAAATAAAACATAAGGTACACTGAAAAAAGTGTTGCATGCAAAACTGTTGCAAACAATTTATTTGTGTTGAATTTAAACAAACAAATTAAATTTAATAATGTTTAACTTAATTTGTATGTTTAAATTCAGCCCAAATAAATTGTTTACAACCACTTAACGTAAAAAAATTGAGTAAATGCAAGGAATCATCTTTGAATAATTTTTTTCAGTGTAGGTACACTGGCCAAAAAAGAGGATGTCTCTCAGAAGCTGTCATCTATTCATCCTCACTATACTCTTGGTTTCTTTTTCTTCTCGTTTATCCTCATAGCATCCATGCCTTCTGATTGGTTCTTGGGATATAGCGGTTTTTTGCTGTCAAAGACAAGTGCCGTTTAGCGGCTTTTGCAAACAAACTGCTGTTTCTGAATGCGCTGACACTGCGGTTTGGATGATTTGGATGAAGTGCTGTCAATTGATTAAAAAAAACGTAACTAATTAATCGCACTTTTTTGAAAATTAATCGCAATTAATCACATTTAAAAGACTGACACTTGTAATTTTGGCTATTCAAATGTAAAATTTATGTAAATGCAAGACAAAACTATTTAAATTCAAAATATAATTGTTTATTAGAAGTTATTTTTGTTTAACTTGTAACACAGATTTCTTTATGTAAACAACATGCCCACAATAAACCATCAGATCCTGTCTTGACAGCCATATTTATTATAGAAATTAAAACACAGACATGATAATGCCATTTGAGTTTCAAAACAATCAATGCCAATAAAGAAAAAAATTATTTTCATGTTGGATACTAAGTGGACTGCAAAAAAATGGCAAAATACAGGCACTGCAAATATGGAAGTTGGAAAATTATAATAATAATAAAGTATTGAATACAAACAAATGTACTCATTGTAAAGTTGAGTTGAGAACATTAATTATAAAGTAGAAAAAATTTTGCATTCAGCCAGTTGCTAAAACAGTCCAGTCTGTTGACATTATTGGGGGACAATGTGGCTCTTTTCTTTTGAATGATGTGAGCTGAGAGTGCAACTCAATCTCACGGAAATTCGTAACTTTTTGATTTAGCGGCTACGGACAATGACATTTAGGCAGTGCACACACACACAGACCAGAGCCATGCACAGGGGGGTGGCCCGGTGGCTAGAGCCACTGCCCCTCTGCCCTCATTGGCTGAGGTGCGGTGCCCCTCTCAGGAGGCACTTGCTCTTCACTTTGCGATCGCGTTGAGCACCTGCCCCTGTAAGGGTCTGTGCTCTGTGCACGGGCCTGACACAGACACACACACAACGCGCACAGGACAGGGCAGCCGGAGCGACTGCCTTCAGATTCAACACACATAATCGCGTTGATCAAATTTGCTTGAACTAAGTGTTCTAAAGTATGGTTGTATTTCACAAGGATTCTGACACAACAACGCGAAGCATATGCTTTTGTTGCGTTTAAGGAGGAAACGCGTCACTTACTGACACATTTGCGCATGCTGAAAGGCAGAGGAATGCGCTGTCTTTGACAGCTCGCGACATCATCTGTCACTGAGTACATTTACATGGACACCAATATTCCAATTTTAATATGATTAAGATAATACTCTTATTAAGAGTCTACCATGTAAGCAGCGATTTTTGATTATCTTAAAGGACCACCGAGTCACGAAATGCGGAGGTTTTCTTCCCGTCTCAATGCGGTATCAAATTCCATTAAAAAAAAGTGGAAAGTTAAAAATGAAATGCCCGAAATTGCATGAAACGCTGGAGAGCCTGGTGATGCGACATTAATTGTTTTATACTGAAACTTGCCTTCAAAAATTGCTTCCTTGGTGTTTGCAACAATAATCCATTCTCAACCACGTATTCACTCAGGTTGTTTTTCATTTGTTTAAAATCTTTTTCAGCAGCAGAAAAACATTTCGTTAAGGACTCATCATCTCGTTGTGCATTTTTAATTCGTTCGTGCGAAATAGGTTCGGATAAAAGGTCAGATTCGGACGCACATGCGGGTGGAGTACTGTCGGAGCACGTTTCTTTCTCAGCACCTTTAAAACTTAAAATCGACAGAAACGGTTTTGCTCAGAAAACAAAGGTGGCAAAAATGAATCAGATAAAATTATTTCTTCTCTGATTCTGCATTTTTGCGCACGGGTGACTACATGCTGACATGCACTATAGCTGAAAATACGTCTGGAAATGTGTTAGAAATGTCATGAGCAGAGATGAAACAGTCAGGTTTATCACAACTTCAGGCAAAGATGAAACTTTATCCCCGGCCAAGTCATTTCCGAGAATAAATGCAACACCTTTGACAAGAAAGGAAGGACGTACACCCACCTTGACAAAACCTGAAATCAAATCACACTGTAGGTGAATTCAATGCAAAGGTACCGTTAAAACACCCATCTCAATTCCCTGAACTAGAATATTAGATGCACAATAAGTCTGGTGCATCAGAGATTAAAAACGAGTGAAGTGCGCCAGTGTCCCTCAAGATACTAATTTTTTTTCTGCTCTTCAGTAGTTCCATTTACAGAAACCAGTCCCTTCATTAAAAATGGCTTAAAGCCAGCATCAATTTCATTTTCATTAGTGTCTAGTGTAACTTTTCACAAAATTTGCTGGTTTTATTTGTCCTTGCTGATTTTTTTGTGTTAGTAATGAAAAATCAGAAATAATATGTCCGATTTTGTGGCAATAAAAACACTCTCTAGTCTCTTTACTCGTTTGTAAACTACTTTTTGGTGGTGCAGAATTTTGAGCTGTGAATGAACTCATTGTCTTGTCAAGTCGGGGTAGAGAAAACACGCTCTTCTTTAAAAGACTAAACTTTTTTAGGCCAATGAAGTGCGGCAGCCACACGCTCAAAAACAGCAAAATAGGAATCCACTTCGGATTCTCTGAAGTGAGGCACTAAAGCAATATGCTTACTAATATCAAATGCACTGGACGAAACATCACTCACAGAACTTGCCGAATTATCATTAGCAGCAGTACTTACAGGATTTAACTGCACAGATCGGTCAGAACCAACCTTCATAGAGTCTAACTCGAGCTGTCGGAGTTTTAGCTGTGTCTCCGTGTCGATTTCCAATTTGCGGATATCCAGGCGCAGCTTCATTTCGGCTTGGCGCGTCTCAGTAGTTGGCGCGGAAGTAGTTAGATGTGCTTAAATCAAAGAAATAAATATAACAAAACTTAGTAACTGTTTTCAACAAACTAATCAAAATACGAAAAGAAAAGCATGAAAAGAAACATCTTCAACGTACCAAACGTCTTAACTAAACTACTCTAACTAAAAACAAAACATACACAAAGCAGCACATTCTCCTGAACCTAATGAACTAATACAAAAGATAAATCTTTGTGTTGTATATGTATATCGCGCGACTTACTCACTCCTACAACCTCTCCGAGGTATCACTCAAATACATCAGTTAACTGGACAAGTTCACAAGCAAACACATTGCACTTACAGATCTCAAAACTTTAAACAAGAGAATTAAACACAAGCAAAACACATTCTCTCAGACTAACACATTCTCTGTGTCTCTGTGCGCTGTAGGTACGCTCGCTCTACTGCGTGGCACATCCTTCGCCAGGGACGCGGTAAGGTTCTTTCGTTGCGGCGTTTTCCAGATTTCTCCATAGTGGAAGTTTCCACATAGCATTGGAGCTCCCCATCCGAAGGGGAACGGAAATGCTATGTTCCTTCGCCACAACGATTGTCCCTTAGCTGTTGAGCATGTAAGTCTCTTCAGCTAGAAAAGGATGTCGAGCATGGCACTGGCTGCGTTTTTATAGCATGACTGATTGTCATTGACGCCAGCTGTGCACGCTGATGCCGCCAACTCATTGGCAATTGATTGGCCCGTTTTTATTTTCAGATGATTGGTTTCTGACTAAATCCCCATAGTGGATCCCGCCCCCCCCCGGGGAATAAAGGGTTACTTTAGTAACCGTAACGTTCCCCCGCATTTTCTATAGAAACACACAAACAACATGCCAGCGAACAGAGAACTCAATCCAGGCTAATTCTGATTATGTACCCTATATACATTTCTGGAGAAATGTGTCCCAGGAGCTACATTTTTTTTTTTTTTTTTCAGTTTTTGTTTTTGCAAATCACCAGAGGCTGCTGTGTACGCTTTTGAGATCTTAAATTTCCTTCATAAGTGTCATTCACACCTGTTGTTCGCGCGTAAATCCACCAGAGGCCACTGTCGACTGACTAACCGATCGACTGACCCATCCTCCTCCTTCCCTAAACCCAACCAATAGTATTTTAAATAGCACAAATTGACCAGCACCCACCCACTTCTCTTTAAAAACCCAACCTCAGTGTTTTTAAAATTAATCCAGAAAAAGAAAAGCCCTCGCCTTATTTTTACCTCGTTTTCAGATTTTACCACATTCTCATTTATCACCGGACTTAAACCCTGTCGTCGCAGTCAACTCCGCTCTGCATCTCAAATCCTCCGACATAAGTGGCAATCCATTGGACAAACTAGTAAAACCATCCATATGAAAGTAAGTTGTCAGCTTGAAAAGTTTCAAGTTGTAGGCTTGAAAAGGAACGGCCCATAGAGTTTGTTTTAAAGATAAAATGCAGTCATAAGTTCCTCTGACTACTTAATTCACGAACTCCAGAAATGTATATAGGGCTACGTTTTCAGAATGAGCCTATGTTGGAAGAAATGTGTTCCAAAAAAAAAATGACGTAATTTATGCATTCACCACGAGACACATGCATTTGAAACTGTGTACCACACCTTGTATTTCTTATGGTGAGAAGTAATGGATTGGACAATTAATGGGCACATATGAAAGGAACTGTTACCGATCTGATGTTAGAATCCAGCAGTTCTGTTTCCGGATAAATTACATGATCCAGCCCTATAGATGTTCATTACTGCAAATATCAACACTAACAAAACTTGCTCAGTGCACTAGACTAATCTAACAGATGCAGTGACCCAACGCAAATAACAGCAATAAAAATGCAACCCACTAGCCTAATATGAGTCATTTTATTTAACTGATATAACACAAAATAAAAATGAATAAACTCCTGAATGCATGTTCATTAAAAAAATATCATTGAAAAGGATCTCCTTTTTAACAATCAATACCTTAACTGTAGTTTACTTTCAGTTTAATTGTATAAAACTGTTTAATTTATTTTATTATATTTATTATTATAAATTCAAAGTAGTGTGGTAAACAAAATAGGGATTGCATCACAGGTATAAAACCAAAATTACCTCAGTAAAGCAGGCTAGGCGGAATAGCGTTATTTACTTATGTTTTATTAAACTGAATTAAAATCAGAAAAAAATAGTTAAATCAGAAATATTCTGTCATCTTTTTACATTACACATACATTACCAAGACAACAAGTGACACTAACAATAATTCCTTACATTTATATAGCACTTTTCTGGATACTTAAATCCCTTTACACATTTTTGGGGGGATTTTCCTCATCCACCACCAGTGTGCAGCATCCATCTGAAAGATGCAACGGTAGCCATTTTGCGCCAGACCTCACACCAGCTGAGAGCGAACAAATCTCATTGCAGAGAGCTAGCTTTACTTTACTTACCTAATTACATTATTATTGATTCTATAACAAAAACAATCAGGAAGAAAGGAGCTGATGGGAAGTCCATGAAGATGTGATGTTTTATAAACAAATTTTGGAAAGAGCACAATCAGTCTTTGATGAGGCTAATTCATCACAGACAATCAATCTATTATCCAATCAGCTCAAGACCAAACCCTGGCACAGATCAATCGAGTGACAGCCCGCCGCTCTAAACGGCGAAGCGCCAACCATCGCTAATGCGCCATGACACGCATGGAGCATTTTCACTAACTTACAATGGGAATCTGTGTTTAGTACAGCCCGCAATGCCACTGCTTTGTGGCACGTCAAATTTAGAAATAACAAACCTGTTATTCCCTCGTGCTGCTTGCAGATTTACCAGGTAAAGCTGCTTGTATATATATTAATCGCATGTGCACCGTTTTAAGGTTACATCAATTCAATAAATTTAGTTAATCTTTATTCCTATAGCTTCTGTAGCGCACTACTTCGATATAAGAGGCAAACACTACAGTTTTACACCTGTATAGCGCAGGACAATGCAGTCAAGAGCAATCGATTGCTGAACACAATGCCATGTATAGACTTTATCCCATAGCAGATAGATTTTATCGTTTAGGTGCTTAACATGTATAAACTTAAAGATATTATTAACGTATACACAGACATAATCTTTGTTCTGCAAGTGAAGAAATCTATAAATTGTGTAAAAGCTAATAAATGAAAGAAGAAAATAAAAAATAATAGACAAATATATAAATAAATATATTCATTATTTAAATAAAGTAAATAAATAATAAATAAATATAAAATAATAATAAAACACCAAGGTGATAAGCAATTTCAGCTCAGAAATCATTCAGAATCACATGTCTAGCTTACCCCATCTACTTTCACAGTGATTGACTGTTGACTTGCAATTTCACTTGATATAAATCAAGGAACTCCTTTCAAAGCTTTTGGCTACTTCTCAATGCTCTCTTTGCACTACTTTCAGTTCCTTTAAGTCTGTCATTTAAGTTTTCCATAGAAATTAATTAAAACATCAGTGAAAATCAGTGCCCTTTTAGAATTCCAACTCTTAAGCATTTCACAATCCTTGGTCCTCAATCCTTCAACTAGATCTACTATACGGTTGCTGCTGCTAGCTGCAAAAGTTTCTATGCCTGCCTCTCATCTTGTTGCCTACAGACGGGGCTGACCCACCCCAAGGCTGCCTCTGTTATTGGTTATTTCTTCTTCCCTTCCAGGCACGTGCACGTATTTCCCCACCCCCCGCTGCTCTTCACTTCACGACCCCCCCCCCCCCCCCATTCTTCACTTTGCAATCACCCCAGCACATGCCATCCCACCCCCCCCCCCCCCCTCAATTTGCAAATTTGCAATCACAATCCACCCCAACCTTTATTTTGGGAACTCTCTCCCCTGGCTCTTCATGCCACCCACATTCAAGCCATTCACGCTCGACTCCACTAGCTTAAAGCCCTACTATCTAGTTCCAGCATGAGGTTCCCTCCACTGGAAGCTTCACATTCACACCCACTCCCCTTTCTCACATCGCCCCAACATCCACATCTATTACAGGCATAAGGCCGTTTTTGCTAGCATGTCCATGTCCACATTTCCATCTCTACATTTTATACTGGTACTTCATCCCTACTCTCTGCTATAGCCATAACCACTTCTGCTGGAGCTCACAATGGCCTCTATTACTGACCTAGCGTTTATTTCATGCACATTTATTTCTACATTACACTACTGACAAATTATACCCACTAGCTACATTCTGACATTCTTGCTTGGGGTACATCTTCATTGCTGCTGCGACCGATCCTATTAGAAGACATACACACTTCATATCACACCACTGTCACCGCAGTGACCGCTTTCGCTGGAGACACACACCACATAATGCACAACTGCCACCGCAGTGACCTCTCCTGCCGGAGATGCACACCTCATAATGCACCACTGTCACCGCAGTGACCGCTACCTCCAGAGATGCCACACCGCATAATGCACCACTGTCACCGCAAGTGACCTCTACCGCCGGAGATGCACACCTCATAATGCACCACTGTCACCGCAGTGGACCGCTACCGCCAGAGGACGCACACCTCATAATGCACCACTGTCACCGCAAGTGAGCACTACCGCCAGAGATGCACACCTCATAATGCACCACTGTCACCGCAGTGACCACTCCTGCTGGAGACGCACACCTCATAATGCACCACTGTCACCGCAGTGAGCGCTTCTGCCGAGATGCACACCTCATAATGCACCACTGCTAGCGCAGTGACCGCTTCCACTGGAGACGCACACTTTATAATGCACCACAGCCAACGCAGTGACTGTTCCCACTGGAGACACAGACCTTATAATTCACCACTGCCAGCACAGTGACTGTTCCCATTGGAGACGCACACCTCATAATGCACCACTGCCACAGCAGTGACCGCTTTTGCCTGAGGCACTTTTCCATCTTACCGCTGCTGCAGCAGTGACTTCTCTTGCTGAGCATTTACACACCTACATTTATACATTTCAATACCGATGTATCATTCTAACTAACTATAACAACAGTGACATACTCACTTGCTGTACATCCCCATTGTATATCTGCTGCAAAAGGTATTATGTATTTTAACATTATTGCTCACCTAGGACATATTATGCAAATTTAACAATTCAATAAAGAGAGCCATTCCTGAATGAAAAAGTTGTTTGACAGCCAAATGACCCAATAAATTTGGTGACTTATTAAGACATTACAGACATCTAGTAGCAATTTAAGTTTCTTATTCAGAGCATCTTTCAGTAAATAATTTCAGATTTCCATGTCATTTAAAGAAAAAGATTGTACACATCAATTAAAAGTTCTGTCATCATTTACTCACCTTCATATAATTTCAAATCTGTATGAATTTCTGTCATTTTTGGAACATTAATGTTATGTTCCATTTTGGAACAAAATATAATACCACGGCAAATATAATACCATGGTTAGCACTGTTGCATCACAGCAAGAAGTTTGCTGATTCGATTCCTGGCTGGGCCAGTTGGCACATCTGTGTAAGTCAAGATGGGCAAAAATACATTGAAATGCATTTTAAAATAGAATACCAAATACAGCAATTTTAAATGTATCAACATAAACTACAAAATACAGCAGCCACAACAAGTAACAAATTAAAAAAAAAAATGTATTTTGTATTCTGAAAAATACTACAAAACACTTTTTCAAGGGACCATGACATTTCTTCGCTAATTGTCTATTAACAGGCCTATTGGATCAATCCCTTCACCATTGAAATGACTTAGTAAAGTAAACAATGAGTATGTTTTACATGGACACCAATAATTCAATTCAATTTGATTAAAACAATACTCTGATTAAGAGTCTACCATGTAAACCGCCGTTTTTGATTAATTTAATCTGATAAAGGTCATAATTGAACTAAAGAGAAATCGAATTAAGGCATGTGGAGTACGCCGATTTTAGTTTTAGTTTTTTTGACGACTCCAGCTAAATACTAAGCCATCGTCATTCAGCATTTCATACAGAACGTGATAATAGACTGCACTCACCCCCATCACACGCACAGCCACACATATACACACACACACACAAACACACACACACACAGTACAAGCGCCGGAGAAGAAACCAAACTCACTCAACTCACGGTGAACAACACCCACAAGATTGACCATGCAACAGTATAACACGTGTGTGCTGGCCCGCTTACCCGTTACCAGACGTGGGATACAGCGTTTAGAAGTCAACAGTGGCCACCAAAACTTCAGTCCAGGGAAACCCCAGCACTACCAATTATCCCTCCCAATCATTCGCTCGTGCACAACATCATGTCCACGTCCCGGCCTTGGCCCAGCGACTCAGCAGCACCTGCATTCAAACACCAAATTCCCCCTATGACCAAGGAAATACATCCTTAAAGACTTTGGCTCATTACAAATTGAACTCAGGTGTTGATCTCCTTAAAAAGTCATAGATGCAAGTGATGCCAGTACGCATCGTCCTAATTTGGGGAGCACCCTTACACTATTCTTTGCACCTACCAAGTCAGTGCAGACCACAGACACTTGCATCATGAAATGCGAAGGTTTTTTTTTCCATTCAGCATGCGGTATGAACTTCTATTTAAAACAACACTCTTCCAGCAGATCATAGTTGCATCCAATATCTCGTTTGTCACAGGGGGCATGCATGAAATGTTCCTGAATGAAGTGAAAGTGCCAAGCTGCAGTTAAAGTCGACAAATTCAAAATGAAACACCCGAAATAACATGAACTCTGGAGGAAATGTGAATTGTGTGGTGACGCAATGACATTAATTATGTGCTATAACATGTAAAACGGGATCATAAAAGAAAACATTCAAAAGCAATTTATTTAAATACATTAATCTTACGATTGTCTTAATTAGATTAAGGCAAATAATTTGATTACTGATGTCATGTAAACTAGTCAATGTTTGATAACAACATTTTCTCGGCTACATTGTTCACCTATAAGGGAAGTGTTGGCCTAATGGTTAGTGAGTTGATCATGTAACCCAATGGTAACTTTCAATTTTGAACAAATTCATATGGAAAGTCCTGTCTTGAAGATGATATCCTATGGTTTAAACCATTAATACAGATAATCAGTCAGAATTGTGTGGCCAGGTAACTCTGTTTAATGATTATTCAATCTATCGGCAATTTTAAATTTAAAAGGGCGACCGGCCTACAGTTTTTGTTCACAGAATTTGTAATTAAACTCTTCCCAATGTAAAAACATGATTTCTGAAAACATATCTTGCTGCTGCCCTGTAACAGGAGTCTGCAGCAATCTATCCATTTTTTGTACAGTATACTCTTTCCCCCAAGATTTTTTCAGTTCTTCTTTAACTGGAAGAGTCTCATTAACCCTCTACTGCACGGTTAACCATATGGCAACATGATACTTATGTTCATTTCCCCTGCTACTGTTTCTTTAAGACCAAACATATATTTTTGTTTAAAGAGAAGACCTTAGTGTAGTCAATGATGTGCTTGGTTTAGTCACATGACATGCTGTGATTTTCTGTAGCGCGATTTCTGACAGACTGGTGTTTTTTTTGTGAGTAGTTGCTAATGCAAATGTAAACAATAAAACAATAAAAACAAAAGATCAAATTATGTCAGATCCACAAAAAAATCTGAAACATCATCTCCAGTAAGCTATGATGACATTCACAACTCAACATATTTTTAAATAATTTTTTTTTGTAAATCGATCAAATGTATGTGTTACCAAATAGCAACACTGTGCAATAGTGCAATGTGCAATATTGCAATGGGTTGGCTGGGTAACGAGGTCAGCTGCGAACTTTTAAGTTGTAACAATAACAACATCAATGCTAGTAATATAATGTTAATTAGTCATGTGTTAATGGCATTTGCATATGGATAAGATCTAGTTTAAAATGACAATACTTCTTTTGAATAGATATGAATACAGGGAACAGTGTATTGGTGAGCACCACCATGTTTCTATGGTATGTGAAAGAAGAAAAGGACAGAACTGGCTCTTCCTGCAGATGAAAGTGAGAGAATGATGCAGATTGGACATTTGATAGAGACAGTTGAGGTAAGTTAGCTCAGAGGCAGATAAGACAGGTGTATTATAGTATATGGTATAATAAAAAAACATTGTTAGCTAGTAGATACATTGTTCTGATGCATCTGGATATACCTAGACTTGTTATTTATTTGTTATATTTACTGGATAAATATTTATATTTACTGTATGTTGTATAGATGATAATACAATAATAGGTTTGTTTTAATAATATTCAGCCAAAAAAAGATTAAATGGAAAGCTGTTGGAATATGAGTTGTTGGAAAGTGTGTATAAGGTGTCATTTATAAGTCTTCTGTGTTAAAACTGATAATACTGCAACACCAATTAGTCAATTCAAACAACAAAATTATTAATTATAAAGAAAATTTAAAATTTCTAAGTTAGATCCACTGTTGGAACGTTGTTGTCATATGGGCAAACATTTCATAAAGTACCTTAAAAAATGTTTTTTTTTTTTTGTTTTTTTTTCAATAAAATGTTTACAGAACGTCAAGTTAAGTCATTTAAAAAAAAGAAAAGTAAAAAAAAAAAAAAAAAATTTTCATTGATTTATCACAATGCGTTGCGGTAGAGGGTTAAGAATTTATCCTCCTAAAAAACACCAGTACACCAAATATTTAGGTGTTTTATAATTCTAAAGTTCCTCTGTATTTCCCACCTGCAGCTCTAAGACTGAGATTGAAGCTCCACATCCTCTATTTAAGGAATTATATTTTATTTTAATCTCCATTTCTAAAGCAAAAGATGCTGAATTGTACACTATAGGCATTATAAATTTCTGGGTCTTAGCATTGCTCAGTAGCTATTTTTAATGGTTTTTGACTTGCTCCTGAATACCCTCCCCATTTGTCTGTTACGTTCTTTAGGCATAAGGGGTACTACAACGTCTGTCTGAGAACAGATGCTAGAAAGCCAATCACTCTGAAAAATAAGAAACGGGCCAATGAATGCCAAATAAATTGGCCGAACTAAGCTCCACAGTTGTTAGTAATTAGTCATTAACAGAGTATATCAGCTGATGGCTGAGAAGCGAGCATTAGAATTTGGCTTCAGAGCCTCTCATATGACTGAAGACACTTTATCTGCTAACCTAATTCAAGATTGAAACCAGTCTACTCACCAGTGCGATGGCGATGGTTGATCTGGGTTATACTGTCACCTGGGCATGTTGCTGGTGTGCATAAAAGAGCAGTTTCCATTAAAAGAGCAGATTCCCTTAGAGAGCAACACAGTCAAGCTATGCGTATTTTTCAAGACGCTGTTCTGACTGTGCGTTTCTGGATGCTGTGGTTCCTATCTCCGAATGATAGACAAAGGTACCGCATCACCAGTACACCATATTTAGGTGTTTTATAATTCTAAAGTTCCTCTGTATTTCCACCTGCAGCTCTAAGACTGAGATTGAAGCTCTACATCCTCTATTTAAGGAATGATATTTTATTTATCTAATTTCTAAAGCAAAGATGCTGAATTGTACACTATAGGCATTATAAATTTCTGGTCTTAGCATTGCTCAGTAGCTATTTTAATGGTTTTTGACTTGCTCCTGAATACCCTCCCCATTTGTCTGTTACTTTCTTTAAGCATAATTTACATCCATACGCCAATCATTGACCACCTTCCTAAATATAAATCAGTTTTCTGTTTTGATATAAATTCAGATAATATGATAATAATCACAGCTATTGTTGCATAAAAGTGTGTGCAATAAAAGTTTGTGAATCAAATATTTATTTAAAAATGTTTTAATTTAAAGCTACTTTTTGAAAAGTCTTTTAAATGCTTAAGAATTACTGCATTTGTTTTATCTGTTAACAGGGTTGAATATGAGTTACCAGATTCAGGAGACGAGACTCACAGGAGACACAAGAGCTTCACAGCCAATCTCCCATGGATCTTCCAGGTGGGAAAAACTCATTTGGATTTAAATTTAAAATTAATTTTTTAACACACAAAATGTTTATTGAAAAGAACTTTAATTTGTACTTGTTATTTCTCATTTACTAAAATAAAAAGTATGTATATATATATTATTATTATTATTATTATTATAATTTTTAATGTTTTTTATTATTATTTTTTTTTGTTTTTTTTTTTAATATTGGTCAAATATTGTTTTTCTTTTTTCAATTGTAGGATATTGAGCAGAAAATGTTCAAATTTCTGAAGAATGAACTGGAAACATTAAAAACAATCTTAAAAGTAGAAAACAGAAAAGACCTTGTAAAAGACTTTAATGAGAACAGATGCATTATCACAGAAGCAGCTCTTGATCTCACACTCTTCTTTCTGAGAGAGATGAAGCAAGATGAAGCTGCTGATATTCTCGAGGGTAAGAGTCTTAGTTTTCTGTAAAACTGTCACTTACAAATATAGCTGAAAAAGTCAAGCCTAAAACTATCCGTTCACCTTCATGGGTACTACAACGTCTGTCTGAGAACAGATGCTAGAAAGCCAATCACTCTGAAAAATAAGAAAACGGGCCAATGAATGCCAAATAAATTGGCCGAACTAAGCTCCACAGTTGTTAGTAATTAGTCATTAACAGAGTATATCAGCTGATGGCTGAGAAGCGAGCATTAGAATTTGGCTTCAGAGCCTCTCATATGACTGAAGACACTTTATCTGCTAACCTAATTCAAGATTGAAACCAGTCTACTCACCAGTGCGATGGCGATGGTTGATCTGGGTTATACTGTCACATGGCCATGTTGCTGGTGTGCATAAAAGAGCAGTTTCCATTAAAAGAGCAGATTCCCTTAGAGAGCAACACAGTCAAGCTATGCGTATTTTTTAAGACGCTGTTCTGACTGTGCGTTTCTGGATGCTGTGGTTCCTATCTCCGAATGATGGGCAAAGGTACCACATCACAGGTCTGGGGGTCTAGCATGTTGATGCGATGTTCACGACAAGGTCATGCTCTCACTGTAAGGGCATGGCTGTTGCACAGCTGAGATCGCGGCTTCCAAGCCACCCCGTTGCTCCCCATGAAAGTGGCTAGCACACAAGAAGATCTGAGGATCACAGTGGGGTGTTTATCCATTGACTCCGGGCTCGCGGACCCCCCACTCCTTTACAGCGTACTCCATTCAAGCTTAGAGTGGTTTTGTCGGTTCATTTCGTGGGATGTCATGTCTCCACTTGATGACACAGGAGATTAGACGCTCATCGCAACATCAGAGGGTGAGCTCTCATGCTCGGATGACAGACCGGGCTCGCTACCATGCTATGGGGTGCAATGTGTGGTCTGGGTACTCGGTTCAGACATGATGGCTGAGGCGGCCAGTGGGTACGAAGCTATTCATCAGGTAGTGGGCGCCGCCACCTGGAGGGGTAACTGAGACCACCATCCAGGGCCGGGTGAGTTATCTGTGTCTCTCACGGCCAGAGCTCACACCGCTGTGGGCCATGCAGCTTCTGCCCTGCACCACGACACCACCTGGCTGTGTTGCACAAGGGCGGTTCTTCCCCAGGCTTATGTGTAAGTACTCATGGTGGTCGACTATGCTCTTATGACCTTCAAGTCAGCCTACCGTTCCCTGGGGAGAACAATGGCCACACAGTGGTCCAGAAATGCCACCCTTGGCTTACCCTGGCAGATACGCGCTGCATGGACAAAGTACGCTTTCTTGGCATGCCTATATCATAGGCAGGCCTACTGAGCATCATTGTCAGGGACTTTACCCAGGAGTCCCCGGTGGTAAGAGATCATCCATGTGCAATGGAGAAGGTCATCTCTTGGTGCACTCAGAAAATTGCTTTGCCCCCCTGACCCGTCCGCTTTCTGCACCATGCTCCCTAACCTGGAGATGCGTGCGTTTTTTGTGTCCTACAAGAAAGTTCCCCATTTGGCGAAGTCTAGAGACTTTCTGCGAGGCCCCCAGCACCTGACTTAGCGAAGGAGCTGAGTGCCTTGCCCACTATGATGTCTGGTATGCCCACCTTGGTCTACCCACATGCTGGGGTTTGGTGCCAGCTATGCACAGTCCACAATGGTGATCCCATATGCTTATTTCAGTCACGGAGTGTTCCCCTGACTAGGCACATCCGTGTCTTCCCTACGCACTAACCAGCTCATCATATGTAGTACTCCTCCCCTCTATAGGGCTAGTCTTTTTGCCATCAAGTCTCCCCTTTTGGGTAGCAGGTGGCCTCCGCAGTGTCCTCCCCCTTCGGGGACTAACATGCTTTCCTAACGTACTGTCGTATTCTGTCACTGCCACAGCAGTCTCCAGCTGTTAGCTGAGTGATCGGCTCTTCAGCAGGCAAAATTCTAATGCTCGCTTCTCAGCCATCCGCTAATATACTCTGTTAATAATTAATTTCTGACAGCTGTGAAACTGAGCTCTCCCAACTCATGTGACATTCATTGGCCCGTTTTCTTACTTTTCAGAGTGATTGGTTATCTGGCTTACTCCCATCTGTTATCAAACACATGTCTCCTTTCCTATTCGGGGAACGTGGGTTAGGTACGTAACAAGGATGTTTCTTTGCTCCTATGTTTAGATGAGCTCTTCTTCATTAATCAGCTTAAATGTAGCTTGAAGAAGAAATATGAAAGTGTGTTTGAAGGAACTGGTCAGCAAGGAGACTCCACACTTTTAAGTAACATCTACACAGATCTCTACATTACTCAGGGTATGAGTGAACAGGTCAACACTGAACATGAGATAACAGATTGAAACTGTTTCCAGACATCATCAATCTCTAGATACAGCTTGAATGCAAACATTTGTTTGAAGCACCTGAAGAGACAGGCAGATCAGAACTGTCCTGACAAAAGGAGTTGCTGGCATCGGGAAATCAGTCTCTGTGCAAAAGTTTGTTCTGGATTGGGCTGAAGGAAAGAAAATCAAGACATCAGCTTCATATTTCCTCTTCCATTCAGAGAGATGAACTTAAAGGAGAAAGAAAACAAAGTTTAAAAGACCTCATAACTCAGTTTTTCCCAGAGACTAAAGGACTGAACCTTACAAGAAGCACACGATTCAAAGTCCTGTTCATCCTTGATGGATTGGATGAATGTCGTCTTCCTCTGAACTTTGCTGGTAATGAGACGTGTCGTGATGTATCTTCAGCAGTCTCTCTGGATGTTCTCCTGACGAACCTCATCAAGGGAAATCTGCTTCCTTCTGCTCTCATCTGGATCACCAGCAGACCAGCAGCTGCCAGTAAGATTCCTGCTGACTGTATCGACCGGCTGACAGAGATACGAGGATTCAATGATGCCCAAAAGGAGGAGTACTTCAGAAAGAGACTCACAGATCAGAATCAGGCCAGAGAAATCATTGATCACATTAAACAGTCAAAGAGTCTCTTTATTATGTGCCACATCCCAGTCTTCTGCTGGATTTCAGCCACTGTTCTCCAGAACATTTTGAAGGAGAACAGAATACTGAACACAGGGCTAATGCTGAAACACTGCAGGAATCTCCCAAGACTCTGACACAGATGTACACACACTTTCTCGCTTTCGCAGATCCAGCAGAGCAAAAGTATGATGGAGAAAACACACAATGTTCCTGGGATCCAAACCTCATCTTTCACTGGGGAAACTGGCCTTCCAGCAGCTGGAAAGAAACAATGTGATCTTCTATGAGAGCGATCTGAAAGACTGTGGCATTGACGTCTATAAGGCATCATTTATCAGGCATGTGTACCCAGATCTTTAAGAGGAGACAGGATCGTTCTTGGTACCATGTACTGTTTCTTCACTTGAGCATTCAAGAGTTCATTGCAGCCCTTTATAAACAAATGTTTCTAGACGTCGAGAAGCAGCATGGATTTATTTTTAGACAGAAAAGCAAAAATAAAGACATGTATAATATGCTGAAGACTGCAGTGGACAAGGCTCTGGAAAGTGACAATGGACATCTGGACCTTTACCTTCGCTTCCTTCTTGGTCTGTCACTCCAGTCCAATCGACAACTCATACGAGGCCTGTTGACACAGCAGGATGACAGTGACCAGTGCAAAAGAAAATTTGCATACATCAAGCAGAAACTGGAAGCGAATCTGTCTCCAGAGAGATCCATCAATCTGTTCTACTGTCTAAATGAACTGAATGACCAAACTCTGGTGAAAGAAATTCAGTCTCACCTTAGTAAAGGAAGTCTGTCATCTGCTGACCTTTCACCTGCCCAGTGGTCTGCTCTGGTCTTTGTGTTGTTGACCTCAGAGGAGGAGCTGGAGGAGTTTGAGCTTCTGAAATTCCAGAGATCAGATGAGTGTCTCATCAGACTATCAGCAGTCATCAAAACTTCCAAAAAAGCTCAGTAAGTCCTTCTTGTTTTCATCTATGAAATAATCAATCAGTTTATCCAACAATTAGTTTAGTTTTAAAATCAGCAAATTTACACCATCATGCTCACATTACCCAGTTTTTAGTAACAGTAGACTTAGGGTGCTTTCACACCCGCCTACTTTTGTTTGGTTGAATCGCACTAGAGTTTGTTTTCCTTTTTGGTGCGGTTCGTTTGGGCAGGTGTAAATGTAGCAATCGTACTTGGATGCGCACTGAAAGAACCAATAACCGTACTGAGACGTTCTTGAAGAGGTGGTGTCGGTACCCTTTCAAATGAACCCTGGAGCGGTTCATTTGTGGTGAGAATATAATTCGAACTAAAACAGACCCAACCGAAAAAAGTACTGCACCTTTTTGGACTAATCCAGCTGCCGTAGGCCGATGCGCTGTGCATTATGAAATGAGGAGGAAAAATATTTGTTGACAGCGCTTTACCAACAATTTTAAAAAGAGAGAGAGGGAAAAACATTACCTGATTGATCGTTGGTAATATTTTTGGAAAGATGAACACGTCACAGTTAATTAATTAATGTCATGTCATTAACTGAACATGTCATTAGCTAAATTAATTCACGCCTCTCCTGAAGTGACGTGCAATGAGCCTTCACCATTTGCCATGCATTAAAACATTGTTTTCCAGCCGCAGGAATTCTCGAAATGTATAGTTTGTCTAAAGTTATGTATACAAACTATATAGCATACTATGAGCAAGGATACAATCAGCCAGTGCAGTCGTCCGTCCTCCATAGTAAAAAGCGAGTTCCATTGGCATTTTCCTGCACGTGAATTCTAATGAAAAGCAGTGTGAAAATGACCCAAAGATGGCAGAAAATACTGCAATGTATCATTTCTTGCTTTTGGTCCAGACAAAATGAACCGAACTACAGATGTGAAAGCACCTTAAAACAAACTCCTCTATAAACACATTTAGAGGGACAATGCATGAAATGCGTGAGTTTATAAAAAGCTTCCAAAAAATATTCAATTTAAAGGCACTGACAAAATGTAAAGATGGTTTAAACTTCTGACAAAAAAACAAAAAAAATATAATAAATAATTATAAGATTCTAAAACTGAGGTTAAAAGAAAGAGGTCACATTGCAAAAATGATTTATTAGAAAACAGCAAATACCCTCAAAACTAACAAATCTAAAACGATGCAAAAGAATATGAATGCCCACCTTTGTGGAGCAGAGAACCACCATAGTGGGGCAGGCAGAGCAGAAAACATCTGAGAACTAAAAAATAAAAACAGCAAACAATGATTTTCAATTTGAATGCATTTGTTTTTGATGAATATATTTATTTTCAAAATTTCTATTATATCTGTATATGTTTCAGTTTATTGTGTAAAGTTCTTTAAAAAGGGAATTTTGAAGGTGCTACAGAAATGTAATGTTGTTACCTTTGTTGTTCATTCTCTTTTATTTCTGGACCATTTGATTTTGATTAATGAAGAGTTGGACTATTGAAACATCTGAAGAAATCCATTTATTATTGTTTCATAGACATAATGTTAAAATATTAGAGACACTAAAGTCGTATGTGCTCAAAACTATAAACACACCAGATGAACCTTATTTTTGTCCTACACAGGCTACAGGGCTGTAATCTCACTGTTCGGTCTGTGAGAGTTTGTCTTCAACTTTACAATCCTCAAACTGTGTCCTGAGAGAGCTGGACCTGAGCAACAATGACTTGCAGGATTCAGGAGTGAAGCTTCTCTGATGGACTGAAGAGTCCAAACTGTAAACTGGAAACACTGAGGTAAATGGTTCTACTCAACAACAATAAAATATATATATATTATTAGATATTAATTACAAATGTGGAAGCCCCCTATGGATTGACAAAAGAAGAAAAAAAAAACATTTGCATGGATATTTGTGCAACTTGCAGATTCTGTTAACATGTAAAAGTCTCATGGGACTCATTATTATCTAAACCTCTACAAAAAAAAAGATTAAAACAGACACTAAGGCATTCAAGACCATACTGAAATGGACCTGGTAGACTCATATATTACTACAAAATTGTCTAAAAAAATCCTTATTAGTCATTCACATAAAACTACATAATGACTGATCTTGAAGGAGGGTCAACTGTCATGATTATTGATGTGATTCTCATCTGTGAGAATAAAAGCCCCCACGGGACAATCAGTCTGAATGTGACTCATCTTACAATTGACAAGGAATTCAGCAATTCAACAAGAAGAAGCCATACTCACAAGAAGTGCTAATTATTCAAAGGAACTGTTTTTACAGTTCTACAGTTTTCTGTACTTTTGACAGATGGTTTGCCAAGCCAACTTCCCTGTAGGAAAGTGGGGAAGAGGAGGTCTTCATTTGTTCACAGGGATTCAGGTTATCGAGGATAAGATGGATTTTTAGTTGTCGTTTGAATCAATCACTAGTGAACTGGCAGAGAGTTGATTCGTTGCCCTATTCATAAATACAACCGTTGCTTTGTTACTGAAGAAATTGCTTAAGGCAGTGCCTTACCACAACCTAGTGGCGGTTTTAGTTATTACAGTTTTAATAACAGTTTTTACTATAATTGCATATTTTTCTTTTTAATACTTTATTTTGAAACATTATTCATTTAAAAAAAATTCATAAATGTAAAGAATTCAATAGAATTTTTTTTTATTAAGATTAATTGTAAAAAGTGACTGCAGTCTAAGTGGAAGATAAAATGCAAAAGGATGTTAACGAGGATGCTACTCTAATAAAGTTTAGGAACCGCTGTTAAACAGTTTAGATAACTAGGTCATACCTATGATTTCGAAAATTAGAACAAAAGTAGTGTAACCTATTACAATATAGAGACAAAATATTGTAATACTATAAACATTCATCATTTATTTTCTTTTCGACTTAATCCCTTTATTGTTCTGGATGAACCGCCAACTTATCCAGCATATGTTTATACGCAGCGGATGCCCTTCCAGCTGCAACCCACCACTGGGAAACATTCACACACATTCACTACGGACAATTTAGCCTACCCAATTCACCTATAGCACATGTTTTTGGACTTGTGGGGGAAACCGGAGCACCCAGAGAAAACCCACGCGAACACAGGGAGAACATGCACACTCCACACAGAAATGCCAACTGACCCCACCGAGGCTCAAACCAGCGACCTTCTTGCTGTGAGGCAAACGTGCTACGAACTGCGACACCATGCAGCCCTAACACTGTAAACAATTACTTTCAAATTACTGAAACTAATTATATATATCTATTAGATTTTGGAAGTAATTTGCAAATGCAACCAAAGCACAGGATAGCTATAAGTAAATGGTTATAAGTAACTACCAATCATCCAAAATAAATAGTGTGATTACTAGACACTGCATGTGTTGCTTTTTTGTTAATGTTGATCAGCAATATTGATCATGTGAAAGTTACTGCTTTTTCCTTGGCATGACTTCTCACTTTTGCAGACAATACAAAGGCAGAGGACAGCAACTTCAAAATATGGGTCAAAGGTCAAGTTTGAGCTCAAGATTTTTTTTTTTAGATAAATGTCATTATTAAAACACATGCATTCCCAAATTTCAAATTCTCTATCTATAATTAATTTGTCTGGGCAACAAAAAAAAATCTTTGAAGTCATTAGTGTCAATTCAACACTAGCCAGTTAAGGTCTTTTGCCTTTATAGGGCAGAACAGATGATCTCAGTATTGGGAAATTGTTAAAAGTGTAGTTTCAGCAAAGAAAGAAGTTCTGTTTTTATGATTAAACTATAGTTGATGGTCCTTTATTCAAGTCAAGATATCCTTCAGCATTTCAGCAACTGTTAGGTCATCAGAATAAATTAAAATATAGAGCGTGTGTGTCATCAGCATGAAGATAATAAGAGAAACCATTGAATGATGGTTCCCAGTAGAAAATAGAAGGGGACCAAAAACCGATCCCTGAAGAACCCCAGTAGCCAACTGATCAGCATTGGATACCTCTCGAGTCCAGGTTACACTGAAAGATCTGCCCATGAAGTAAGACTCCAACCAGCAGAGTGAGGTTCCAGTGATGCTCTTCAAGGAGAGGATGGACAGTAGAATCTGGTGATTCAGTGTATCAAAAGTAGCAGACAGGTCCAGTATAAGCAGAATAGATTATTTAGAACCTGATATGACAATCCACACGTCTTTAGTGACTGAGAGTAATGCAGTCTCAGTGCAATGTCTACATTAGCAGCTGCACAGAGAGCACTAATGTCATCTAAATGAAACTGGTTGTGAGGGAGGCGGTGTGATTTGTGGGAAACAGTTAGTCGAAAGATATGCTGAAGTGGTTTAAAGTGAGCAATGTTTTAACTGTGACTTTATTAGTAGTGCAATTTCTTGTGTAGATAAGTTCAAGTTGACTGCCAGATTTATGTGTGCTTGTTGTGGTTAACCCTCAGGGGTCTGAGGGTGTTTTGGGGCTCAGGAGAAGTTTTGACATGCACTGACATTTGTGTTGTTTTCAGTATCTTAAAAACATATTCAAGAGTTCACACTTAACTGATGATTGATTAAAAGCTTGTTTGGCATGCTGTCCCGGGAGAGACCCCTGAGCTCATAAGATCCTAGAGCCCGGGGCTCCCTCCCGTTGCAAGGCAGGAGGGGAGTTTGAGCTCATGTAGATCTCGAGAACTCCCCTGCTGAAGTAACTAATGAACCGATAGTGATTGCTCTTATAAGATAACTACATACTAGAAGCATGTCTATGGTGCCAATTTGGATTAGTCAATTAACTTAAGTTGCATGTTTTTGGATGGTGGGAGGAAACCGGGAAACCCAGGGGAAACCCACGTGAGCACGGGAGAAAGTGCAAACTCCGCACAGAAACGTCTGCTGGTTTGGTAAAGCCTGGAACCAGAGACGTTCTTGCTGTGAAGCAACAGTTCTAAGCACTAGGCCACCGTGTCACCCATCTAGGAAGAAGGAGGAGTAGGGGTGGAAGGGGGATTCTTCAAAACAGAGATAAGGGTGGAATGTAACCCAGGGTATTTGTACCCTTTGTAGTTTAGGAGTTGTCTGATTGGTGCATTGAGAATTGGATAATGCTGATCCAGCTGCTAGCAATCATAAGTACGTGATCCTCTTGAAATTAGTTTAGAAATTAACTTTACTTCAAGAGTTCACAATAAGCTTAGGATTGATTATAAGCTTGTTTGGCATGCTGTCCCAGAAGAGAGCCCAGGTAGATCTCTAGAACTCCCCAAAATGCCTTATAGCTCGGTACAGCAGCCGCGTATTGAAGAACCCCCCACAATGCAGATGTAACAATGCTATATCCGGGTGCTGGGTATAACGTTGATAGCTTAGGAAGAGAGGCTCCTGCAGGAGGAAAGTAGGCTCCTGCAGGAGCAGAGGAAAGTAGACTCCTACTGGAGTCTAAGCGGGGGCGTGGGAGGGGCTGGGTTGACTCCTGCAGGAGTCAAAGCTCGGATACACTCCTGCGGGAGTGAGAGCTGGGGTTGGGTGAGCTCTAGCGGGAGTCGGGAAAGGTTTTGGGCGCGAAGATTCCTGCATGAGAAGGTGTGAGGTGGGCTAGGGGGGGCATAAACTACTGCGGGAGTTAGAGCTGAGGATTGAGGGCCTAAGCAGAAGTAAGAAAGTAGCGGAATAATCAACGCTGAAAGAAAAGCGGAGAAAACTTGACGCTGGAAAAAGAAATTAGTGGGGGAATTAAGGAATAAGGAGATAAGGAAGGAGATAAAGGAAGGGGTAAAAGGTAGCGGAAGCACCCAACGTTGTAAGGAAGTAAAGAAGGGGCAAATAATTGCCAGGCAGAGGATCTCAATGCCGAAAAGAAGAAAAGGAGATTATATATGTAAAATATATACATATATGTGCGGGAGTCGAAGCTCGGAGTGACCCCTGCAGGGGTCAGAGCTGAAGTGGGCATTACTCCTGCAGTAGTCTAGTGAAGGGAGGGGGCAGTGGAGACTACTGCAGGAGGTGGCTGGGTGAGACTGAAAAAGAGAGGCGGAGGATCTTGAAACCGGAAGGAAGAAAAGGAGAAGGCATATTCCTGCATGCATGCACATGCACAAGCGTATGCGCGCACGTGTGTAACACGTACGTAACACATACACAAATGCACGCACACACATTCTAACACATACGCATACACACACATATACGCGTGCATATGTACGTACATACATACACACATGCCCACACACGCACGTGATGTTACATACATACATAAAACATACATGCATACATACACACACTACACACAACACATACATATACATAAATAAATATATCATACACACATATACAGGGTCGTGCTCGAGCCCTTTTTCTGGAGTATGCTTTTAGCTGGTTAGGGCCAGCTTGGCTTCCTTAAAGTGGAGTTGGCTGAGGTGAATGGACCAGCTGCCGAGGGTCTGGATTTGATGTAAGGGAGAAACCTTTGTGAGCTGCTGTGGTGGCTGCACCAATTCTAAATGAATGGCTGGAATATGGTTCAGGGAAAAGCCTGAAAGGCGGAGAACTTCTTTAAGTGTTTTTGGAACCAAAAAAAACGCTTACTGGATGGTTAGCGTCATCAGAAAAAGGGGGGGCTGGTTGTGGGTTGTTTGGATAGGAGGGAGGTTTGTTCGTTGGAAATGGCTTATGAGGGGGACCCGTGTATCAATTTGAAATTTTATCCCACTGAGGTTGCTTTTATAGAGCTAGCCTGGATATTTTTGGCAGCATGGAGGTGGGAATAAAGGAGGTGATGGAAATCAAGGAAAAATTGGGAAATGTATTTGGTAGAGGGTGTGGAAATGTTTGAATAATTTCCATGAAATCTAGAATAATTTCCAGAAATATCCTACTTCTATTCATAGCAGCCAAGCAGGAAGTTTGTTTCTTTGCCGTTTTCACGTCCAACTGACTTGCCATTATAAACTTTACATATGACACTTTGTGTATGACCACATGATTTGCTGGAGTATTACAATTGGACTTCTGTGCTCGATTTGCATAATGTTTTTCAATAGCTGGGTAATATTCACTGGTTGGGTAATAATGTTTTCAGAAGTTAAATGGCTATCGGATGTAACAGAGTGCTTTTTTATTTTTATTATTTAATTTCATATATAACAAATATATCAATTTCCAACATCAAACTCTGAACTTTATAAGTCACCACTTAGTTGAAACTGTGTGATTAGAATGTTGTTACTGTCTTTACTTTAATCCATGATTAAATAACATTACGTTTGGTATCTCAATGTGATTAAATGACAAGCAAATATGGCCCAATTCATTCACGAGATGTTTGTAGCCGAGTTCATTCATAAGTTGTCAAGAGAGGGCAGGACCGTGTCGAGTTGGGAGCTCATTGGATGGTGACACTTTTCTTTTCAGCTATTGGCTTAATGGGGTGTCAATGAAAGATTGGCGGCCATTTTGTTGACCAAATTACTAGTGTTTTGTGTAGAAGATGCTGCTGCGCTCCAGTGACTAGCTTGGATGATAACGGCGCATTCCATGATGTTTCTCTACGCACGAGTGGTAAGCGAGAGAGACCGAATGCACGTGAAAGAGACCGAGTGCTGACATGCGAGAAAGGCTGAGTGCTGACACGCGAGAGAGGTCGAGTGGTAAGCGAGAGAGACCGAATGCACGCGAGAGAGACCGAGTACAGGGTTCTGACACACGAGAGAGGCCGAGTACACGCGAGAGAGGCCGAGTGCTGACACGTGAGAGAGACCGAGTGGTAAGCGAGAGAGGCCGAGTGCTGGCACGCGAGAGAGGCCGAGTACACGCGAGAGAGAGACCGAGAGACATAATACATTACTGTTATCATTATTATTGCTAATACGTTGTTTTTATGTTCTCTGTGATGTAAACATTGGTAACATTAAACACCTTACATTTGTCATGCCAATAAAGCAGTTTGAATTAAATTTTTGAGTGAGAGAGACAGAGAGATGTTTATAATATAACGCTATATATGTGTTTGTTTATTATGTCTTGTATTTCTTATCTATATGTTTGGTCTGTGTTTTTTTATTGCTTTGGCAACATTGTGATTTGTCTTACAGTCATGCCAATAAAGCTATTTGAATTTGAATTTGAGAGAGCGATTTAACAAACGCTTTTATTCAAAGTTTAATTTTCCAAGATGCTTAGGGCACATCTAATATTAGGTATCATTACTGCAGTACATGTCAGCGCAACAATATAAATAGATACTTATTGATTTAAATACTTGTGTGACACTATATGAAGAATGTATGGTATCAAGACATTTTAACAGCATGGAGTACTGCCACAGGCTGTTGGAGGAACTATTTGAGATACCCTCTTAGGTAAATTCAAGTTAGTAATTTTAAGTTAAATGCTGGTGTGACTTGGGGGTAGAGGATAATTTCCACTTGAAGCAACATTTCTAACAAGCTGTCATTTAAGTCCGATATCAATGATGTTATGTGTGTTGCATAGTTAGTTAATCATTACCTTGAGTTTAATAAGAGTAATGTGTTCATTTATACAAATAATATTAATAGGGGTGTCAAAATTAATTGTTTCTTCGGTGCACCGCGATGCAGACGAGGACAATTTGGTATCGGTTCAGTAATAATCATAACTGGTTATTGTGTGCTGACATCTCATATGCGCTATAGCTGACTATGGCGAGGGAGGCGAGCGGCTGAGCGCGAGTATTTACAACACTCCAACTACTAAAAAATACAGAAACTGTGCACAATCTCACTGCATGTGTGTTTGCTGGATCAGTCTTTCACTGACGCTTACACCAGAAAACTATATTTCACTGCGAATGAAAGAATAAAAGTAAACTTAATTTTTCTCTTCTGGACACAGACACAAGCGCGTGCCTGTAGTTTTCTCCACCATGTCTATCATGAATCAGCTGTGATCTAGGTAGGGGTCGTTCTTGAACGATTCATTCATTTTGAACAAATCTTTTGTATGACTCGAGCGCGACGAGTCCTTTCGGAGTGATTCGTTCATTTGCGCACACGCACAATTGTGCAGGGGGAGCAGAAGATTATTTCCTTTTTCAAGTCTTCTATCGGGTTTAAGTCGTTCATTCATCGCGTGAAAGACATTTGATTCGTTAATTTCTCGAGTCTTCGGATTTGATTAATCTCTCTTTACATGCCGCCACGTGATGAACGAACGACTCCAAAACCAGAAGACTCGAGAGGTGAACGAATCATGGCTCCTTTCGGCTCCGACTGTGTGCATTGTTTAAGTTTAACTTATCTGTCTGACATGAACAAACCACTCAAATTTGAAGACCTGTCAAAAGAGGTGAGCTGATAATTATAGACAAAACACCAGGTAAACATTAAATGATGATTTTCTCTTTCTTATAACATTCTAGTTATAACTTGTTTGTAGTGTGGTCAACGTCTGGTCTAGTTGTAGATGAGTTTGAAAGCAACTTGTAACATTTTAATAATATTTTAGCAAATTGAACGAAAAGAACAAAATGATTTTAAAAAAGATTTGTTCATCTCAATTAACAAGGCTCAAAGGTCCGAGTCAGTAAAATGACTTGAACTTCCTGTGATCACCACTTCCGCTTATCAGTGTCACTCATCTGTGAAGAGCGCAGCGCGCAAGAGCCAATCGCAGCCCTTTTGTTGGCATGTGACAAATCAAAGGGGTGTAAGAGAACTTGGTAGACAAGGATCAGAAAGTGAGCGGGATATTATATTTGTTTATATTATTTGCTAAAAATGCTCGTGTTGTTTAAAGGTACAGTTTATATATCTGACTGTTTATATTAAATGACAAAATTGTATTACAAATAGTATATAAATATATTTATACATTTTAATACAAGAATTGCTGCTGTGAAGAAAATTGAAACTGTGTATGGAAAGCACCGTCAATGCATCGCGATGCGCCGAGATATCGAATTGAACCGATTCGATAGCATGATAATCGTAACCGAACCATGAGACCAGTGTAGGTTCACACCTCTAATAATTAAAGAGCGCAGGTCACTTTAAGTGTTCGGAAAATGTGTGATGACGTGAATGCTAGACAGGATCATGAGTTTTTGGTGAGTGTAGAGAGAAGAAAATGAAGGACACCAATAAAAGTTATAAGTTCTATGGAATTTCAAGTCATCTTTATGGACAATAATAATTGGCGACAAGGATAGCTGGGGAATTCCCCACGCTGTCCCTAACTCCCCGAGCCCCTTTCTGCCTCATCCCGGCGAGCCTACAGTCCCATTGGAGCAGTGGAAAACAGCTTTCGAAACGTACCTTTTAGCAATGGGCCTCGATGGCATCCCGACGAAGTGGAAAATGGCCATACTCCTCCACTGCCTCTGCCGAAGGACAGCGTGTTTTTCGCACCCGCGGAGATGCTGACGATTACGCTGCTGCGAATACACTGTTGGATCGACATTTTGAAAGGAAACAAAGTCTTTTGCTGAAACGGCTGCAGTTCCGTCAGGGCAGTCAGTGTGTCTGTGCGTCGATTGCTCAATATGTTGCAGACTTGAGGGGGCTGGTTAAACCATGCAGTTTTGGTGCGTTATCAGAGGAGATGATACGAGATCAGCTAATCGAAAAAACAAACAATACACTCGTGCAGGAGCGGTTGTTGCTGGAAGATGATAATCTCACTTTAAGAGAAAGCTTTAATTCTGGCCTGACAAATTGAGTCTGCTGCAGTGTGCTGCTAAATTTACATCATGTGACGCAAGTATAGACAGCGGTGGATTTATACAAGAATGCACACAAATCCACGGGGCAGAGGCAGATGTATCATCAAGTGCAGACATACAATATGCACAAACTCAATTACAGCGGCGATGTGGAAATTGTGGTTCTAATAGACACTCATCACGGGCCCCCGTCTGCCCTGCACGGTGACAAACATGCAGACGATGTCAGAAGCTAAACCACTTTGCAAAATGTTGCCGTTCTGCCCCAGTTCAGTCTCCCACACAACGAAATTCACAAGCTAATGCTGCATCCCCTGCCATAATGCCCTCAATAAATACAATTTCAGCGGGTTTCTCTACCTGTGCTGTTAATATAACTGAATCCTGTATCCCTCTGCTCTTAGACACAGGAGCCAAGTCTCTCTACTAAATATGGCCACTTATGAATGTTTCCTGCCACACTTGCCACTTCAGCCACCTTTTCTTAATCTGTTTGGATATGGAAGTTCTGCAATTGACGTCCTTGGGCTCATATATGCGCCTGTCCAGTATGAAAATTATCAAATTGAACTTGTTAAATTGCAAACAGAGGGGATCATTAAGCTTGTTGATGCCTCTCCATGGGTGTCAAATTTGACGGTGGCTAAAAAAATCTGGCAGATTGAGGGTTTGCGTGGACTTAAGATCTGGCAACAAAGCAGTAATCCCGGATCGCTATCCTCTGCTTTAATTGAAGAGCTAACAACACATTTTCATGGCTTGACGATTTTTTCCAAACTCCACCTCCATCAAGGCTATCTTCAGGTTCCCCTTCACCCAGATAGCAGACATCTAACTGCATTCGTTACACACGTTGGTGTATTTCATCATACAAGGATGCCATTCAGACTCACTTCGGCCCCAAGTTGCTTTCAAAAAATCATGTCCACCATACTAGCTGGTGTTCCCGGCACTGCCATCTACCTTGATGACATCATTGTCCATGCCCCGAATGCAGTGATACATGAACAGCGCTTAAAGGCTACTTTTGCCGCACTCAGTCAGCATAAGTTAACACTTAACATAGAAAAGTGTTAATTTGCAGTACCAGAGGTTGACTTTGTTGGCTTTCATGTCTCAGCCAAGGGCCTCTCAACATTGCACTCCAATATCGAGGCTATTCTTCAGGTGCCAGAGTGTTTATCTGCTGCAGAAGTTGCTTGTTTCTGGGGATGACAACATACTATATGCGTTTCTTACCTCAGTATTCAATGATCACATTACCTCTCCGCCAGCTGCTAAAAAAGGATGCTAAATGGACCTGGTCTGCAGTTTGTTCTAAGGCAGTGCACCACTCAAGGAACTGTTGACCAGCCCCCCTGGCCTAGCCCACTTCAGTCTTGACTGCCCCACACTAGTCACTTGTAATGCTTCCGCAACCGCTGCCGGCGCTGTTCTTCACAACTCCAGAACGGCATTGAACAGCCGGTGGCTTTGCTTCTCGTACATTCAGTAGTACTGAACAAAAGTACTCAACTGGGGAGAGAGAGGCTTTGGCTTTTGTATGGGCCTGTGAGCGCTATCATGCCTATTTGTTTGGCAGAAAATTCACCCTTCGAACCGACCACCAAGCCCTTAGTGCACTTATGTCTCCATCTGGGTCTGGTCACAAACCACTGCGCATGTACTGCTGGACTGACCGCCTCCAGCAGTATGACTTTACAGTACAATACACCTCAGGCAGAGATAATGTGCTGGCGGATTTGCTGTCCCGTTCTGTGTAAAAACCAATTATCACCTGTCAGGTGGCAGAAGACAATGACTTCATTCAATTTGTGCATGCTCCCCTGACAACTTTTGTGTCCTTGGAGGAACTCACAGAGGATTCTGCTGCTGATTCTACATTATCTGCTGTCCGTGAGTATGTCTTAAATGGTTGGCCAGCTCAAGTTCCGACAGATATACAGCCGTATGCCAGAGTTAAACATGAACTGTCATGCTGGAATGACAGATGCTTGGCTCGTGGACATTGTGCCATCAGCCCCGTCAAACTCAGAGGACGAGTGCTGGCCATGGCACATGAGGGCCACCTTGGCATAGTCAATCTAAAGCAGTGCTGTAGGGACCTTGCATGTTGGCCAGGATTGGATAAGGATATCGAACAGCTTGTTCAGGACTGTGTTCCACGTCTTGTACGTGGGAAAACAGGCCCACCAATTCCACCGCCGCTGGGGTCTATGGCGTGGCCAACTCAACCATGGGACCACATTCAACTATGGCCCATTTCCACTGAGTGGTACGGTACGGTTCGGTTTGGTTTGGTACGCTTTTATGGCCGTTTCCACTGTCCACTTTTTCGGCACCCTTTCGAAAGGGTACCAAACACGAGAAAGGGTACCAAAAGGCAGAGCCACACGCGCAGCTGAACGCTATTGGTTTACAGAGATACGTCATTCGCTTACGCAACAAGCCAGAATGAAAAAAAAAACCCGCCATGTTTGAAAAACACAGCGAGAGATTTTAGCGGAATTATAAATACATATAATAACGAGCCATGGTCGATCTGGGCTCAAACAAACCTTGTCGTCATCTTGATGGCCAGCCACAAATCCAAGAAGAAGAGCAGATTTACCCTGTGCCCCGTAGTTTTTTACGAGCCAGTCTGAGGCGCGAGCGGTTTCGCTTTCTTGCTAGCGCTCGCCGCGCGTCTAACATTATATCTGAAATGACAAACTTATTGAGCTGATGATAATAACCTGCGCTTGATTATTGACGTGCTTTTGAAACCCAATCCTGTCAGAAACAGACAAACGCGAGAGTGAAGCACGAAGAAACAAAGGAGAAGCCGGAAAAAAGGAGCATATTAAATACGGGCAAAATGTCTACTTTATGTAGTTCTTCTGTAGTTGGGAACATATCGGAGACTGTAAGGGGCTGTATGTGTTTATATATGTTCATTTTTTTAGTTATTAATATAATTACAGACGTTACAGTACGCTGTTTCGCACTGTCTTTGATCTGCAGTTATAATCAACTCATGTTCATTAAAAAGTTAGTAATAAACATTTCTACACAAGTATTTATGTGTATGAAGCATCTGTTTTGTGAGAAGAGCTTCTCATATGATATGTGAACGACCCATACAGCTTTATTGTAGACATTTCCTCGAGCTAGAATGACGTCGACTGAAACTTTGTCATACACCACGCCCACCAAAGGGTACCCTTGTTAGTGGAAACGCAAGCCTGATAAAGGTGACCCGTACCAAACCGAACCGTACCGTACCAGTCAGTAGAAACGAGCCACTAGATATCTGTGGAGAACTGCATGATGTGCCTTATCATTCATGTTTCATTGAGGTAGTTTATGACCTATATTCGAAGTAGCTTGAGGTTGCATCTATGGGCTCTGTCACATCTAGTTCTATTATTGACTTTCTGGAGTTGGTTTTCGTCCGCTGGGGTCTGCCAAGGACCTTGATGACAGACAATGGCCCTCAACTAGGGTCTGCTGAGTTTGACAGCTATATCCAATGCAAAGGTATCAGACACATCCGAACATCTTACAATTATCCACAGTCAAATGGGGGGTAGAGAGATTTAATCAATCTCTAAAAAAGGGTCTGAGCTCACTTGGCACAAGGATGCTCTTTCAATTAAGCCTGTCTCAGACTCTGTTACACTACAGAGCAGCTCAGCATGCCAGTACTGGGTGTCACCAGCAAAACTTATGCTGGGGCGAGAGATAGATTTACCCTTCCCATAGGCTTTGCCCTCCTGATTCTCACAGTGGAAACTCTGTGGTAAAAGCCAGAGTACGCAAACAACAGCTCAAAGCACAGAGCAGATTTAAATGCAAGAAAAAAAAAAGCCTGCGTTCCCAGCATTTCTCCACACCGGAAAAACAAACTACGTACTTTCTGGTCACAGCCACAGCAGATACAAAAGCAGTTGGGTCCAGTCACATTCAAGCTAACAGATGGTTCTCGGTGGCATGCCAGTAGACTTAAGAATGTACTGTGCCCTTCTAGTGCAGTTCACACCAGGGGGCTCCCTCACTCCCTGCTCAGTTCTTCATGTTCTCTGCCCCTGGCACAGCATGCAGTGACTTCCGCAAGCTACATCCCTACCACCGGCTACAACAATGCAGGACAGGCCTGTTAGATCACACATTCGGCCTGCTCATTTCCAGGACTACTAAACATCCTTTTACACTTAGTTCACAGGGAGGGGGAGGGGGAATGTTGCATAGTTAGTTAATCATTACCTTGAGTTAATAAGAGTAATGTGTTCATTTATACAAATAATAATTAAAGAGCGCAGGTCACTTTAAGTGTTCGGAAAATATGTGATGATGTGAATGCTCACGAGGATCACGAGTTTTTGGTGAGTGTAGAGAGAAGAAATTAAGGACACCAACAAAAGTTTATAAGTTCTATGGCATTACAAGTCATCTTTATGGACGTAACAATGTGACCTTCCTATAAATAGAGAGTATGTTTAATTAATACTGTCAAACTGATACTATCATATTTTTAACTTAAAATTACTAACTTAAATTTACCTGAGAGTGTCTCAAATAGTCTTAACATCATGGGAAGAATTCATGAATGTTCCTCCAACAGCCTGTGGCAGTACTCCATGCTGTTAAAATGTCTTGATACCATACATTCTTCATATAGTGTCACACAAGTATTTAAATCAATAAGTATCTATTTATATTGTTGCGCTGACATGTACTGCAGTAATGATACCTAATATTAGATGTGCCCTAAGCATCTTGGAAAATTAAACTTTGAATAAAGCGTTTGTTAAATCGCTCTCTCAAATTCAAATTCAAATAGCTTTATTGGCATGACTGTAAGACAAATCACAATGTTGCCAAAGCAATAAAAAAACACAGACCAAACATATAGATAAGAAATACAAGACATAATAAACAAACACATATATAGCGTTATATTATAAACATCTCTCTGTCTCTCTCACTCAAAAAATTTAATTCAAACTGCTTTATTGGCATGACAAATGTAAGGTGTTTAATGTTACCAATGTTTACATCACAGAGAACATAAAAACAACGTATTAGCAATTATAATGATAACAGTAATGTATTATGTCTCTCGGTCTCTCTCTCGCATGCATTCGGCCTCTCTCGCTTACCACTCGGTCTCTCTCGCGAGTGCTCAGTCTCTCTCGTGTGCACATTCAGTCTCTCTTGTGTGCATTCAGTCTCTCTGCTTTCGCTTGACTTTTGTCCACTCTGGCGCCTCATAGCAATATACGTTACCACAGGTGCACCGCTAGGAGAGCAGGGAATTAGGCTTTATTGCAATAGCTTGGGTCGCAGCGTCTTGAGAGTTTAAGCGGAGTTCGTGGACGGTGATCGAGTTCTGACTGATCTTGCTGGAGAATTGGGTTGAAGACACAGCGAATGCGTTGTGTAAGGCACTTTGAAGTGGAAGGTTTTGATGTTTTTGTTGAAATTGTTGTGTGGAGTATAGTTGGAGATGTAGTTGTTGTTTTGAAGTAGTAGTAGTTGTTGTTGTTGTTGTTCACAAGACTTTTGAGAACTGGATCTTGTAGCCTAGTGTTTTTGCTTCAAAATGATGTGAAAATCATCTTGTTTACTTGATCACAGAAAACAATATAATGAATTAATTTCTAAGTCACTTTCTGAGTGAAATGCGAGATTTCTGAGGTCTATGCGAGATATATTTTTGTTTGCAGTTTATTTAAAACATATTTAACTATCACACAAAATTACTCGAGATACATTTTTGAGAGTCAGTACACTGTATAAAACTCTGTAAACTATATAAACTTACACATAGCAAATCTACTTTAAAATACGCAAGCTTGACATAATTTGTTTTATTTATTCAATAGTTGCTGTGGTAATATAACCACTAGCCTATGGTATTATACATACACACACACACACACACACACACACACACACACACATACATATTTATAATTGTTTATTTCATATAACATTACATTTTATTATATAGGCCTATGCTTGTCATTATACGCTATATGTTATAGGATACACGTTGTATAGAAATGAATCTATAAGTGGTCTGTAAGGACATATTTCATATAAATCATGTAGGTAATAATAAGACTTACTCGACAGGATTTCCATCCTCCGTTGGGTCTAGACGATCTTCAAAATGTATGTGCTCGTCATCAGAGTCGCGCTCCTTCCTCTGAGGAGAAAGTAAATTTACTTCATCGCTGTTCAGTACTGTGCTTCTTCACTCGTGTAGCGTACCATCATTCAAACGAAAGTAAGTAACTATAATAAAGCTTGTCCTGTTCATTCATAAGCTCACCGTATGAACTGCACGCTCACTGAGGGCGGGATCACGTTCGCTGTAATGAGGTGACAGGAGAATCCATACCAGTCCTTACTTTTATTTCGGATTACATGAAAATAAATTATTTGTTTTCAACTTGAATTGGTTATGCAAAAGTAGACATATCAAGCTTTCTTTAGTTACATCTCTGATATTTCTTTGTTGAGTATTTCAGTTCATTTTAATGACGTGTTTTTCCTGACAGTCTACATCTTGCGCGCGTCTCATGCAGGCTATTTGTAATATCAAATCCTCGTGGGGCGTGGTAGCATTAACTTTAATGAGCTCAGACATGTCTCATGTGTGTGTGTTTTGTTTTCGCATAGTTTCAGTGCATTTTACTGACGTGTTTCTAAAAACAGTTCACGGAGACAGAAAAGACAGATTGCCTACACTGTTTATTATCCTTGTTTTGCAAAAACACACTAGTTTGTTGTCATTGTGAGTGAACACAATAAACCTAAACACCTAACAGATTTGATTGATGTATTGATCTTATCTGTACGGTTTAAAACTGAAAGTGTAATTTAAGTTCATTTCAGCTTAATAAGGTAAAACTTGTAACGCTCGTCTTTAAATCAACGGGATACACAAGAATAAAATTTAAAAAATGGTTCAATTCTCTAGTTCCTGTTTTCAAATTTTATCATGGATTGATAAAGGATACACAGTTCTCTGAAAATGTCCTTACAATCAAACATAAAAACAAACAACATTCATACAATAACACAATACAAAAATGGTGAATCTCTGTGTGTGTGTTTGTGTGTGTGTGGGTGTGCAAAGTCCAAAAGTCCGTGGATGAGTGTACGTGCAAAATGGGGCGCGCTCACCCCAAAGTTTGAGTCCGGATAATTGGAACCATGTATTGTTGCTGTACCTCAAAGGTCCTCCTAGGATAGTCTTGACTGTGGGTCTGCAAGACTAATGAGTCCTAAAAGAGCAAAAAATCAATGCATAAACAATTGTCCTTTGCCCACGAATCAAGAAAAAAAAGACCAGGTAGATTTGGCAAACTCCTACTCCATGTGCTCCTCTGGCTTCTTCAGATGACACACTGAGTAGTGTCCATGTGCCCACTATCTCCCCCTTGTGGTGTGTATGTTATGTAAATGTGTATTTATGGAAAAAAACAGCAACAGTTGGAACATGAAATAGATTAGACACATTCACTTCCCCTCATCACTTCAAAATAAAGACGGTAAAATAAGACCATTACTCATTATGTATTTAGGCTACAAAAACTAAGTGCGAGTATGCTTAACCGCATGGCCTATTCACACATTTAATGAATTTTACAGTCAGCATAACTCAATTATGTGGCAGCGCTACATAGATCCCTCCTCCCGACCCCCCCCCCCCCCCCCCTCCCCCCCCCCCCCCAGCCAGCATCTCGGAGGAAGAACGACCATAAAAGCGTTTTAACCACATTAAAACAATCAGTTCTTGGTGATATGATATAGAGTAATTAATTGGCCCTTTTCTCTTAGTAATCACCCCAGGTCCTTTCCACTTCGGAGCTAATTTGGAGGTGAATTTACTGACTGCACTGGATATGGGATGAGTTTTAAACCAAACTAAGTCACCCACCTTAAATTGTACATCTTTCCTTTTAAGATTGTAGTACTTAGCTTGTTTAGCCTGGTTCATCCTCATTCTACGCCACAACCTCCTGTTGAAGGTGGTTGTTGTCGATCAGTACAGTGTATGATGGTTGTTCAGGTGATGGAGGCAAATGTATGAGTCTTTCCAGAGGTCCATGGATCTGACATCCTACCATAAGCTCGCTGGGGTGCAACGAGTTGTCTCCTGCTGAGCAGTGTTGATAGCATACCTCAACTCGGGCAACCACTTGTCCCAGTTCTGGTGTTGTTGGCCTACATAGGAAGCGATCATGGTTTTTAGAGTCCTATTTACCCTCTTAGTCAGATTGCTTTGTGGATGGTAAGCAGTAGGTAGTTTTTGTATGCAGCCCCAGGATTTACACACATCAGCCAAGATGGAAGAAGTAAATTGTGGACCTCTGTCTGAAATTAAATACTTGGCACACCCCATCGGGTAAAGATTTCCTCTTTGAGAATCTTTGCAATCTTTTGGGTCTTACTGTCTCTCAAGGGGAATAATTCTGTCCACTTTGTAAAGTAGTCCACAATCACAAGAATGTAAGCATTTCTCTTCTTGCTTATGGGCACGGTCCCATCAGGTCAGTTCCTAGAGTGTGGTCCTGGTTCAGTAATTAAATTACTCTGCAAAAGTCCAGAGGGTTTACTGTTACTGGGCTTGTACTGCTGACAGAGCTTACAACTTTTAACATAGCTCTAGACCTCTTTTCTTACAGATGGCCACCATGCCACTTCCAAGATCTTCAGAAGAGTTTTGAGTTGACCCCAAGTGACCAGCTAGTGGATTATCATGGAAGTAGTGAAGAAAGTTCTTAGTGAGTTCTTCAGGTACCACAAGCTGATACTTATTCCCTTCACCTTTTAGGGGAACTTTTCTGTACCAAATACCCTGAATATTCTCAAAGGTAATGGCTTGATCTTTGGCAGCACAGCGTGATGGAGTGTATGTTAACTGCAGTAAAGCTAGACAGAGCGTCAGGTACCAAGTTTACACACCCTTTACGGTGTTGAACTCTAAAGTCAAACTGCTGCAGCCTCAGGGTCCAGCGTGTCAGACGAGAAGAGGTCTTTGGGCAATTAAATGCCCAAGTCAATGCAGAATGATCTGTGAAAACATCAAAAGGCATCCCTTCCAAGTAATGTCTCCACTTTTCTACTGCCCAGACCACCGCCAAACATTCTTTCTCTGATGTACTATAGTTCTTCTCCGCTGGAGACAGAGTCCTTGAAGCATAGGCGATTACTTTCTCCTGGTTGTCACAAGTTTGAGTGAGTACAGCTCCTAGTCCCACATCACTAGCATCTGTGTGTATCTGGAAAGGCTTAGTGGTGTCTGGTTGTGCAAGTATAGGTGCATGTTGTAAGGATTGCTTCAGAGCCTTCACACTTGATTGACATTCCTCATTCCAATCCCATCTCACTCCTTTTTTCTTCAACTGATTTAGGGGAGCGGTGATATCAGCAAAATGAGGAATATAGCGATGATACCAACCTGCTAATCCCAAAAACCGTTGGAGGGACTTCAGGTTAGATAGTGTAGGAAAATTCACGACTGCTTGAATTTTCTCTTTGTCCATTTCTATCCCTCTTTCTGTGATCAGGTGTCCATGGAATTTCAGTTGTCTGGTGAAAAACTGACCATTTTTTCATGTTCAGGGTGAGGTTGGCCTGAGTAAGTCTCTCTAATACTTGATGTAAGTGTTTCTTATGTTCTTCTAGGGTTTTTGAATAAATGATGATATCATCGATGTAGACAAAGCATATCTTACCCCTCAACTCTCCCAACACTCCATTAGTCGTTGGAATGTTGCAGCAGAGTTTTTCAGTCCATATGGCATCGATTTAAAATGGAATAGGTCTTTGGTGGTGATAAAAGCAGTCAACTCTTTGCTTTCCTCTGCCATCTCGACTTGCCAGTATCCAGATCTTAAATCCAAGGATGTAAACCAGGTAGCTCCCTCCAATGACTCCAAGATGTCCTGAATTAGAGGCATGGGATAAGCATCAAAGATGGTCTTTTTGTTAAGATGCCTGCAGTCCACACAGAAACGATAAGTTCCATCTTCCTTGGGGACCAGGACCACCGGAGAAGACCATGGTGAGAAAGAAGGCTCAATGATGTTGTTCTCCAGCATTTGATCTACCTCTTCTTCAATAATGCTTTTCTTTAATGGAGATACTCTATAAGCTCTTGATGTTACGGGAGTATGGTCTGTGAGGGTGATTTTGTGTTGATAAATCGATGTATGCCCAAGTTTTTCTGAGGTGGTAATTGGCCATGCAGTAATCAAGTCTCTTACTTCTTCAGGATAACAGATGCTTGGTGTATCAGATAGATAAGCAACTTTTGGCCGATAGTCAGGAGGAATAGCACAGTACAGGTGGAGTGCAGCATGTCTCACTGAGCAGGATGGACTTACAGGTATTTCCTGGGAATAGGGGGGTAAATCAGACATGAAGGGGAAGTACCTACAGTCTTTTCCTCTTCTTATACCATATCTCTCTTGTTCTAAATCCACCACCACTCTGGCGAGCTTCAGAAAGTCAAGTCCAATAATCACTGGAAAAGCCAAGTGGGAATCTCTCATAATGAAGGCTCCCATCTCATATTTTTCTCCATGCCACTCAAAAGTCATTGACTGATAATCCCTAGAGTGGTGTGTGGTTCCATCAGCCATGATGAATTTATGAGAGGATAAAGTCTTTGATGTTTCAACTCTCTTAAATCTCAGTCCCTTCCAAACACTCTCTTGAATTAAAGTAAATGTACTACCTGTGTCCAGGACGGCTGTAATCTCCTGTCCATTCACTTTGATGGTTACTCCCAACAAGAAAGATGTTGGATGATGTTGGGTTATAGTCACACCAGCCAGATGTTTGCGAGAACCAGCTTCAGATGACTTCTTGGTCTTGTCTCTTTCACCACTACTTTCCACTTTCTTCCAGTACTCCTTTGTCCCCATGCAGTCCTTTTCCACCAGTGCTCCCACTTTCACCAGTTGACTAACAGCATTAACTGTCCCCCTCAAGCATCCTACAACTCTGGGGTTGATGTTATTCAGAATCCTATTCACCAGTTCTTCTTCTGAAGCATCTGGTTTCCATTTCAGGCATAAAGCACAATAATTGAATGCAAAATCCCAGAGCCGTTGATTGGGCTGCTGGACCATATTTCTTAGTTTTTCTTCTACTTCAGACATATAGTCAGCTGGTAGGAAAGCATCCATTAATGCTCTTTTAAAAGATTCCCAGTCTTTCACCTTTCCCTTTTCAGCCTTCCACCAACTTAAAGCTGGACCTTGCAGGACAGTGCTAAGTGTACCCAATAGCTCCAGATTGGACAATGGTCTCACCTCTAGATAGTCTTCACATTTCTCAATGAAGTTGAATACATCGGCTGTCTCACAGGTTTCACCGAAAGAGGGAACTCCAGACGTACTGGAGGTCGAGCGAAAAGGAGGATGAACCAGGTAAAACATTAGCATCAGACTGTGTCTGGTGACCTGAGGAATTAGGGGCAGAAACATGGTAAGTAGCATCAAAAGATGGTTTGGTTATAGGTGACTGTGCAGTGGAAAAAAGATCCGAATGTGTAACCTTTGTCTGTATAGTTTGTCTTCTAGAAGGATATGGGGTGCTTGTTGAATAAATTTGTTTAATTTTACTTTCCCATTTTTCATCTCTCCTTAGAAAACAATCAACGACAGCTTTTTCTAATTTATTCAATGAATCCTCAAAGTGTTCTTGCATACTGTTCAGACAATCATCTAATGCTTGTCTTAAGTTTGTTTCACGATTCAGTGTACTCTCAAAAGCTTGGTTAAAGTCATATTCCATATTTTGAACTTTATCATAAAGAGCCAATAAATCCTCCTTTAACTGAAAAACTTCATCATAAATACCTTGATTACCCACTTCATCAGAAACAACATCAGCAGTTTGATCATTAGCTGATATATACAATGAACTAAGCAGTGATGTTAATTGTTCAGTTGGATTACGTCTAGTTGTAAATTGTTCACTTGTATAATCAGTTTCATTTCCTTCACATGAATCAACAGTGTGTATTACAGGGTTAATTTGTGTTTCTGTACTTTAAACCTCATCCACAGTTGTATATGCATCATCCATGATAATATATGAAACTAGAACTAGTGCTAAATATAGAATTTCCCCGTACTGGCCACCACTATGTAACGCTCGTCTTTAAATCAACGGGATACACAAGAATAAAAAAAAAAAAAAAAATGGTTCAATTCTCTATTTCCTGTTTTCAAATTTTATCATGGATTGATAAAGGATACACAGTTCTCTGAAAATGTCCTTACAATCAAACATAAAAACAAACAACATTCATACAATAACACAATACAAAAATGGTGAATCTCTGTGTGTGTGTTTGTGTGTGTGTGGGTGTGCAAAGTCCAAAAGTCCGTGGATGAGTGTACGTGCAAAATGGGGCGCGCTCACCCCAAAGTTTGAGTCTGGATAATTGGAACCATGTATTGTTGCTGTACCTCAAAGGTCCTCCTAGGATAGTCTTGACTGTGGGTCTGCAAGACTAATGAGTCCTAAAAGAGCAAAAAATCCATGCATAAACAATTGTCCTTTGCCCACGAATCAAGAACAAAATATCAGGTAGATTTGGCAAACTCCTACTCCATGTGCTCCTCTGGCTTCTTCAGATGACACACTGAGTAGTGTCCATGTGCCCACTATCTCCCCCTTGTGGTGTGTATGTTATGTAAATGTGTATTTATGGAAAAAAACAGCAACAGTTGGAACATGAAATAGATTAGACACATTCACTTCCCCTCATCACTTCAAAAAAAGGCGGTAAAATAAGACCATTACTCATTATATATTTAGGCTACAAAAACTAAGTGCGAGTATGCTTAACCGCATGGCCTATTCACACATTTAATGAATTTTACAGTCAGCATAACTCAATTATGTGGCAGCGCTACAAACTTGTCAAAACGCGTATACGCGGTCTTCGACCCCAGGGGATTAACTGGTTGAGGTTGAATGATGTAATAAGAGAATGGAAGTCTGTAGCATAAGGTTTGTCTAATCAAACATTCAAGCGGGCTGTCATCCTCATGGAACGATGACAGCAGCCCATCCAATTCTTCAGTACATTTACCCAACTGACCAGGAGAAAGTAAATAACCCAAATGTAATTACCCAGTGTGTAGTGTGTGTGAAGTAATAGAGACTTCATGGTATTCAAAAAAGGAATTATTGGTGAAGTCAGCATAATTGGACTATGTCCAATTATTAGAAATGAGAAAACCAGTCCCTCATCCTTATAGTTGTCATGAGTTATGATCTACCCTCATGACTTCTGTAACATTCAAGGTTGTTGGTTAAACTTAATTACTCCCCAGCGTAGATATGTTTTACTGCTAAAATGACTTTTATGAGTCTTGGCTCCAAACATTCTGAAAGACTTCTCTGAAAAGAGACTCAAGATTTCCCCCCTTTTATTTGAGCGCACACACACGCACACACACACACACACACACACACTAAGTACTAAAATGGACATTTAAAATCTCAAAGATCACTCTAAAATTGCATGTTATGTGTTTGTAATTTCTATATTCTCACCATGTAATCCTTATATTTTAATTAGCCCTTTTCAAGGAATTAGATAAACTAAGATTGCATGAATCACGTTTTTTGTATTTTTAAACTTATCGGGCTCTATTTTAACAATCTAGGCACAAAATCTGAAGCGCAGGGCGCAAAGGCATTTAGGGGTTGTCCGAATTCACTTTTGCTATTTTAAAGGCTCACGAAACATCAAAACACATTTTTTGAGCTGTTGACACTCATATATGTGTCTCATGCTGCTAAAAGCACTATTAGGACACATATATTTCACAAAAAGTGAAAATTGGTTGCTTTTGCGTTATTCCGAGCAAATCTGTTCCCAGGGTTGGAAACGAATTTTTGAAGCTGCGTCACGCCGATTAGGTACTTGCGTGTATTTCAGCATGTAGACTGGCTGTCTGTACCTACGAGTGCATCGTGACGTCTCTGAGTGTGCTGCAATCATTCATGAGAAAGACTTGGTTCAAACCAATCAGCGCGCTCTATTGTGTATGCAGTGCAACTTCATTAATATGCATGATAGCTTCGAAGACTGTTTGTACAGTGTTCCGATGGCAGAGAGATGCCACAGTGTGTTGCCAAAACAAGTGGGAGAAAAAGAATTATTTGGAGATATGGGTCATCAGTGTTGCTTTTATAATGTGCTGCAAGGACGATTTTGTTTTCATTTCCCGCTATAAGAGCGCAGCTGGACTCATGTGTGGATTACAGTGCTCGCAACGCTCGACAAAAATCAACCTCTGTGAAAATCAACGCATGCCAAACCGACACTCCCATTTTTATGCAAATTTTTATGGATTTTCCCTCCTTTGACACTCCCCCATAAACAGAGCTGACCACACCCACTTTCCTGACTTTTTCCAAAGTAGAAGTATGAAAACACTCCGCTGTAACAGGGGGGTTTCATGGCCCTTTAAGAATGGAAAAATGCGCTCTGCGCTGTGGTGCATGGTCTAACAGGGTTGCAATTATTTTCTTAATGAGTTATGGGTGTGTTTTGAGAATAAACCAGAGTCTCATCTCCCATTACTTTTAAGAGTCAGTTGAGTCGCGCCATAGCCCATTCGCTATTTACATAGCAGACTTTGTAAGTGGAAAAAGTGGATGCTTCACTAGCGAGAAAACAGTTAAACAGAGCATCGACAGCGCGAGGATAAAGAAAAAGCCTCCTCCAATCGGCCTTTACTTTCACTTTCTTACTTTTGTGGATAAGGAAACTGTGTTGTATGCACAGACATCCATTAGCCTAAATAATTGTTTTCATTTGTTAAGCATTTTCAGTTGAAGAAATTCAGAAAATTTTCGGCAAACGAAAAAATGAACAATAGTAATAAAGTGTGGTGGAAAAACAGTTATATCCAAATACACATGCAGGTGGACAAATCTAAGCTTGTTTTTAATAAAACAAATATAATTATGCATATAATAAATAACACTGATACTAATAATAACATTATACAAAAGCAAATTGCCATGAATAAACTAAAACTTTGCATTATTTTATACCATGGAGTTTATCTTTGCAGTGGCACCCCCAGAAAATTTTCTTAAGGGTGGCCAGATAAAGCCACACCAAATCTTGGGGTGGCACACAAAAAAAATAATGTATTCAGTGTAATGTTATGTTTTTGGTAAATAAAATAATATGGTTTTAATTCATCACTCTTAAAATATTGCGATTTATTCCTTTAAATAATTCAGCAAGTACTGTACATGTGTTATGAAGCGGACAGGAGACAGAGGTAAGGAAACGTTAGGGTGTTTATTAAATGACAACAAGGAGCACATGAAGGATAGCCAGGAGGATCAGGAATGATGTTGGGGTCTTTTCCTCCGTGGCTGGGTAACAGGAATACACGAGGATGGACAGCACACACCAGATACAGCTGACAGAGGATGACACAGACTTGGAAGGACTGGAAGACAGGACGATTCGGGTGGACCAGGAAGACTAGGAGGAATACAAAGAGAACAGGTAAGTAAAGCGTTTGTTTTAGCTGAGGATGACTACGCTGAGTGGTCGCTCAGTTGTCCGCTTTCGTCGAGACGAGCCCGGACAATGAGCGACTGGAGTGCTGTGCTTTTATCTGGTGCTCGTGAATGTGATGCAGCTGTGTGCTCATTAGAAGTCAGGTGATGGTGATCTTCGTGAGTGGGGATCGTGAGAGCCTGACCAATCCGTGACAGTACCCCCCTCCCCAGGGCCCGCTCCTGAGGGCCGACACCTCCGACGCCGTGGTGGTCTCCCTCTGCCTCTAGGCGCTGGGAACTCAGGGTGGCTCTCATGAAACTCCACCATGAGACTAGGATCGAGAATATCAGCTCTGGGAACCCATGTCCTTTCTTCGGGGCCGTACCCTTCCCAGTCCACCAGGTACTCCAACTGGCCACCACGACGTCGGGAACGCAAGATCTCCTTCACTGCGTAGACGGCTCCTTCTTCTAGGAGCAGTGGAGGAGGGGGTTCCTCTTCGTGGTCAGGCTCTGTGGAGGGAAGAACAGGATCGTGATAGGGTTTCAGGAGTGATACGTGGAATGTAGGGTGAATACGGTAGTGAGAGGGTAATTGTAGTTTGTAGGTGACGGGGTTAACCTGTTCCACGATGGTGAAGGGACCAACAAATCGGGGACTTAACTTGCGAGAGGGCAGTCGCATGCGTATGTCCCGGGTGGATAGCCACACCTTTTGTCCGGGTGTGTATCTGGGTTCTTCAGACCTTCTTCTATCGGCGGTTACCTTGCTTCGACGGACTGCCCTCTGCAGATGTTGATGAGCCTCGTCCCAGACTCTCTCGCTCTCCCGGAACCAGTGATCCACTGCGGGGACATCAGATGGTTCGCCATCCCAGGGAAAGAGCGGTGGTTGGAAGCCCAGGACGCACTGGAATGGCGTGAGTCCGGTGGAGGGTTGCCGCAGTGAATTTTGGGCATATTCTGCCCAGCCCAAATACTGGCTCCAGGAGCTCTGGTGACCACTGCAGAAGGTCCTCAGGAACCGTCCCACCTCCTGAATCTTCCTCTCTGTCTGCCCGTTGGTTTGGGGATGATATCCAGAAGAGAGGCTGACGGCCACACCTAGGAGCTTGAAGAAGGCTTTCCATAGACGTGAGATGAACTGTGGACCTCTGTCCGACACAATATCTTCTGGAATACCAAATGACCTGAAGACTTGATTAAAGATATTGTCGGCTGTTTCAAAGGCTGTGGGAAGACCTTTCAGAGGGATTAGTTTGACAAACTTTGAGAATCTATCTACGATGACTAGAATACAGGTATTACCTTCTGACGAGGGGAGGTCAGTGATAAAGTCCACTCCTAGGTGTGACCAGGGACGGTTCGGAATCGGCAAGGGATGGAGCTTTCCAGCGGGTAGATGACGTGGGCTCTTGGATTGGGCACAGTCCTTACAGCCCTGAACATATTGCCTCACATCCCTTGCCATGTTTGGCCACCAGAATCGTTGGGATACTAGCGAGAGAGTATTGTTGATCCCTGGATGTCCAGTGCCTAGCGAGGTATGTAAGGAGTGGATCAGATCTACCCGGTGTTCAGGTGGTATGAACTGCCGATGAGGAGGGCATCCCGGCGGAGCAGGGGCTTCCGGAGTGGCAACGACTGGAGGAGCGTTCCAGGTGATCGGACAAATGGAGATGTGTTCGGGAAGAATCTTCGTTGGGAGTTCTTCATGATCGTGATGCTCGTGTAAACGAGAGAGAGCGTCTGCTCTTAGATTCTTGGGTCCTGGACGATAGGAAATGGAGAAATCAAAACGTGAGAAGAAAAGTGACCATCTGGCTTGACGTGGACATAGTCTCTTGGCCTCTTTGATATATTGGAGGTTTTTGTGATCTGTGATCACCTGGAACGGATGTTTGGCTCCCTCCAACCAGTGACGCCACTCCTCCAAGGCTAGCTTGATTGCTAGAAGCTCCCTGTCTCCTATGCTGTAATTCTGCTCCGCCGGGCTCAACTTCCGAGAGAAATAGGCACAGGGATGCAGTCGGGGCGGTGTATCATGATGTTGGGATAATACTGCCCCGACGCCGGTGGTGGATGCGTCCACTTCCACCACGAAAGGAAGATTTGGGTCAGGATGAGTCAGGAGTGGGGCCCTTGTGAACTCCTTCTTAAGAAGGCGGAAGGCTGCGGCTGCTTCTTTGGTCCACTCCAGTCCTTTGGGTTTACCCTTGAGGAGATTAGTGAGAGGTGATGTAATCCTGCTGTAGTCCTTGATAAACCGTCTATAAAAGTTAGCAAACCCAAGAAACCTCTGGAGCTCCTTAATGGAAGTGGGTTCTGACCAGGATAGAACAGCCTCAATTTTCTTCCCATCCATACGTATACCGGTTTGGTCAATGATGTATCCCAAGAAATGAATCGACTTCTGGTGGAATGAGCATTTCTCCGCTTTGAGGTAGAGGTGATGTTCTCTCAATGTGTGTAGGACCTCCGCAACGTGTTGGCGATGTTCGGCCTCACTCCGGGAGTAAATGAGGATGTCATCTATGTACACTATTACAAAGTGGTGAAGAAACTCCCGGAGGACTTCATGAATGAAGTTTTGGAATACGGAGGGGGCGTTGACCAGACCGTAAGGCATGACCTCATATTCATAGTGGCCAGTAGGGGTCACGAATGCTGTCTTCCATTGGTCCCCCTCACGTATTCTTATCAGATTATACGCGCTGCGGAGGTCCAATTTAGTGAAGACTTTAGCTTCTCGGAGCTGTTCCAAAGCGGCTGGTACCAGAGGAAGGGGATATCGGTATTTTACTGTACCGTTATTTAGGACCCTGTAGTCGATGCATGGACGCAGCCCTCCGTCCTTCTTGGCCACAAAGAAGAAGCTTGAGGCGGCTGGTGATTTTGAGTGACGTATGTACCCCTGACTCAGAGCCTCCCTTATGTAATCTTCCATTGCCTGATTCTCTGGAAGCGAGAGCGGGTAGATCCTACCTCTTGGCAACTGGGCATCTGGAACTAGGTCGATCGCGCAGTCCCATGGCCGATGCGGCGGTAGCTGGGAAGCTCTCTTGGGGCAGAAGACATCATGAAAGGAGCTGTACTCCTTAGGAATGTGGATAGACTGCTTCTCAGGAGGACTCTCGACCGATGTTGTAAACAAAGAAATGGGGTTCCGACCTTGAAGAGGGAGATTTGGAAAACAGGTAGGTGTACATCCAGATCCCCATTTCTTTATCTCTCCTGTGCCCCAAGAGATGATGGGATCGTGCTTCACCAGCCACGGGCGCCCTAGAATGATGTCCATATTTGCACCCTCCAGAACCAGAAATTGAATCCTCTCTTGATGTAACAACCCCACTTGAAGAAGGATGTCTTCGCATTGTCGATGGATACGGGTCGAAGATCGAGTGCACTGGGTTATCGGTTGTATCTGGTATATATGCGAGGACGCCTCAGTACGTAGGTGGAGTTGACGACAGAGGGATTGGGAGATGAAGTTCCCTGCTGACCCGGAGTCGATGAGGGCTGTGACAAGGAGAGAAATAGAGGCAGTAGTTATTTGTACGGTGGTAGTAAGTGGTTTACATTGTTCAATATTCGTACTGAATACACTCACTGAAGTCCGAATGGGACGAAGGGGACACTCCATACGGGTGTGTCCACTGACACCGCAGTATAGACACAGACCCCGGGTCAGCCTCCTCTGTCGTTCCGCTGATGTCAGTCTTCCAGACTCTATTATCATGGGTTCTGGTTCTGGAGAGGCTGTTGACTCAGGCGATTGGAGGAGTGCAGACGAGGGGGTGATGGTGTCCTGTTGATAGGAACGGAGACGATCGGAGCATCGGAGAGAATGTTGGATGAATCTCTCCAGACCCATAGTATCATCTAATGTGGCCAGCTGGATTCGGAGAGTGGGTTCCAAGCCGAGCCGGTACGTGGTCAACAACGATCTCTCATTCCATCCACTTGCAGCTGCTAGAGTGCGAAACCGGAGAGCATATTCCTGTGTAGATAGAGTACCTTGCTTTAGATGATACAGCTGCTCTCCAGCGGCTACTTCCCCATCAGAACGTCCAAACACCTCTTTGAAATACTCCGTGAAGGTAGTGATGGAATTCATGACCGGCCCGGCTTGGTTCCAGATCGTCTCAGCCCATTTAAGTGCAGGCCCAGAGAGTAGTGATACGATGTAGGCGATCTTTGACTTATCTGTGGGATATAGAGAAGGTTGCATTTCGAATATGAGGGAACATTGTAACAGAAAACCATTGCACTCCCCCGCTCCGCCTGAGTAGGGCGCTGGTCGGGCCATGGGACTGGAAGGAAGGGCCGAAGAAGAAACTGTGGAGGCGGAAGTGCTCGGTGCTGGTGGTGCGTTGGAAAGTGGAGCTGGTGGCTGTAGAATCCGCTTCAACTGGTCCACCAGCTCTTGAAAGTGATCGGGGGTGCTCATGTTGTCGTCGTTATTGGTCCGGGCTTCTGTTATGAAGCGGACAGGAGACAGAGGTAAGGAAACGTTAGGGTGTTTATTAAATGACAACAAGGAGCACATGAAGGATAGCCAGGAGGATCAGGAATGATGTTGGGGTCTTTTCCTCCGTGGCTGGGTAACAGGAATACACGAGGATGGACAGCACACACCAGATACAGCTGACAGAGGATGACACAGACTTGGAAGGACTGGAAGACAGGACGATTCGGGTGGACCAGGAAGACTAGGAGGAATACAAAGAGAACAGGTAAGTAAAGCGTTTGTTTTAGCTGAGGATGACTACGCTGAGTGGTCGCTCAGTTGTCCGCTTTCGTCGAGACGAGCCCGGACAATGAGCGACTGGAGTGCTGTGCTTTTATCTGGTGCTCGTGAATGTGATGCAGCTGTGTGCTCATTAGAAGTCAGGTGATGGTGATCTTCGTGAGTGGGGATCGTGAGAGCCTGACCAATCCGTGACAACATGTGCAAACCAAATAAAAATCAATATTTAGTTTAAAAACACTTTTCATGTGAGTTATTTTTCACATACTTTTATTGTACAGAATACATGCCATGTCTAAATGTCTAATATCTAAATGAATTAATTTATAAAACAAGTGAACAAACTGAACAAAAGGCATTACTATACGCACACCCACTCACTAATAATATCATGTATCCATATTCCTTTTTGAGCCACAATATTAATAATACAGTTTTTTTTTTATTATTTATGTACATTTTGCAAAATACATCCACAAAATCACAGAGATTTCTGGTCCTTGTAAGTCAACAAGCAAAACAATGGAGGTGCTAATTAATAGGGCTGGGCGGTGTATCAAGTTCTGGGGATATATTGATATGATTCCCCAAGGCGATGCGGTATTATCCACACGTGTGCATTCTGCATGAAACAGACCACTCAAAAGTAGCATGCGAGCTCCACTTGCACAAATATGTGCATGCACAAATGAATGATTCATACAAATGATTACGTTTACGTTATAACACATTTATCTCTGCGTTCTGCTCTGTTACAATCAGGGCTTAAAAAAAATCCAATCGGTTTGCTCCAAGCAGAATTTATATTTTTTCGTTTCTGTTCTTGCATTCCTCAATAAACAAAATATTCTGAAAACGGTTTTCTAGAAAAAAAACAACGGTTAAGAACGTTATTTTATTACAAAGTTTTGTAGGCTCTAGAGTGCCCTGATTTCTTAAAATTCTATTCGAGAGGTAAAATTAAATGAATTTTTGATAAGTATCGTTAAATAAAAATTTATAATATGAACTTGCTTTTGGGTATATCAATACCGGCTTTGCGGACCTACGCACGCTCTCGCACACCGGCTATTTTTGTAGGTGTAAAAATATAAAAAGTATCATTCTCATATTCTGGTCTTATTTATCTTTAATATAATTATAAAATTGTATACATTCATTGCAATTGGTTGTGCACAGACGCACCAAGGCAAAAAGTTAGTCTAGAGCCCTGTATTGGATAGATTAACTGATAGATTGTGTGTGCATTTTAACAACATTGAAACTACTTTTACGATTGGTTAAACTAGGGATGCTAACACTCAATTGATTTATTGTCGGTAACCCTTTAAACCTGATAGACTTCATCGATGACCGATTAAGCATGGGTATTTAAGTTATGCTTTGCGCTGTGAGACGTGTCCCCGATTTCGCACATTACATAATCAAGTGTGTGCAGTTTACATTACCCTATGAAGTCGTGCACTCTCTTGATTTTGCATATTGGGGACACATAAAACCCTGTTATGCACAGATCTCATTTATGTCCGCTGGTGCTGCCGTTAATCTGCAGGTCAAGTAATCAAAAAGTAGGCTACATGACGTTTAATTATGGGTAGCAGGTTAATAAGACCAAACACTGGTTGTGCTAACTTTCTCTAAAATATTAGTATTTCAAGCTATATTATCTTTTTATAGACTGGCATAGGCCTAAATCGGCATCACGGTCAGACATTTAGAGTTTATATAAAAACGAGCGCTTACCTCATTTCACTGTGATCATTATGAGGATCATATTGCATATTCGGGTAAGCAGCCTAGTAAATAATGTACTTTATTAATGGATTGTTTATAAGGACTAAGCTATTAAATACTGTAATTCTCCGAATGGAAAATGCTTGGGTTGTTTGATAATATCTATCATATCATGCAAAACTTTATCTATCATGTTTATGATCTGCCCCTCATCCTTCAATATTACAGATTGATTTATCAGATGATTTGTCATAAGAGAAATGTTAACAAAAGGATTTTCTTCATGGAGGCCTACTCTAAAAACAATCGACAATCAATAATTTATTCAGTATAAATACAAGTTTTAGTAACAATAACTTAAACCGAAACATACCTTTGTACATGAAAGAGCAGGTTCTCGGTAACCTTTAAGACAAGCTCATCGCATCAGACACGACTCTCGCTTATGACGTCTACTTCACGGGCATTTCACGTTGTATGCGTCACCGCCGCATTTGTACACAGGCTTTAAATTAATGCTTTTTGTCTCCCAAATTCATAAAATAACGTTATTAACCATTTAACTGTAAATGTTTCTGTTCAGAACTATTAAAATTTATCTTTTTTCGTTTCTGTTCCTGAAACATGTCATTCGTTTCCATTTTTCTTTTCTGTTCCTTGAACCTGGTTACAATGACTGTTTATATCTGTATGCTTAACCAGCATTTCATCACAGTACTCTGAAACAAATTAGTTACTTCTTATATCTATAGTCTATTCATTTTCATCTCCTTATTTAATATTTAGTAAAACAAGTTTAGTCACAACAAAACAAAAGAAAAACTGTAGGATTTTTTTTCATGGAGTGAAAGACTTATCTTTAGATATATTCAATATGTGCACTGTTTAATAATTGTGCACAACACATACATGTAAATGTGTAACTAAAAGCATGTACAGCTGATTTTATGTTTGTTTATAAATCACACAACTGTGGTATACAGGATTACTTATAACAACACTGTAATTGTGACATAAAATACTGTGGGTTTCATATTTACATGGGATGTAGTTCTTTCTATCCTACAATACTTTTTGTTGTGTAACTAAGTGTGTCCCTTTTTTGCTCTGACATTGTAGCTTTTCTATGGTTCTGTTTACTTTATTATTTGCACAACAGCACAGTAGTGCTGTGTATAGTGTTTAGCAGGAAAAAAAACCTGTACTGTATTTATTTATTAAAGATTTTTTTAAATAAATTAAAATGTTGTGCAACATACGTTAAGCAGGAGAAAAACCTGTACTGTATTTTATTTATCAAAGATTTTGTGCAGCTGTTATTTTTTGTGCAGCTATTTATTTTTAAACAGGGAGGGAAACCCCTGCATTTGAATTATACTTTGCTCAAAAATTGTTTAATAAAGTTTTAATAAAGGCTTTAACTCTCAAATGACCATTTATGGCAAAATACCGGCTATATATCGTATACCGTCATTCCTCCTAAAAATACTGGAATATGATTTTTTACCCAAATTGCCCAGCCCTTCAAAACAAGCTCGATTATTTAATAAAAACTGTAAAATCTCATGAACCCAAAGTTGTAAACCCCACAAACAATACTAAACAACTTATGTTATAAGAACTTTACCCTTACCTTAAAGGCCTCGGGAAGGGCATCCCCAGGTGGAAATAGAGAACAACAAAAAAATAAATAAATAAAAATTAAATGCATTGCATGCTCTCTGATAAATTTCCCTTAATATATTGAAATTTCAATTTTATGACAATTTTATCAGCATGTCTTCTGTGCTTCGCCTCAGTCTAATGCAGAGTTCAGATTGCGACTTTCAAAGTTGTTGTGTAACAGATGTTTTCACACTGCATGACTATCTTGGGCAGCATTCTGTCTCTGCTGTGTTTACACTGCAAGATGGATCGGCGACAGGGGGTTTCACACTGCATGACTTTACAATAGGAGAATCGCGACAACTTTGTCTCAGCACGCAAACTAAGTCTCACAACCAAACACGCAAGAAGTGACATTGAAACAACGCAAAGTATATATTTTGTTATTAGCTACATAATGAGAAACATTTTCTGTAAAACTTTTTTTTTCTTCGACCCAGTTGTGGTATTGCCCAGATGACACATCAAACAGACACGGGTGCTCCTGCCAAATTTCCACTAAATAGTTTTTTTTTCTATTTATTGAGTCCAAATAGACTTTTATGAGTTCACACTTAGATATTGTTTGACACATGTCAGCAGGTTTGGCATTCTGTCCCAGTAGAGAACCCTGAGCTCGGAGATAATTGAGCCCAGGGCTCCCGCCTCGTCGATTGAGCATGTAAGGTATCTCGAGAGATATTAATATATATATATATATATATATATATATATATATATATATATATATATATATATATTAAAAATAAATAAAACAGAAAAATAGGAAATAAATACATAAGAAAAATAAATTTAAACTAAGGCCGGGGAGGGGCGAGGATGTGACTCATGCTTGGGTGGGATGAACTCCTGGGGGAGTTAGGTGAGTGATTAGGGGAGAAATCGGAGTGATCCTCAGAGCTGGAAGCAAGGAAGAAGGTTAAATAGTTGGGTCATGTACAACAGTTATAATGAATTGATTTTTTTAATGAACAGTTGTAATCAATTGTCCAAATAAAGCAATGGAGAAGCAGCATTAGAGCGGGAGAATGATAACGCCCTTTATTAATGCAGTGAACAACGGCTTCATTGTAACAGTGAACGAAAATCTTGGAGGCAGACTATTCATTTCTCAGAGATATGGTCCGTCGGTATCAAGCCAGCAGCCCTGGTAATGTCCCTTGAAGCCTACGGAGGGGGCGGCGTCTGTGTAAAGATGGATATCTACAGGAGATGAAATTAAATCGCTATAAAAGAATGGGCAGCTGTTCCAGCGCTTAAGGAGGGAAAGCCTAAAGCAGGTCGTACACCAGAAGTGTCGCTTGGCGACGGGCAACGTTGCGCTAGGCATTTAGAATAGACATAGGTTTCTATGAGGGTACACGCAGCGTTGCCGCAAGTCGGCGCCTGTCCGCGGTGCCCAGCCGCGACTCAGTACACTGTTCATATTCGCCTGACCACAGAGCCCTATTTAAATAATTTCATTTTAAATATCATATGAATGTGCGCGTCAGGTGTGCAATACTATCAACTGTCATGTGTGCGACTTGTCGCAGCGCCGAGTGGCGCATCCGGTGCGTGAGGCCCATCAGGCCGAGTTCGTTATGGCCAAGATTGAATAAAGATACATTCTCATGTATTTCGGGGACTGATGCTGCGAGTTGAAGGAAGTGATTGACGAAATAGCACCCCTGCGGGATAATGCGCATGCGAAAATTTGGTGTCCTAAGATGGAAAAGAGTTCGTTCTTAGAGCAATATTGTATGTTCAAGAATATGGAAGATAACAAAATTTTAGTCAATTTCTTTTCTGTATGGATGCTTGGAATTATGTGAATCTAAATTGATGCGTAAGAATTCTATAGAATTGCTTGGGCCGGAGGTTCTTTTTTCCGCGAGGGGAATACCAATATAAGCAAAAACTGTCACTAAGGGATTGGCTGGTGGAGTATTAGGGGAGAGATGATAAGGAAATCATCTAGGAGATGAACTACATGCGAAAGCCGTAGTTATTGGTGAAAAACCAGCAAATAGCTTCTGAAGCATAAAATGTTTGGGCTACTTCTGCGTCCGAATGTTAAACGGACTGCAAAGTAGAATTGTGATCTCTGATTAATGCCAGAAATCACAGGAGATGCCAGAAATCGGGGGTGTAATGGAATGACTTTAAAGGCAGAGGTAATGTCGACTCTAGCGAGCCAAGCGTCGCGGCCAACTAGTTTAATTAGAGAGATTGTTTGGTCTACGGTGTGGTAATTTAAAGCATCTTCGTCAGGCTGAATGATGCTGTTAATGCTGGATAAGGCAGAATTATGAGGAGATGGAAGATCCATTATTAGTCGTTTTTACCAGAAACTTTCCAATGCCCACTTCAGTAGGGTTGATGTGAATACGCTAAACGGGGGAGCGAGAAAGGGATCGATCATGAATTTATTGTTTTTATCTATTTTATAGATTTATCTATTTCTTGAATAATTGCTCTACTACTTCTGGTTCAGCATTGGTGGATTGTAAGGTCCAATCCCAATTCTATTTTTGTACCCCTACCCCTTTCCCTTTGAAGGGCTTCAAAATTTACCCCTAAGAATTGGGACAACACTGCACACGTCATCATATGTCCTCGCGATCTCATGCTTCATATGAGATCAGACAATCGTGACTGCTGTAGTGATTCCAGTTGTTATTTTTTTGGTATTTATCTTCAGGAAATCACTGAAGACATATATTGTGTCATCATAACGATATAGTGTGGCAATAAGATCGTAACAGTACTGTGCATTTAACACAGTGGCCGTATTCATCTATGTAAACACACAAAAACAACATTAACATTATAGCAGACACTGTAAAAAGCTCATTGACAGCCACTAGACTTTTCTGACAGGGAATTCCAGTGTCATCGAGTGTCAGAATGTTGTGGGACTGCTGTATAGAAGTTATTATTAGGGATTATAGATCGCGAAATTTAGTGGTTTTTATTTTAGCATTTTTTTAAAAGCATGACGGTAAAACACGAACGCGGTTATGAATATTTTAAAATGTGTTTGTTTGTTGTAAAAATTCATAATAATGACAAAAATACTAATAAGTGGATCTACTTACTTCTGGGTGCAGCTGTGGCTAGTGTATTCTGGGAAATTTTTCTTACCACTTGGTTTCGAGTGTGGTCCTGAAAAATCTTCGTTTGAAGAGGTGTATACCCCTTGTCCTTAGCCCTACGCCTTCAAGCTAAAGAGAATTGGGACACCACTACCCCTTCACGGGCACGCGCAAAACGAGGGGTAGGGGTAAAGGGAAGGGCTAAGGGGTAGAATTGGGACTGGGCCTAAGTTAGGGCAGGTGAGGTTGTAGGAAAGGAGGGTCGAGATTCTGGTGTGGGATTCCGTTAGAGAGACCTGAAATGAGAAATTCAGAAAGTTAGAATCAGGGTGCAAACGTAATTCAGTATAAAGATTAGAGATATTGACAGAAGTCGACAAGTAATTTCTTTGTTTTTATTAAACTTTGCACTTGGACGTGTGCGCATCGCTGCAGTAGTTGCAAGTGTGGAGAAGTGAGAGTAGGAGGGAGAATGGGGATAGCAAAGGTAGAGGGGCGGGGTACGTAGCTGGTGGATTTTGGGATGGATAATTTTTATGAGCTGGGTTAAAGTATGTAGGAGGTTTGAAAGAAGAGAGAATTAAAGAGGGTTTAGAGTGGTAAGGATATCTGGAAGAGAGGGGCTGGTGTTTGCACTGGATTCGGGAGCTGAGGGCTAGAGGAGCGGAGGTGGAAATCCAAGAGTTGCATTATTGTCAGGGAGATTAGGCCAATCCATGTTTAAAATTAATGATAGCTGCAGTGTGTCCAATTCCGAGATTGCTTTATTGCTTTCTTTGATGGCCCGAGGTGGCAGAGTGTTTGTGGGGCTATAGTGGGTTGAGGATAGGGGGCGTATTCGTAAAGTCTTCAATAGTTCGTATTTATTGCAGTGGCTTGGAATGGTGATTTTGGCGTCTAGGAGAGTCTGGAGGAGTTCGGTGACTGTCATTTTGTTGAATATGAGAGACGTATGATGATGCTGGAGAAGACAGGTGGCGGTTTGAAGTAACGGGAGATGGTGATTTCATGAGGTGTTCTGGCTGGAGTGGAGCAGATAGGCCTCCAGCCTCTTACTAGAGCCTCGGTCTCGAGCCGACTTCCTGAGACGGGGCTGGTGTTTCAGAGAGAGCGGAGCTTTCTTTTCTGTCCTTATCTGCGCTGTTGCTGCTGTTGTTGTTGTTGTTGTCGTGAGTAGCTTTCGGAGGAGCTGGAGTGGACCTGTCGTTAGCTTCTTTGGAAAATTATGATGAGGGAGTTATTTTTGCTAGGCTATTTATAGTGAGTTTGGATTAATCTGATTGGCTAACTAATGATTGTAGATGAGAGACCAGCTGCGGTCAATCATATCACGTGCCTCTCTGGAAATTAGTTTGTGAAACTTCACGAAAAGAAGCCCTTTTAACTTCTCCCCCAACCACCTACTGGCCTGCAGATATCTAGAACAGTGGACGCTGCTCTCTCATTGGCTGTAGGTAATCGCAGATGTTATTTTCATTCAGAACACATTTCACACGGCATGATTTTGAATCACTGACAAGTCCAGATATTTAGCATGGCAAATATTTCATGAGTGATGGCGACTCATCTGCGATTCTCTCAGATCACGTCTTTGATCGTTCACACTGTGTGATTGTTACTCACGTGAACGAGCGCTGTCGGAGATAAAATTAGGGCTAAAATTATGCAGTCTGAACTCGGCATAAGTGTTTTCGCAGGTTTTTAACAGTATATAACCCATATTTTCATAGTGATTACAAGCCTCATGATTGTCTAGTGAGTGCATAATAAAAATCAAACTATATGCATCAGAAATTCTCTTAAAATGCTTTCACGCTTCCTTTTTTAATGTTTTACAGAAGTTGTTCACAGAGTATGAGATGGCAAAGAGCACAACTATGTAAATTATCATTAAATTAGTTTTGAGATTGGCTAAACAAAAGCAGAAACACCAGTTTGTTTGTGTGATTGTCTAACTGTGTGATGTGAACTATTGCTGTGTTTGTAGATTGTCTGGCTGTATGGTGACAGAGGAAGGCTGTGGTTTTCTGTCTTCAGCTCTGACTTCAAACCCCTCACACCTGAGAGAGCTGGATCTGAGCTACAATCATCCAGGAGATTCAGGAGTCAAGCTGCTCTCTGAACAACTGGAGGATCCAAACTACACACTGGACAAACTCAAGTATGTGGAGCATCACTGAGCTTGTCCTTTTACACTTAATGGCTTTAATAACATCCAAAAGGTGTTTTTATCCTGAAATTGAGTTTTCTCTGTGGGTTATGACATGGGGGTGGTGGTTCGTAGGTTACTAGACAACCATCAACCATTTTCTCAGAAGATTTGACAAACTGACAAAACATTGCTGTCATTCTGATACAAGTTTTATTTATGGAGAAAATTACGAAGCACTGCTGTGTTTGGGTATACTGTGTTTGTTTAAGATAATTAGTTTACCGAAATGTGTATATTACATATAAGCTGAATGGTCAGTTCTTGTCAGATGGCTCGCGGTGAACTCCCGGCATTCATTCAACTGTGTGCATCTGGAAGGTGCGAGCGCATCACCCCGCACAGCTCCATTGGAAAATAACAAACTTGCGCAAAGTCTAGAAAAGACGTGCTATTTAAACGGCCCCTAAAAGACTGATGTAATTTGTGTTCTCCAGCAGTTGATCTTGCACAGACATGGTGGATTCAAAATAAACTTTACAATGACGTCTGATTCTTACTTTTTCTCACTCAAGTGAGAGAATAGTCATCTTTCAAAATGAAAGATTTTTCAAAATAAAAGATTGATTAGACTCAGATAATAAACAATTAATAATTAATTAAAACATCTGGTTTTAGGCACATCAGTTCACTTCCAAATGAAAAATAGTAATTAATGACTCACTTTGTCTAATCTTTAAGAAGAGCCCACTGTTACCTCTTCTGTCATGTTCTGTGGACCCTTCTGTGTCATGCAATCCAGATTCAGGGAGGCAGTTCCAGCTTTTCGAGATCTCTTTTGATCAGGCTCCTTATCAGATTTACCTGGGTTTTAAAGAAATGAAAATAAGCTTGATTGCCTCTTTGCTATTTTGGAAATACAAATATTATTTAGGGAGGCCACTATGTCATTATTTATCTTCACTGCTCACTGCGTGCAAAACAATAACTACCAACCAATGAGGGTGATTGTAAACGTAAGAAAGATGATTGGTTGAAAAGATTGTTCAGGACCAATTGTTAAACGTGCCTTTTGCTTTAACTTGCATATGGTGACTACCGTAATGAGTGTGCATTGCTCACAATCAGCCTTCACATGCACATGCTCTCTCTCTCTCTCTCTCTCTCTCTCTCTCTCTCTCTCACTCACACATGCACACACACACGCACGCACATCCAGGTATTCACCGTGCACAAGTTATTACCGTATAAATTAAAACAAATTCTGGAAAGCAAAACACGAATATCTGACATTTTCCGGAACAAGACCCAGCATAAATTAAGCACTCATTTATACATTTATCTACGTATAATGTCCTGCTGGGCAGAAACTTGTTGTGAATGAAGTGTTGTGAATGAAGCGCACTGGGACGAATGTCCGCATGTGCCCAATAGAAGCGAGGCAGCCAGCAGAAAACACTCATGGGAGAAGCATGGGAGAAAACACTCTATGGTGATGCTGCTTTGACTTTGACTGAGAACTGAGTAGTGTTTCTCTGCCAAGACCAGCGGATGTCCCGCCACCGAGAGCCATATACCCCACTGTGATTGGTGGGTTCGTTCAGCTCCGCACAAAGCACTGTAAAGTGCCATATTAAACTCGCTGGCTGCATTGACATTAAACTTTCAAATTAAGGTGGGGGCCACAAACTATTAGCTGCGAGTTTGAGACGCCAGTTTTAACGTAATTGTAATATTCATTAATATATGTCTGTACATAAAATAAATTACATTCTTTTTCCTTGTTTCTCTTTTCTAATGGTGTAAAATCTACTGTTACATTTGGTTGTAACCATGGTTTTATAACTGCTAGAGGTACAGTAGGTGTCATATTTAATTGACTTACTTTCAGTTCAGTTGCTTTTTTTAACACTGTACATCCAAACTTTTATTTTCCCTCTTCTCTTTTTCCTAACATGGCTTTTGTGTTTTTAGAAAATTTTGTCTAATTTTCTAGGACATGTCTCTGTCTGCTGACAGGAACAAACTAGACAAGATAACATAGCGAATAGCAAGAGAGCCTGAATAACAACAGGACACACTAGCAACTAGAAAGTGGAAAAAGGAGAGCTTAACCAGTTAAGCCTTTGGGCTATTTGGGGTAATTCCGGCTGAATTTGGTCTTCCAATTTAAAAAGCTTCCCATACCCACATATAGAGGTGTAACTACAAAAGTTTGGTATCATTTGAAAGGAAACCCTTTGAAATTTCATAAAATACTGTTGAAATTGAAAACAATTGTTTTATAAATTGTCTGTGTTATAATAAACAAACAAAAAAGGCGCCTTTTTTTTTTTTGTATAACCTCAAGTTTGAAAATGTGTAACTCAGGCCTTGAGTGCTCCAGCACCCTGGAAACAATTTTATTTCTTTCCAGTAGGTGTCAGCAAACAGGAAAAAAGATTTTTTCTTTATAATAATGTATGTAAGAGTTATTCTATTTCAACTGCAAGGATGAAAAATGTCTTTTATTTTATTTCCGCCTACCTAATTTTGAAGTCTCCCCATACCCTCATACAGTACAATAAAAGCAATATCTCAATGTCATTTTACAGAAAACCTTTTGAAATTACAAAAAGAACTGCTGTAAGTGATAAATATTATTATTATATATGTTGTCTGTCCTATGATGAACCACCTTAACACAAACCGCTTTTAGTTTTTTTTATTCTAAAGCCTGATTAGGAAGTGTATAACTCAGGCCCTGTATGCTCTATCAAACTGCAGTAAAAAAATAATTTTGTCTTTATCATGTAGTATGCAATAATTATTTTAGTTCAACCAAAGGGTGGGAAATCACAACTTTTCTGTAATTCGAATCACCAAGTTTCTTACCCCCCAAAAGTGAAAAACAAGATATTACAAGGCTTATCACAAAAATCATAATTTTACTTCTTGATAACCACATCAAAATCTTTTTGAATCTTTTACTGAATTGAAATTTTTCAATTATCAAACAACCTTTACACTATAAATGTACTATAAATATTGTGCAAACGTATATAAAGTGCAATATTTATTTAAAAAAAGTTTTAGAAAGTAATACAATGTGCAAACATTTACCTAAAATTCTAACAAAAAAACAAAAAATTACTTGTAAAAATAAAATGTCAATTTGTAAATAATAATAGTAAATAAACTGTGCAAACATATTCCTTCAATAAATAAAATTAGCTGGAGTCTCCCTCTGTGTGCCAGCGCTTGAATAATAATAATAATAATAATAATAATAATAATAATAAATAAACTGTGCAAACATATAAAAAAACACCTTAGTGGCAAAAAAAAAACCTTGTTTAGAGGGGGAAAATCTCCTCAATTTAAAAAAAAAATACTTGTTTACAGGACAACAAATTAGCTGGAGTGTCCCTTTATGTCCCAGTGCTCGAAGCAGTTCCTGGTCGACACAAAACAAAGTGCAACATTGCACTTTTTACAGTAGACTGGAGTTTTCTGTTCCAAGGTAATCAGGCAGGCACATTTGGGGTGATGCAGCTGCTGAGGATGGCTCTATGGTTTCTTTGATCATTTCCATGATTAGATGTTCTCTGAACTTTTTTTTGTGTCAGGGGGGTTTTGTTTTGGAGTTTTGAAAGCTCCCTGTAAATAATGAAACTGTTTACAACAGCAATGTCAATAAAATGTAAGAAGAAGGTCTTGGACTATTTTCTGTTTTTTATGGAGAATATTGTAAAAACCGATCATTGCATCAGAGTAGTCAACACCACCCATGTATTTGTTGTACTCCAACACCGCTGTAGGAACAGGAATCTGTTCCCTTCTCCAGTTCCCTTCATCATTCTTCACCCAACGGTTGACAGTGTTAGCATTGTACGATTTGTGAATTGTTGAACATATGGTGACCTTCCTGGTTTCCCTCCATTTCACAAACAGGACCTTTCTATCCTTAATCCAACGAATGTTCCCTCTTTTAGCCTTTTTGCTTAGGTCATTGAATTTAGTTTTTGGAAAGCCTTGCCTGTTTTTGCGTATGGTTCCACATGCCTGGGTGTTTTTCAAAAGTAAATCACTGAAGAGGGCTGAGCTGGTATAAAAATTGTCCATAAATACCTGATATCCTTGTCCTAGAATTGAAAAATCTAAAAGTTGTATTACCGACTCATAGCTCAAGGCTTTTCCAGATACAGAGGAGGATTTTCCTTTATATACAAAAAAAGTTCCAGGTATATCCACAAATTGAATCTTGTCCTTCATATATTGCTTCAAATTATTCCTGGCCTTAGAGGCAACCATACGTTCATCAACAGCCATTTGCTTGTGGGGATGAAAGTAGGTTTGGCATGCTGAAACAATGTCCGTATACAGCAGTTTTACAGCAGTCTGTCGTAGTCGGGGGTTCCCTTTTTTTGTTGATTCGCTTCATCGTCTTTTAGGTTAGACAGATGAAGGTTCCAAGATATGGACTGAAAACATGCCCCTAACATAGCAAATTGTGGGAAGGGAAAACTGTAAATGTCCATCCTTACCCAGTAGTCTACTACTGTCCTTGACTTTATCAGTCCCATGTATATTAGAATTCCAAGATAAATAAAGAAGTCTTTGACGGTGAGCGGTTGTGAGGGAGCCGTAGGTGAAGACATGGAGGCTGATTGAATCCAAACGCTGGAGGTTTATTAAGTAAACAGCAAACATCAAACAAAGGCAGAATCGTAATCCTAACCAGGCTGAGTCAAGCAAACAAAGAGGCAGTCCGAAAATAGCAAACAAGGCAGAGTCCAAAATCCAAAAAGCAGTAGTCAAAAAGCAGGCAAAAAGGTCATAACACTATAGCAAACACAACAGTAGGAAAACACTTGGTAAGGCAGTGGAACTGGCAATACTTCGCAAAGAACAGACATAAACAGTGTGCTTATATATGGTGGCTACCAGGAAGTACCACCGAGGAAGTACCCAGTCAATATTCGGGAGAGAGCTCCCTCTGGTGGACGGATGAATGGTAATCTGCCACATTCGTTACAGCGGTATCCACAAGAATTTTTTGCCAGCCTCAGCCCTTTGTGCAGCATGTTCATTTGTGTTTCTTATTATTGTCGATGTATTACACATGACAGATGTGGAGAAAAAAAACTGAAAAAGCTCAAGTGGTAGCTTGACGTAGAGACCAGCTGAGGCCCTGGTGTACATTTTGGGGCAAAGGGTAATGCTGCTGGTTCTTCATCTGCTTCTGATATATTATGCCAACTTTCCTCACCAGAAGCAGCCTGCTGAGCACCCCTCCCTCGTGCTGATGATCCAGCTCTGCCTCTAGCTCTGCCTCTGCCCCTGCTCCTTCTCTGCCCAGAAGTAGTGGGGGTTGCAGTGGGGGAAGTGGTAAGGGTTGTGCTGGGCCAAGGTGTGCTTGCGGAAGTTGAGGAGCTTGTCTGCCTATCCCTCGTTGGAGGAATCCATTCATCATCATCATCTTCATTTGATGAACTATGACTGCAACACAAATAAACATAGTTTATATGGATGTTTTAACTTATATATTATAAGCTAGTAAACATCTGGATACTCGTTCCTCGCTAGTTCAATGGGGACAAACACAAACAACAATAGCCAGCACGAGGCGCAGTACGCGATAGAGAAAAAAGGCATCTAGCAAGTGCGATCATGAACAATACATTATGATACAAATAGTTGAGAGACTTGTCTGCCTGTCCCTCGTTGGAGGAATCCATTCATCATTATCATCTTCATTTGATGAACTACGACTGTAACACAAATAAACATAGTTTATATGAATGTTTTAATTTATATGTTATAAGCTAGTAAACATCTGGATACTAGTTTCTTGCTATTTCAGTTGTGACGAACACAAACAACAATAGTCGGCGCACGAGGCGCAGTGTGCGATAGAGAAAAAAGGCATCTAGCATGCGCGATCATGAACAATATATTATGATACAAAATATATATATATAGATCTAATTCCTCCAAAACTTCCTCTGCCCCAACAAAAACATTTTTTTGAGGTTCCTTTCCTTTTTTAGAAGCCATTGCGGGATTTGGAACGAGTCTGCTCGCGCTGAGGTATTGTGTTCGTCTGACCTGTGACTTTTACGCACTCTGTTTTGGACACATCTCTTCCCGTTCGTCATGCAATATCTTAGTCACTGATTGACTGATCAAGGCTCGCGATACATCAGCGTAAACCTGAGAATCTCACCTGATATAAAATCCATCTGGATAGGTCGAAGCTATCATATTTTCCCTACCATACTTCCATTTCATTCCCTACCAGCTACCATATTTCCATTTTTTGGAATATCATGACCCTAATTTGTTGCGTTTGGCACTTACATGACACAGCAGGGGTTTACAGATGCACACATTCTTAGAAAACGCTGGAAATGAACTCATTTTGTAGTGGAGAATCTAAGGTAAAAGATAATGTAGCTCACAGAGCAAATAATCAATAATTTCACTAGTATGTTTACAACATAATAGTTTAAACCTTATGCTTCATTCGAAGACTGTTGGATATGTGATTGTAAATTAATAATGGAATGAATGAGAGCTTTAATTTGATGTATGACTTGCAAATGTGTCTAATATTAGCGATATGAAAAATATGCATACTGAACAATGTACAAAATCGGTGGGTCGAGATAGTGTAAATTAGGTGTAATTTCAGTGTAAATAACTATGTTACAGTACAACAAATATCAAAGTGATGTGTATCAGTTGTAAATATAAAACAAGTTTGACTTAGGAAACATAAAAAAGATGGGGTGCGCACGACAGAGGTGTAGGGGCACCCGAAGTGGACAGTCACCAGGCTGATAATCTTAGTAATAGAGTAAGGCCCAATAAACTTACGTGCCAATTTTCCTGCTGAAACCTTAACAGGCAGATTTGTAGTGGATAACCACTCCCGTTGCCCACAGACATATCTGAGAGCCTGCCTACCTGGACTGAAAAGACAGCGGCTTCAGAGCACTGGGAAGGAAACAAAGGGGGTTGATATCCCAGACAACACATGAACAGGGAAAGACCAGTTGAGGATACCGGCAATGATGACAGACTGGCCGATGACCCAATCTGCCGGCAGAAGTCCCTCCAGAAATAGGAAACGTCCTGGTTACGTATGTAACCCACGTTCCCCGAATAGGGAACGGAGTCGTGTGTCTGTATAAACAGACTTCGGGAGTGCTTTAAACGACCAATCACTTCTGAAGATAAGAAAACGGGCCAATGAAATGCCAATTGAATTGGCGAAGCTTAGCTCCACAGCTGAAACTGATGAGCCAATTAGGGCTATATCAGTCGGCTGCTGGAGCCAGTTCATCAGAATTTGCCTGCTGAAGAGCCGATCGCTCAGCTCTAAGCTGGAGACTCAGGTGCTGTGGCAGTGGAGACACACGTCTCCGTTCCCTATTCGGGGAACGTGGGTTACGTACGTAACCAGGACATTCCCCTTCATAAGGGAACTTCTACATGTGTCTGTATAAACAGACTTTGGGAGACTGTATGGAAAGCGCCACAGCAGCTAAGCCTGTCGCACTCCTGATGTGTAGTTTTCCAAGCCAAAGCGTGAGCGCACTAACATCACCAAGAGCGCAACCTTCCAACGTCCCCTAGGCTTAACATATTACCATTAAATGGAAATAAAAGTTTTAAATCGGGGGTCGTAAGTGTGCTTTTACCTAGCTAATATAGACTAGGGATTTTGGAAATATGACAGTATGTTTGGAAAGCGTGCCAGTCCCCGAAGGGGGAGGACGCAGCGGAGACCACCTGCTACCCTAGAAGGGGAGACCTGATGGTAAGGAGACATATGGACTAGCCCTAATGAGGGGGAGTGCTACATATGATAAGCTGGTTAGCGGTTTAGGGAAGACACGGGGCCGCCTAATAAGGGGGAACACACCGTGGTAATAATGCATATGACATCACCAAATGGGGATGCACATAGCTGGCACAGATCCTCAATATGAGTGTAGACCAAATGGGCATACCAACCGCACACTGAGCCATGCACTCGACTCCTCCGCTGAGTCGATGCTGGGGGCCTCGGAGGAATTTTCAAGGGTTCGCCTGGGAAGGGGAACTTACTAATAGAGTAGAACAAGCGCACGCATCTCCGGGTTAGGGAGCCTGGCGCAGCAAGCGTTTGTGACACTGAGCTTAATTCCTCCCCGATTGATTGGGATTACCCAATAACCGGGAGAAAACGGCTCCACTCGGAGGTTATAGAACCTCGCAAATGTGTTAGGTGTCGCCCAACCCGCAGCTCTGCAGATATCTGTGAGAGAGGCGCCGCGTGCTAACGCCCATGTGGAAGCGACACCTCAGTAGAGTGCGCTCTTACGTTAGGGGGGGCGCGGCTCACCCTGGCATTGATAAGCGAGGGCGATGGCATCAACTAACCAGTGGGCCAAGCTCTGTTTTGATACGGCACTTCCCTTCTGCCGACCACTGTAACAGATAAAGAGCTGTTCACATGATCTTACATTTTGCGTTCGTTCCACGTAAAGGCGCAAAGCGCGAACAGGACAAAGCAGTGAGTGGGCTGGGCCTGCCTCCTCCGCAGGCCGCGCTTGCAGGTTCACCACCTTATCTCTAAATAGGGTGGTAGGAACCTTGGTCACATAGCCAGGTCGCGGTCTCAGGATAACGTGAGAGTAACCCGGCCCGAATTCAAGGCACGATTCGCTGACCGAAAATGCCTCCAGATCCCCAACTCTCTTGAATGACGCCAATGCGATCAGCAGAGCTGTCATTAATGACAGAATTCTAAGAGATATCGAATCGAGTGGCTCAAACGACGGATCTCTCTGCAGACCCCGCCAGGACTATAGAGAGATCCCAAGAGGGCATGAGAGGGGGGCGGGATGGATTTAATCGCCGCGCGCCTCTGAGGAATTGGATGATTAGATCATGCTTCCCGAGCGTGTTGCCATCCACCACGTCATGATGAGCGGAGATCGCAGCCACGTAAACCTTCAGTGTGGAGGGTGACAGCCTACGTTCCAGCTTATCCTGAAGGAAGGATAACACAATGCTAATCTGGCAAGTTCGGTGGTCTTCTCGGCGAGAAGCGCACCACTCAGAGAATAGACTCCCCTTCATGCCTTGTAGAGAGTGCTCTAGCTCTAGTGATGGTGTTAAGTACCACAGGCGGTAAGTTACCTAAGTCCTCCGCGCTCTGTCTATGGACCACACGTGGGGGTTCCAGAGATCTGGGCGTGGGTGCCAGATGGTGCCCCGTCCCTGAGAGGTCCCCAAGACCTGCTCCTCATTCTCCCTGACTTTGCACAAAGTTTGTGCGATTAGGCTCACTGGGGGAAACGCATATTTGCGCGTGCCCGATGGCCAGCTGTGAGCCAGTGCATCCGTGCCGAGGGGGGCCTTGGTCAGGGAATAAAACAGCTGAGTGGAGCTGGTGTCATCAAATGAAAGCGCGGCCAACCCGAAGGATGGACCAGCGCTCGCACTCGAAGCAGAGACAGAGCGCACTGATGAGGAGCGAGGGGTCCGCGAGCCCGAAGGCGACGGAATAGCCCCCACTGTATCCCTCAGGCCTGCCCGAGTGCTAACCACTTGGCGGGGAGCAGCAGGGGTGACTTGCCCTAATAAAAGAACTCGCCGCGACCTCAGTTGCGCAAAAGTCAAGCCATCACAATGCGGGCAAGAACTGTCCGCGAGCACCGCATCAACATGTTGGACCCCCAAGCATGTGAATTTTGTCTGAATTTTCACATTTCCTTTGTTCAGGGAACTTCTTCACTGCCTCTGAAGAACTTGGATTGTTTACAACTTTCATTTGTTCATTTTCAACAGCTTTCTTGCTTACATCTCATCCACTGTATGTTACCATATGTTGGTCGGCCCCCACAATTACAGCATTTATCGTGTTCCTTCCTCTCACAGTTTTCAAATTTATAATCAACTCCACACTTGGGACATCTCTGTTTGCCCTTGAACACTGCTGCTATATGTCCAAATATTTAACATCTATAGCAGTGAAGTCGGGGAGGAATATAAGGTCTTACTGCAAAGCTCATATATCCAATTTTGATTCTTTCTGGAATCACAGACTCTATAAACTCCAGAAGAATTAATAAGCAGTCTTTCCGCATTGATTGTCTTTTGCAACCTTTTTAGTGTAATCACTTCACCTCCCAAAATACTTTGACTTTTTCTATATCTTCTTTAATTGAAATGTCAGTTATCACTCCTTGTTTCTATGGATTATCTTTCTTTCATTCACTTTTTTCTTGCAATTATTTTCCATTTTTAACTCTTTGCTTTTTTTTACAAACTACTAGCAGGCTTCCATCTCTTCCAAAACTTTGCTGTATCCACTTCTCCTAGCTTTTTTCTTTAGCTCTTTTGATAACGCTATTGGGCTTAAACCCATGTGTTCATCTTCTCTCCTGAATTTAAGAATTACTTTATATACCTCTCTTGCTACCTTTTTATGAACAATTATACATTCTTCATCCATCTCCACCAAAACCAAGTTGGTCGTGCTCCAGCATGGGGTTTACTTATATATGCTGAGCACTGTATTTAATGGCTTGTCAGCTATTTTTTCAAACAGCATGAAATTTAATATTAAACGCGTGCACACATTTAAGGCTATGACTCGGAAAGTGACATAATTTGAAGGAGAAGCTGACAGTGTTCAAGGATGCATTCTATCATTGACTTGTATGATTTTATGCTTGTTTCGTATGTTTTTTTTTGAGAATGACAAGCTTAAGTCAGGCCCTGTCACATTTTTTGTAAGTGAAAATGTTTCTGTTCTTTTTCCATTCTAGTAGAATGTCCCCAAAATGTGCAGCAGCCAAATGAGCCAGAAGATTTAATAACAGCCCTGTATGCATAGTCTGCAACTATGGTGCTCTTTAGGATGAACTGTTCAGAGATAGACTAGTAGTTGAGCAAAGAGACGGTACATTATCTGAGCGGATGCAACTTGACAGAGAGCTCATGCTTAAGAAAGCTGCTAATATGGCACAACAATCGGAAAGCTATTAAAAAGCTGCAGACTGATATAAAAGGAGATTCAAGAAGTGTAGCTGAAATTGATGATGTAGCTGCAAAATCAAACCAGATAGCAGAAAAAAACAGTGCCCACCTAAATCCAAAAAGATCATGCAACCATTTTTCACAATTTTTCTAAGCATGCAAATTCAAATAAAAATGACAAAATGCCCTGCCAAGAATGCGGAAAACACCTGGGGCCTCATGTATGAAGACTTGCATTGAATTTATACTAAAACATTGCGCACGCACAAATCTGTAAATGTGCGTACGCAGTAAAAAAATCTGATGTTTGAAACACTGTGTACGTGGAATCCCACGCATATTCTCTTTGTACATCTGAATTAACGTGAAACTGAGCGCATGTGCACGAGCGCAAAACCCCTCCCTGCCTTCACCCCCTAATAAGTATGGTAATGGCTCTACTTTGGCTAAACCAAATGAAAAAGCAATGGCAAAAGCAAGCAAAAAGAGAAACTTTGTTTCTGTGGTGAGTTTAGCTGACGCGGTTAACGCAGTGGTATCTGAACATTGCAATGTGAGTGAATTAAAAAAGAAATAGTTTGATGTAAAGGTGTAAAAAATTGTAGTGCATTTAGGCTAAGTGCAAATAGCACACCTCATTGGAATGTGCTAGTTGATTGATTTCCTCCCGTTTGATCGACAGAGACAACAAAACTAAAGAGAATGGACATCAGCAGCGTGAGCGGCGTAGCTCGTAAAGTGCATGGCAACATGTTTTGACACTATCATTTATGAACACAGTTCAAATTCAGCGTCTGATGAACTCATTCTTCTTTTTTTCTCATTACATATCAGATTTTGCCTACTCTTCATCATGAGGCAGACAAGAAGGAATCATTGATAAGTGTTTGTATTATGTTAAGCGCATTTGAGCATGATATATTATTTGCACATTTCAAGAGTTCACACTTAGCTGATGATTAATTATTAGCTTGTTTGGCATGCTGTCCCGGGAGAGAGCCCTGAGCTCCTAAGATCCTCGAGCCCGGGGCTCCCTCCCGTTGCAAGGCGAGAAGGGAGTTTGAGCTCAGGTAGATCTCGAGAACTCCCCCGCTGTAATAACCAATGAACAGCCAGTGATTGCTCTTGAGAGATAACCATTTACTAGGAGCATGTCTATAGTGCCGGTTTGGATTAGTCAATTAACTTATGTTGCATGTTTTTTGGACGGTGGGAGGAAACCGGGAAACCTGGGGGAAACCCACGTGAGCACGGGGAGAAAATGCAAACTCCGCACAGAAATGTCTGCTGGTTTGGTAAAGCCTAGAACCAGAGACATTCTTGCTGTGAGGCAACAGTGCTAAGCACTGGGCCACCGTGTCACCCATCTAGGAAGGAGGAGGAGTAGGGGTGGATGGGGGGATTCTTCAAAACGAAGATAGCGGTGGTACGTAACCCAGGGTATTTGTAGTAGCTTAGGAGTCGTCTGATTGGTGCATTGAGAATTGGATAATGCGGATCCAGCCGCTAGCAATCATAAGCACGTGATCCTCTCGAAACTTGTTTATAACTAAACTTCACTTCAAGAGTTCACACTTAGCTGATGATTAATTATTAGCTTGTTTGGCATGCTGTCCCGGGAGAGAGCCCTGAGCTCATAAGATCCTCGAGCCCGGGGCTCCCTCCCGTTGCAAGGCGAGAAGGGAGTTTGAGCTCAGGTAGATCTCGAGAACTCCCCAAAATGCCATATATAGCTCGGGACAGCAGCCGCGTATTTAAGAACCCCCCAAAATGCAGATGTAACAATGCCATATCCGGCTGCTGGATATATTGATATTTTAGGAAGAGAGGCTCCTGCGGGAGCAGAGGAAAGTAGACTCCTGCGTGAGTCCAAGCGGAGGCGTGGGAAGGGCTGGATTGACTCCTGAGGGAGTCAAGCTTGGATACACTCCTGCGGGAGTGAGAGCTGGGGTGGGCAGGCTCCTGCGGGAGTGGGGAAAGGTATTGGGCGGTGAAGACTCCTGCATGAGATGGTGTGGTGTGGGCCAGGGGGGGCATGAACTCCTGCGGGAGTTGAAGCTCGCTTTAGTCACTCCTGCGGGAGTTAGAGCTGGGGATTGAGGACCTAAGCGGAAGTAAAAAGTAGCGGAATCAATGCTGAAAGAAAACAGTTAGCGGAGAAAATTTGCCGCAGGAAGGAGGAAATTATTGGTGGAATTGACAGATAAGGAGATAAGTGAGGAGATAAAAGAAGCGGTAGAAAGGTAGCAAAAGCACTCAACGCTGTAAGGAAGTAGAGAAAGGGCAAATAATTGCCAGGCGGAGGATCTCGACGCCGGAAAGAAGAAAAGGAGAGTATAAATGTAAAATATATATACATATATAAAAATCGATAAGTAAGGGCCAGGGAGGGGCAGTGAATGACTCCTGCGGGAGTCGAAGCTCGGGGCGACCCCTGCGGGGGTCAGAGCTGATGTGGGCATTTCTCCTGCTGTAGTCTAGGGAGGGAGGGGGCGGTGGAGACTACTGTAGGAGGTGGCCGGGGCGAGACTCCTGCGGGAGTCGAAGCTCGTTTTAGTGACTCCTGCGGGAGTTAGAGCTGAGGATTGAGGGCCTAAGGGAAGAGAAAGAGTAGCGAAGTAATTCGCTGAAAAGAGATGGATAAAAAGAGGGTGGCGGAGGATCTCGACGCCGGAAGGAAGCAAAGGAGAAGGGATGTACCTGCATGCGTGCACATGCACGCACACACATTCGCACACACATGCAAATGCACACACATATACCTGCTCGTACGTGTGTGCATACCATTCCTAAAGGCTGGGGGGCGGTGATGACTCCTGCGGGAGTCGAAGCTCGGAGCAACCCCTGCGGGGGTTAGAGCCATGGGGGGGTGGGGTTCCAGTAAGAGTGGGGAGAAAGGAGGGGGCAGGGATGCTCCTACTGGAGGTGTGACTGTGAAGGGGTGGCCAGGGATGGGCTTGAAGTGACTCCTGCGGGAGTCGAAGCTCGGGTTAGACCCCTGCGGGGGTCAGAGCTGTTGGGTGGGATGGCAAAGCATAGCAAAGCTTGGAAACAGAAAGGTAGGTATGTACAGACAGGTACATATGCACATGCACATCACATGCATGCGTGCGTGCACACACGACACACACAAATGCACATGCGTGCATACCGTGCATACATGACACACACATGCACATACACAAGTACGCGCATGAATACACGCATACATAACACATACATACACATACGCAAACCCATACATGTATACATAAGCACACACACACACGTACACATATACATGTACGCATATATGCATGCATATACATATATACACACGCGTACATACACATATACACCCACACGCACATACACATAGATCCATGTACACACATACGCACGCATACAGAGGGTCAGGCTCGAGCCCTTGTTCTGGAGTATTGTGTTAGCTGGTTAGGGCCAGCTGGGTTTCCTTGAGGTGTGAGCTCAGGCAGAGCGTCACTGCTGCGGCAGTGGAGCAGAGGGAAAAAGAAGCTCAGCGGAGCTTCTCTGCTGTTGCAGAGGTGCAGTGGAAGTCGGTATTGGAAGGCAAGTACTCTTCCGTGGAGGCAATTTAACTGCTGTGGCAGTGCTGGGGAGTGTGTCAGTAGTGGTACGTTAGATGCTGGTGTATGTGAGCTCAGGCAGAGCGTCACTGCTGCGGCAGTGGTGAGGAGGGGAAAGTAAGCTCTGCGGAGCTTCTCTGCTGTTGCAAATGTGTAGTGGAAGTCAAAATTGGAAGGCAAGTGCACTTCCGCAGAGGCGTTTTAACTGATGTTGTAGCGCTGGGGAGTGTATTGGTAGTGAATGGCTAAATGCAGATGTGTGTGAGCTCAGGTGGAGCGTCACTGCTGCAACAGTGGTGGAGAGGGAGAATAAGGCTCGGCAGAGCGTCTCCTCTGTTGCGGGGGTGCAGTGGTATTCAATATTGAAGTGTTATGAGTGCTCCTGCAGGAATGTTAAATGCTGTCAATAGTGATGTGTACAGATGAGAGTAAATGGGGCTCAGCTAGAGCGTTACCGCAGTTGCTGGTTGCTATGGGTGAGTGTAGCTCAGCGAGGTGCAGTGGTGGCCAGTATTGGAGTTATGAGTGTTCCTACTGGAATGTAAATACTGTCCGTAGTGATATGTAGAGATGAAGGAAAATAAGGGCTTAGCTAGAGCTTCACTACAGTTGCGGTGGTGCTATGGGTAAGTGCAGCTCGGCAGAGCATCTATGCTACTGAAGAGGTGCAGTGGGTCAATATGCAGGTAATGTGCGCAACCGTAGAAGCATTGCTGCTGTATGAGTACGTGGGAGTGTCACGATAGTGGTATTGGAAATTAAGGTGTATGTGAGCTTGTTTAGAGCGTCTCTGCTGCAGCAATTGAAACTCTGGGTGCTCCCAAAATGGGTGTGAGCTGTGGTGAATGGGAGTGAATAGGAGTATGGAATAGCTCAAGTTTGGAGGGAAAGTTAAAGGAAGTAAAAAGTGGGAAGGGCAGTGAAGGAGCGCCTATGTTAGTAGGAGGGAATAGGGGGAAAAGGCATAGTCGTGCTTATACCTAGAAATGCGTGTGGGTGGAATTCGGCTGGAGAGGATCAGCTGGGCTTCCCTGAGGGGGTATTGCTCTACTGTTGTGTAAGAATGCTTGGAGGGTTTGGAATGGGTGTGTGGGGGAGGGGATATCGAGGAAGTATCCAGAACGTCCTTTATGAAATTGAGCTATTTGCTTAATAAAGAAACATGGAGTTTCTTCATCCAGCAAAGTTAGATCAGATGTGGTGAGGTGGATTTTGGGATTGACGTTTGATGTTAGTTCAGAACATCTTAAAACTAAAAGGGGCAAGTGGGAATATGGCATCGTGGTGTGGGCTGGGTTAGTGAAAATGTATCCTTTGCATGGAATGTGAATGTATTTGGAATGAATGTGGATTGTAATAGGTTGGATGAGGGTCAGCTTCTAGGGCCGGCAGTCATGATCTCTGAAACGAGAAACCAAAGACAATCAGAAATGAAATCTTTACAACATGATACATGTACGCCAGACATAATGATTTGTTTTAGCTGATATCCATGCGAGGCATCTTAATAAGGGCATGGGTAACTGTGAATTCAAGCGCCTTTGTTAATGCATGGTATGATAGCCTCGTTGACATGAAGTGCAAGGATGGTAGGGGTGGTCATTCGTCCCCCCACGGGATGGCAGATGGATTGAGAGCTGAGGATATGGGGTGTGGCTTGTCTGGTGGTTCTGGAAGTACTTCTTGAAGACAGATACCTCTTGAAGATCTACTGTCAGAAATATCCTCCTCCTACTTATTAAGCATGGAGTTGTTCCTTTGCCATTTCAGATTCAACTGAATTGTTATTATGACCTTGCATGTCACTTTGTGTATGGACCATAGACTGTAAAATATATGGACGTAGCATCCGTGACATCACCTATAGGTTTCTGAAGAGCGCAAAAGAAGCTACAAGTGGGTGCGGCCAACCGTCGCCATTTGTTTGTGCGTCATCGCACCCACGGCGGGATACCAAACAAGGGCAGAGAGGCGGAGAGTGAGCGGAGCTACAGACACTTGCTGGCACTTGCTTAGACCTGGCAGACAGACTTTACTTTGGGAGAAACACTTAATACTTTATTACCTGCAACTCGTTGTGTTCTGACCGCATGTGCTTGGCTGTACACTATATCAGTAGTGTTTAGACATTTAAAAACACTGTTGTAATACATTGAGCCACGAAGCATTGTTCTTATGACGTTTTCTACAGGAGGAAAACGCGAATTACTTCCAAACACTTCAGATATAGTGTGTGTTGGTAAATGCCAGACTATTGATGAACTCCAGCATAACACTGTATGATAACGCTTCAGATGACTGATCTAGAGCCTACAGCTAATCCATCGGTCACATTCTGGAGTGCTTTACAGCTCTAAAGAACATTATAAATGATAAATGAACTTAAATAAAACACACATATTTATAGAGATGGTGTATAAGTATGTAACTTTACTCACATGGGAAACGGAGGCCACATTAATGGTTTGTGAGCACAATTAAGTGCACACAGCATCCCATATCTGATAATTGTAAGAATAAGTCCGAAAGGCAGCTGACTGTGTAAAGCCACATAAAACAAAACAAAAATACGATGAATATGCCGAGATCAGTGGCTAATCTGCCGGATTCAGCTGAGGTGAAGTGACAGCGACCAGCGAGACCTAGCTGTCACTCAAGTGGCCATGCCCTTAATTATGCAAACTTAATATAAAGGAAATGGATGAGTTATAAAAGATTCACCCCCCTCGCAGTTGTCATGGAGGGTAATAAAAGCCAAATCGTTCTTTGTACCAGGGTGTAAACAATGTTATTTTTTTTTTTTTTTAAAGTTGGCCATTCTAACAGTGGGCTCAACTGCAATTTGCTCTATTATGGATCCGGGACTAGCGGAATTGATGAATTGCAGTTTTAGTTACTTCCGTATTGGCTTCCCGAGGGAGAGCGGGAGGTTGCCGCTTGGTATGGACATATGAATCACATTACGATTTAACTTCTGTGCTAGATGTGTTGAATTTAAATGATTGGGTAAAAATTTATTTATTAATAAATATTTTTTTATTTTTTTATTTTTTTTTTTTTTAAATCAACTGCCAACATCAGACTCTGACCTATAAAGTCACCACTTAGCAGAACTGTGAATGGAATGTTGTTATAGGCTTTACTTTAATCCATTAACATTAAGTTTGGAATCTCAATGCTATTAAATCACGAGCCTATAATTCACAAGGTGTTGTAGCCGAGTTCATTCATAAATTGTCAGAGAGGGCGGGACCATCTCGAGTTGGGAGCTCATTGGATGGTGACAAGTCTTCTTTTAGCTATTGGCTCAATGAGGTGTCAATCAAAAGATCGGCGGCCATTTTGTTGACCAGAATACTAGAGTTAATGTGTAGGAGACGCAGCTGCGCTCCGTGACTAGATTGGATGGTGACAGCGCATTCTGTCATGTTTCTCTACGCACGAACATGCCGCGGACCAAAGCTTAGGGACTAGATTGTCTGGGTCTTTGCAGTCGAATTACTTGGAATGTTATGGATCAGTGGACGGGCAGGAGGCTGGAAAGGTGAGTTATTGGTTGAAATTTCTCTAGTCATGCGAGTCTTGTCTTTCAAAAGCTTTATAAATGTTTAGTCTTTGTTGGGAAGTAGTTATTTTTCTGCGAGGCTTCCCCTTAAAGCATGCGATATACGTTACTGCAGGTGCACCGCTAGGAGAGCAGTGAGTTATTTATTGCCATGGCGTAATCGCTGGCGTCTTGAGAGTTGAGCAGAGTTCATGGACGGTGATCAAGTTTGACTGTGATCTTGCTGGAGAATTGGTTTGAAGACACAGCGGATGCGTTGTGTGAGGCACTTGAAGTGGAAGGTTTTGATGTTGTTGGAGTATAGTTGGAGATGTAGTCGTTTTGAAGTAGTTGTTGTAGCCAGTAGCAGTAGCCAGTAGCAGTAGCCAGTAGCAGTAGCCAGTAGCAGTAGCCAGTAGCCAGTAGCAGTAGCAGTAGCAGTTGATTCGGAGCAGAGCTGTCTTCAAAACGAAGATAGCGGTGGTACGTAACCCAGGGTATTTGTAGTAGCTTAGGAGTCGTCTGATTGGTGCATTGAGAATTGGATAATGCGGATCCAGCCGCTAGCAATCATAAGCACGTGATCCTCTCGAAACTTGTTTATAACTAAACTTCACTTATTGAATAGAAATGTTTCCGATTCACGTTTGCAAATTCGTCTTCAGATGGTGCCTTTATAGCAATGTGCGTGCAGTAGATTGCACTCCGATTACGTTGGGAAAACCGCCAATCGATGCAAGTTGCGCTTTAATGTTTGGCTGGTCAACTGTATGGTATAGAAACCTTATATACCTGCTAGACATGCGCATGATCCCGTCCCATACAGCTGCCATTGCACAGCTCATAGCTACGTTGTAGTGTGCAATTTAACACAATTGCCTCTAGGAGTCGCCAATGGAAATAAAACAAACACACACAAGAAATGCACGTGCGCCAGACATGAAGTTGGCGTGCACCAAGGCACATTCTCAAGTTCATTTCAACATTAGTAAATCCAAACGTGAGTGTGAAACCTAGCGTACGCAAAGTTTTTGTGTGTACGCAGCATTGATACATGAGGCCCCTGGTCATGGAAAATGGCTAGGGAATATGGTGTCTAGCTAGAGATGCTTCCTGTCACACTTTTGGAAAAAAGAGCACTACAGCAAGATGTGTAAAACTGCCAAAACAATGCATGCTATTGAAACAGATGTGTGCAGTGATTCATCTGATCCCTGTTTTTTATGTCAGTAAAATGCGCAGCTTCCTTTGTATGGTAAACCAACTAGGCAAATTCATACCATACCAGGACAGACCACTGAGGGACCTTCTGTTCAAAAAAAAAAAAAAAAAAATCAGCAAGTTTGAGGGAAAGCATTGCAACAGTCGTTTATGAAACTTAAACAGTAGCTCTTATTCACCCCTGTGCTACCTTTGTATAACCCAAACAAAGAACTGAAACTGTTTGCCAATGCTTCATCATTCAGCCTTGGTGTGGTTTTTTAACAGAAAGATGAGGCGATGTGGAAACCAGTGGCTTATGCGTCACGTTCACTTACCCCCACTGAATGACGGTATGCCCTGGTGGAAAAAGAGGCCTTGGGTTTGACCTGGGGATGTGAAAGATTTAAAGACTTTCTCATTAAAAGACATCACTTTGTTCTAGAGATGGATCATAAACCCCCAGAGAGTCTGCTCTGGTGAGAGTCACTGGGTGTTTGTTCACTGGTAACAAACACCCAGAGAAAAAATAGTCTGATGCTGACTTGATGGAAGACACAAACATCTATGTGGACATTGTTATTGGATGCATGCCTTCCTGTCCTAACTATTTGGCTAAATTAAGAGAACAGCTGAAAAATGATGATATGAGATGATAAGGAGATACCAAGAAGGATGGCCAGATCTTAGCCCAGTTCCCACAGCTCATGATAGTTTTCTGTTAAAAGGATTTCAACTGGTTAAACCGTCAGCTATGCGTAGTGCAGTCAGAGAAGCTGCATGAAGGGCATCAGGGAGTTGCTAGATGTCGGCTACGTGCTTAAGACTCAGTGTGGTGGCTGGGTCTGAGTGGACAGATAAATGAGATTGTTTGAAACTGCATAACATGTCTAAAGAAACGAGTCAATCCAAACAGATGTTTTAGTGCCTTTGGATTTTCCAACCAGACCATGGCTTAAATTAGGTGCTGACCTGCTTTTATTACATGGGAGCACTTATTTACTGGACTATTTTTTCCAAATTTGTAGAGATTGCTAAACTAACACCTGCAAGATCAGATGATGTAATAGTTAAAATCCATATTTTCACTGCATGGAATTCCAGAGATCCTCTTCTCAGATAATGGACCTCAATTTTCCTAGCAATTGGGTTTTAAAAAAATATGATGTATTTAACAATTCTTTCACAGATAAAATGTATATTTTTAATATTATTATTAATTTAATATTATTCTTTTACTTGTAGTAGTAGGTAGTATATGACATTTGCAACACTGTTGTAATAATAAAGTGTTTCTTGAGCATTAATTCAGCATATTAGAATAATTTCTGAAGATAATTGAAACACTGAAGACTGAAGTAATGATGATAGCCTTGATCACAGGAAGAATTAATATTTTAAACTAGATTCACAAACAATTACAACATAAACAGTTTTGTTTATATGTTTGCTTTAATATGCACAGCCTTGGTGAGCAAAAAAGGCTGCTTTCTTTTAAAATTAAAAATCACTTCTTTTTTTTTCAAAACTTATGACTGGTTCAACTAACTGGTAAAAATATACAAATGAATAAATTAAATAACTTGCATGTAACAATTGTCATCCTCTGAATGAAACCGTATCTGATCACAGTGGCCTTTTGAGATCATATGAGTCAAATATCCAACTTATTCCTGATGATGATCTTCTTTCATACGGTGCACTTTTCCCAAGCAGCTGTTCTTGTGGTTATTTTAGATTAATTTGTGTGTCATCTGCAAATTGGTGGTACAAAATGTTTTATTTCCTGATGAAGGACTCTAATGATCGCAAACACAAGGAAAACAGCATAGAGCCAAAAATATAATTATAGAGTATCACAGTGGCCAAGCGCTTTTTTTTCTTATAAGAGGTTGAACTCTACTATTAATATTAATTATTTTTTAAACTACAGGCCCAATAGTATAAAAAAATAAAAGCAAGAAAGACCTACATCTGTGGGACAAGTAGAGGGTTTCATCTGATTTACATCTTTCAGAAAAGAGAGACAGACTGAAACTGGTAAAAAACAGCAGAGTAAAAGACTAGAAATGATGATCAAAAAAAGGAGATACAATAATATAAAAATAATAATGATTAGTAGGTGTGTTTATAGCATGTTGAGTTGTGAAGCAGCACTGTCACTGTCTCCTGGCCCTTTTTCTTTGTCTTCGAGTTAATGGTCGATTTCCCCATAAAGGTGTTCTGACATATTGTTCTGAAATATCCTGCATAAACTTCAACAACTGAACAAATATTGACCTTCATTCATTTTATATGTCTGCCATTCTGTGATGTTTTCAACATTAAATAAAAGGCCTGAACACTTTTGTGTTTGGAAAGTTTTCATTAAAGCTCTTGTTAAAATATTTGTTTAGACACTGTCTATTAGTTCCCATTAAGTTCGGAACCTCAAGGAGTTTTAGACATAAATGGAAGATTGCCAGACAACCAATCACTCTGAAGAGTAGGTAAACGAGCCAGTTAATGCCTATGAGTTGGCAGGGAGCAGCTCCGACAGTTGCTGGCAATTAATCACTTAGTGAGTACATAACCAGGAGGGCCCTTTAAGACTTTTTGCTTCAGAAGCATCATGCGACTAAAGAGATAACATCTGCTGAGCTGAATCTGGAGAGATCAAGTTTCATGTATCCAGCCTGGGTGATGATGCAGACAGCAGCGGTTGAGCTGGGTGATTCTCCCATCCCTGTGCATTAAGCTGGGTTCTTCTAAAAGAGCATTGTAATAAAAAAAACAGATTTCCCCTAAGAGAGTAAAACGGTCAGTCAATATGTCATTTTAAGACGCTGTTCCAACCGCGCATTTCTGGATGCAGTTGTTCCTATCTCCAGATGATGGGCACGGGTACTGTATCACAGGACTGGGAGTCCAGCATGTTGTTGCTGCTGTGCTCATGGACAGCTCATGCGCTCACGGATCTGAGGACTACAGTGGAGGCTTATCATCTCCTCCAGGCCTGCGGACCCTCCACTCCTCCACAGGACGCCCTATCCAACCTTCAAGCATTTGTGGTGGTTCATCCCCTTAGGATGCCCGTGCTTTTGCTTGATGACACCAGAGATTAGATGCCCATTGCAGAATCGGAGAGCGAGCTGTCATGTTCAGATGACAAACCGGACTCACTACCACCCTCTGGGGTGCAATATGTGGTCACGGTTCTGAAGTCGCTGTGCTTTCCCGGGCTGCTTCGGTGGCAGGACTGAAGATGGCTTGTCCCCAAGTCCTGCTGCAGGACTGACTCGAGGGTGCGATGCGGGGGCTGATATTAGTGGTAAATCCTCTCAGCCTCCAATCCCCTTTTTCCTGGGGGCACACAGTGAGCTCATGCAGGTATACAGGTCATTTGTCTCTGCCTGGTCCTTGTACGCTTCTATCCTCAACTCCCTCTATGGCAGGGTGGCCAGCGGGTACAAGGCTATGCCCCAGGTGGTGGGTGCTGCCATCTTTAGGGGTAAGCTGAGACCCACGTCCAAGGCAGGTGGGTTATCTGTGTCTCTCACAGCCATGGCCCACACCGCCACGGGCCTGCTGCTTCTGCCCTGCACAGTGGTACCACCACAAGCACTGGCCGGGCTGCACGAGGGTAAATTGGCCGCCCATGCCCAGGTGAAGACGATGGCCACACAGTGGTCCAGGAACACCACCTTTGGCTTACCCTGGTAGATATGCGCCATACCGACAAAGCTTGCTTATTTGGCTTGCCCATATCCCCAGCAGGCCTATTTGGCCATTCTTAGTATTATCCCCGCTGGCAGAGCTGCTCTTATCTTGGAATGCAGCGGGACTTGGTCTCCATTACTTCTGGACAGCTGGTGCTGCTCTGTATGATTCAAATTGGTAAGATAACAGTGGTCTCACCTAAGTTTTTTAGAGGCTCCTGGGGCATGTGATATTTGCACCTGCTATCACGCCACTCAGATTGTTCATATGAGACCACTTCAGCACTGGCTTCGCAATAGGGTCCCCAGTTGGGCATGGCACGCGCAGATGCACCAGATGACTTTTCACTCCGCTGTGTCAAATTACCTTCAGTCACTGGATGGAAATTCCTCTGTGGAGCTGATCTTATGTGGGTGTTTGGTTCATTATTGAAGTGAGTCCTAATGAGGCTTGCTGGAATGGAGTCAGTTTGAGGCAGCAAAAGAATAGTCATGTTGTCTCTGATTTCATGGCACATGTAACTTAGACTCTAAATGGAAAGAAATAAATCGTAATAAATAGTTTGAGATTGGTCTTAGTTGTGCTTGGAAGTGCTTGAGCTGTCCTGAGCTAGAACGAAAGTAAACATGCATAACTGGGCCACCTGGGTGATTTGTCCATCAGAGGTGGAGCTGTTGTCTTTCGTATTGTCTTTGAGGTATTGTCCTTGGAGCATAGAGATGTGACTCATCACATTAATTCATGTGACTCTCAGTCATATGAAACCTGGCACTTAATAGTATAGTCAGAGCAGTTGTTCCTAATTTTTGTCCTTGGGAACCCCTGCCCTGCACATTTTGGAAGTCTTTATTACACACAAGGATCAGTTCATAGATCTCTCTGTTAACAAGCTGATGATCTGAATCAAGTGTTTTAATTAATGAAAACAGACAAAATGTGCAAGATGTCTGGTCCCGAGGACTGGAATTGGGAACTAATTGTTTTGGAGGACCCCCCCCCCATCCATCCCTTCTCCCTCCTCCTCAATTCTAGGATTTGCCTCACAGCAAGAAGGTTGCAGGTTCAAGTCCCAGCTGGGCCTGTCTATATTTCTGTGCAGAGATTACATGTTCTCCCCTTGTTTGCGTGGGTTTCACCGGATACTCAGGTCTCCTCCCACAGTCTAAACACAAGTGAATCAAATAATAGTAACAATCACAAGCACTTAATACTGAGCTCCTCTAAGTGAGTATGCACTGGTGTGGTTGGCGGTCTATAGAGCTGTCTTTATTAACCAAGGAAAAGGCCAAATTAATGGGAGGAGCTCTCGAGAACTACCTGACATCGTATCCCTCTATATGCTCATTGACCAGGCGGGAACCTTGGGCTCACCTATGTCAGGGTTCTCTCCTAGGACAGCATGCCAAACCTGCTAACATTGTCAAGCATTATCTAGTGTAAACTCTTGAAATAATGTTGATACAATACATTTTACATATGTTTGATAAAAATCATAGATAAAGAATTTAAAAGAAAGGAAAGGGTTTCACCATTCATGATAATCATTTACAATTATCACTTTTGCATAAATTAATAATCTAATCAGAAAAAAGCCTTTTCAAAGTCGTCAAGTAGCCTTATACGTTTGCCATCGCTCCACACATGGCAACTGACCTAGCCGAGGCTCGAACCAGTGACCTTCTTGCTGTGAGGCAACGGGACGACACGGTGGCTCAGGGGTTAGCACTGTTGCCTAACAGCAAGAAGATATATATATATATATATATATATATATATATATATATATATATATATATATATATATATATATATATAAAGGGCGATGCAGTGGTGCAGTGGGTACTGCTGTAGGTCACAGCGAGAAGGTCGCTGATTCGAGCCTCAGCTGGTTCAGTTGCCGTTTCTGTGTGGAGTTTGCATGTTCTCCCTGCGTTTGCGTGGGTTTCCTCCAGGTGCTCTGGTTTCCCCCACAGTCCAAAGACATGCGGTACAGGTGAATTGGGTAGGTTAAATTGTCCGTAGTGTATGTGTGTGCATGGAAGTTTCCCAGAGATGGGTTGCAGCTGGAAGGGCATCCGCTGCGTAAAACACGTGCTGGATAAATTGGCGGTTAATTCCGCTTTGGTGACCCTGGATTAATAAAGGGACTAAGCTGAAAAGAAAATGAATGAATGAATATATATAAACCCAGCATTCAGCACACACTGTATAATTTTTTTTTATTTTTATGAATCTGCATAATGAGTAATGTTTGATAATAATTCTAACTGCAGATCTGCTGAAATTGTGTTTAGTGTTTACTGACTGAATGTGAATCTGTGTGTGTTCACAGTCTGGATCATGGAGGAGAGCAGAGGATTACAGCAGGACTGCACAAATGTACATATATGCACACACATGTACAGAGAGAGCTTTAGTGAGTGTTGTGTTATAAATGTGTCTGCGTCTCTTCTTGTGTTCAGATGCCTGTTTACTCACACTGGATCCAAACACAGCAAACACCAAACTCATTCTGTCTGGGGAGAACAGAGATATGAAGTGTGTGAGAGAGAAACAGTCGTATCCTCGTCATCCAGACAGATTTGATGATTGTCCTCAGGTGTTGTGCAGGGAGAGTGTGTGTGGACGCTGTTACTGGGAGATTGACTGGAGTGGAGATGTGGATATATCAGTGTCATATAAAAGCATCAGGAGGAAGGGAGACAGGACGGAGTGTGAGTTTGGAAACAATGCTCAGTCCTGGAGTTTGAGCTGTGATTCCTCCAGTTTCTCGTTCTGGTACAATAACATAAAGACTGTTCTCCCAGTAAAGTGGATCAGACATAGAATAGGCGTGTTTGTGGATCACAGTGCAGGAACTCTGATCTTCTACAACATCTATAGAGACACAATGAGCCTCATCCACTCAGTCCAGACCACATTCACTGAGCCGCTCTATGCTGGGTTTTGGGCTGATTATGGATCATCAGTGAAACTGTGTTGAAGACTGAGAGACTGAGAAGAGATTTACACATAATCCTCAGCAGGATCAGTCAGTAGCAGTGAGATGATCTGGAGTCTCGTTTGTGTGTGTGTGGGAATGAAAATTATTATCATATGCATTTCGTCACCTTAGAATTATAAGGTTCTATCTGACATTTTTGTCAAAATTGAGTTACTCACATAGTCTTATTAAATTACATCTTATTTACATTATGTGATGTTTTTTTATAACTTGTTTACATTTTAGGACTTTTTATTTAAAAAACAAAAAAGGTTTTATATAAAAAGTTGAACTCTAGCTTGGCTCTGTCATTTCTCCAGAATGCTCTATTGACAGCGGCAAAGACCAGAAAGAAACACAAAATCAGAGTTGACTAATTAATGATGCACTACACAAAATTGAGATGAAACCTGAAAAGATGTGTGTCTATGTGATGATTTAGAAGCATTTTTTGAAATTAACATGACATGTTACATTTTACATAATAACAGTTATTAAAATATTGTATATATTAAATGTAAAATATATTTTTATTTGTGTGTGTGTGTGTGTGTGTGTGTGTGTGTGTGTGTGCATTTTTCAGCGTTTAATAAACTCATTTGCTGATCGTCTGTTTTCAATTCAATTCACCTTTATTTGTATAGCGCTTATACAATGTAGATTGTGTCAAAGCAGCTTCACATAAAGGTCACAGTAAATAGGAACAGTGTAGTTCAGTTTATAGTGTTTAAGTTCAGTTCAGTTGAGCTCAGTTCAGTGTGGTTTAATAATCACTACTGAGAGTCCAAATATTGAAGAGCAAATCCAACGATGCGCAGCACTACAGATCCTAAACTATGCAAGCCAGTGGCAACAGCGGAGAGGGAAAAAAAAACTTCACTAATTAGCGAAAGTGAAGAAAAACAACCTTGAGAGAAACCAGGCTCAGTTGGTAACAACCATTTTAATTTCTCCGCTGGCCAAACGTCTTGTGCAGAGCTGCAGTCTCAGCAGCGGATGCTGGAAGCTGGGCTCAGCAAAGACTCGTCTGTCCCTGGAGCGTCACAGGAATCAGTCTCATGTTCTCCACTCCTCCATGACCATGTATGCTTAATTTGAACAAGAACAAATGTTCATCCTAAAACATTAATTAAATGTTATAGAAAGCACAAATGTAACTTTCTCAAGCATCAACATATTGTTAAAACACCAATTTATATTTTGTGATTGTATTTCTTGAAAAGCAATGCTTCAATGAATGATCTGCCGAATAGAACCTTTTAATTTCAAGCGGAAAATGAGTTTTCAGAATTAGGAGGTTCTATCTGCATTTACCGTGTTTTTTTTACTCCAATTTGCAAATGTAAGAGAATTTTGATAATTTACTTTTAGCGTATTTTCAGTGTATCTGTCATGTTAATGTCTCAAAGAGAACTGTTACACACATACTGTTTGCTCTATGGAATGCAAAAACTTTGAAGATCAATATCTCAAAATCATTCAGAACGCAGATAGAACGTTATAATTCTAAGGTGACAATATGTTTATATGTCTTTTCCACCACAGAAGGCTCACACAAATTCCAAAGGCAGATGAGGGCCTGGTGTGTAGACTTTGGGGGTTTTACGATGTGGTCACATGTTGATTGGTCAGTTTGAATGTCTCAGCATTTGGGCTTTAGTCACATGGTCAAGAAAGATACAAAATAGGTGGTAAAACTCTGCTCTGCTCTGTCTCTCCCTCCCCCTGTCTCTCCTTCTACTTCTGGTAACTTTTTTTTTAATTTAAGCTGGGTACAATTTATATCATATGTTTTATCATTCCCTATTTTATCATTTTATACAGTTATTTTCTAACTAATTCAGTTGTAACCATAGCAAGTTATTGTCATTAAATCATTTCATTATTAAGTATTTGTGAATTACTTTTGATTTAACATCAACACTTAATTGCTCCATATTAGATCACATGGTATCAACGCTCTACCACATTTTAAGCTATTAATACTGCCCTTATTTCCGTTTTTGGTATGAGATTGCAGAAGAATGGTTTGACTAAAATGTACAGTTTTTTACCATCATGCTGATGACTTTTTAGTCGTTCGGCATAACTACAGTTCAAACTGCGGTGGTTAAAACCTATTCTTACAGATGGTGCCGAAACCCGGGATCTTTTGCATTGAGTTTTTCTGAAATATACTTTAGCTGGTCTTAGCTGGATTTTCTCAGCTGACCTGGTGAATAGATTAAAATTGGACTTCTAACCAGAAGAGTGGGTAAGTCTGCTTTTATTGTTCCTCCATTTGCTTAAATTGCATGAAACAGAATTTACAAGACTGTAATTTGTTTCAATAGTTAAATTTGGTAAATTTCAGATTACCTCCTCAAGGATGGAAGGGTTCATTTCTGAAGAAAGTGATGTATTGTTTGCTTTATGGACCAAAAAAAGTTGAACCTACATTATGCAAACTTAGCAAAGAAGGACTTGAGTTAACAGGCTCAGACTCTACATTGTTTGCATGGTGGAATGTAATTGGCAAAAATGTAAAGAAATCAAAACGTGGTGATATAATTGAAGCGCTAAATTACATGTGTTACTCAGGACTGCGTAACGTGATGTCAAAAATACCTTCAATTATAAAGGCTAGATGTGAAGAATTTAATGTTCACAAATCAGAGGCAGAAAAGTCAGAGGCAAAAATTCTAGATCTCCAGTTACAGCTCGATAATTTACTAGCTGAACAGTTAGCCCTGGCTGAAAAATGCAAAAGTCAAAAAGACACTATTGCAGATTTAAGAGCTATGCTAAAAGCACAGAAGTTTGTGTCTCTTAAAATGCTAAACAGCAATGGGATTGAAAAGCATGTTCACTTCTCAGATGAAGTTACCTGTAATAAATCTGAAATGATTTGTTCAGAGGCTGTAGCTCAAAAAAGTTTGCCTGTTTCAGTAATTAAGGTGATGCCACACCATAGCGCAGCAAAGACGCATGGTGTAGAAGCATTAGAGAGTCTTAAAAACCCTCAAACCTCAGATGATCACAACAATCAACCCTCAGGCAAAGAAAACAGGCTTTGTATGACCTGTAATAAGTTTGGCCACAGAGAGGAACAATGTTGGACTTCGGGGCAGGGAAGAGCTCCACCATATTTTCTGAGAAAACGGAAATCACTAAAGAGCAAAAATCAGTGGTCTTCATGTAACAAAAACTCATCTGTTAATAACACACTTAGTGAACTAACTGCATTGCTAATACAAGGCCTGCAACTGTTAACTTCCTTTGCTGGCGGCTTAGCAGCCTAATAGCAATAAAAGTTAATAATTGCTGATCCTGTTTGCATTTTCAAATTTGTTATATTTGTGTTATACACATTTTCATTTCCATAGAACACAATGGTATTGTGTGATACTACACGTACATATAGACTGAGTAATTCCTTGAAACATGATTTTCTTACTGTAGGTGTAAAACACTCAGGTCTGAGGTTTTAGAAGCCACAGATGCATTCTAGACCGCAGGTCATGTATTAAAAAGGAATTAACTGTATGCTAAAATTCATTAATTTTAAGGTACTTGTGTTTATATGTTGGATGAGCCTCATCTCCTAAAAGTGGTAAACTCTGCTATCCTCAATATAGCTGCAGTTTAAACTATAAACAGGAGTATAGAATTGCCAGTGTAATAACTGCAGTAACTATGAAAATGCTTTCTTACAGGATTCAGCCTTAAACATTGCACTTTAGCATGCTCCTTAAAAAACATTGATTTGGAAGTATTTTGAGCCAGATCACATTCACATCTCATGCTCAAATTCCATCCTGGCTCCCTGTTACAACAGGACTAAATTTTACACACTGTCGTAAAACTTCCACCCTTTGTTAGGAGCATGTTTACACAAACACATAGCCTCAGCTGAAACACTGCCACACAGAGAACATTTCAAATCTTCACACACACATAGTCAAATTCACATTTGTCTGACACTGCTTCATATAGATTTTACATGTTAAGTCTTTTTCAATCAGACTTTATCATAACTATGGGTTTTTCATCTTGTGTTGTTATTTTGGTTTCTTTTGATTATTTAACCAGTTACTGATTATTTGTTTCAACAAAGTTAAATCAAAATGTAAATTGGGATTCTAAATCCAAAATGCTTAAATATTGTTGCTTTTGTAACATTATTGACATCTCTACAACAAAAGTTATTTGTGTTTACTTTGTTTTTAATCCATCTAAATGTAATTGTGATTGTCTTTGAACACTGATTTGTTTAATCCACTGTATTTGGTTACACTGAATATTTTGCTGATACTCTTAACCAGCTATTGTTGATTTGTTGTAAAGCAATTTAATTTTGATGTTTCCAGATATTGTGTAAAGAGCTTGTTTGCTTTTTATTTTGTCTTAATCTTGACCATATTTTTAATTACATTAATTTAAGAGCATTTTGCTTGAGAAGAACTCAAACTGACCACATCAATCCTTTGATCAATGACAAATGCCATGTGTTTGCTTTTGCTGTTTGTTGTGCCATTTGCTGTTTTGAAATACAGGATCCATGGAGAAAAGGTTCACGTCTTCTGATCTACTTCAAGAGAAGAGCAGGGGTTCCCTGCATTCCTCAGCACCTATTCTTGTGGGGGTGTGAAGGACAATTTGCATATAAGCAGTGCAACACCATTCGACTGAAACCTCTCACACAGGGCTGAAGGACAACAAAGACTGACCATATACCTGCAACAAGCTTGGACAGGAAGTCCGAAGATAACAGCAGCACACATCGCAAAGCATATTTTCATCATTAATGTCACCCTTTTGCCTCTTTAAGTGTCACAACGGTGCCAGGGGAGGACTGTAAGAGGCTAAATTATTATATGCGTTTGTTTACATGACAAAACATGTATTGTTGACTCAAGAAGGTCCATACTGACTCCAAAGGCAGATACTGATAAGATCAGGGCCTGGTATGTGGACTTTGGGGGTTTTACGATGTGGTCACATGTTGATTGGTCAGTTTGAATGTCTCAGCATTTGGGCTTTAGTCACATGGTCAAGAAAGATACAAAATAGGTGGTAAAACGCTGCTCTGTCTCTTTTCTTTTCCTGGCCTGTCTTTTCCTGGTCTGCTTTCCTCCTCTGGTCCTCTCCACCTCTGAATATTCTCTGACTCTACTGCAGTCAGGCTAACTTCTGGGCCTGTTCTTTTTGTCTCTCCTTCTACCTCTGGTAACTTTAATTTTACATTTAAGCTGGGTACAATTTATATCATATGTTTATCATTTCATATTTGATCATTTTATACAGTTATTTTGTAACTAATTCAGTTGTAACCATAGAGAATTATTGTCATTAAATCATCTCATTTTCAAGTATTTGTGAGTTAATTTTGATTTAACATCAACACTTAACTGTTCCATATTGCAATACAATACAATCACATAATATCAACGCTCTCCCACATTTATAGCTATTAATACTGCCCATTCGGCAGAACTACAGTTCGAACCGCTGTGGTTTTAAAACCCAATTCTACAAGGCCATGAATACGGAAGACGTGGTCCAAGACAATGGCTGCTGTCTTCCCCATTGAAGGTAATGTGGGGAGGGGAATGAAGTGAGCTGCCTTCAAGAATCTGCCTACCACAGTGAGGACTATTATGTTGCCACTGGATGGGGGTAAACAAGTGACAAGCCAACACAAACTGACCAGTGTACCACACCATTGAGAGCCACCAGAACCGTTGCTTGATTAAGGGTCCTATCTGCTCCTGGGTGGCAGGCTAGCTCAGAAGAGGGACCCCTACTGTAAAACCTTGGTCCAGACTGACTCTGGCACATAAAACAAGTTACTAGGACATTTGGAGGGCATAGCAATGGTACGAAGATCCTTCCAGACCACAGACTCCACCCCCCGCAACCACAAGTTCAACCGGAAGGGTGGGTCTGGGTTCAACCTTACTTATATGTGACAGGGAGTGGGCCTTTACATTTTTGGACCCCAGGCGATTAGAGATGTAAAAATCAAATCGTAAAGATTTTAATTTTTGATATCAAAATTAGGTTTGTCACTAGTGACAATGGTCATTTCTTATATAATAAATGTGATTGTTACTAGTACAATTAGTCATTTTAAATCAACTTGTCAACAATTCAGAATCAGTTAACTTTGTTAATATCAAGAATTACATTTTTGATATCATAATTGCATATCCTGAGAATAAATATAAGGCTGGATATGATTTTTTTTTTAATATCAACAGTTACGTTTTTGATTTAAAAAATGCTGATTGTTGATATCAGGAATTGCATTTCCACTAGTACCAACCCAAATTCTTATATTAAAAATGATGTCATTTGGAGGAAAACATTTCTCATATCAAAAATGAAATATCAACTAGTAATAAACATTTTTTGATATCTGTAACTTAATTCTGACAAGTTACAAATGCATTTTGACTAGTAAAAATTGCTATTTCAAATCTAACAAATTGCTCTTTGGATGTGTGCGTAGTAATGAACTCATTTATGTCCTGTAGGGAAATTTATTAGTCTGTCAGATGAAGAAGAGCCGGAGTCAGAGATTCAATTAAAAGAAACATTGCTGAAGATAGTTAGCAGTTTCATCAGCAGAAGCCGGCTTCAACACTTGCAGTGAGTTCGTAGACCGTTCTGCTTACAACCTCAAACCAACAACAATAATACTCTTATATAACATCATTAACTGTGTCATATATAACACCTGATTGGTTAAAACAAAAAAAGATTTAGAACATTTCCACGTGAGTAAAGACGTACAATTCTGAACGATATCTCAATATCTCAAGCATACAAACGTCAGACATCTGCTAGGCTGTTTAGAGCTGACCTCAGACCTGTGAAAGGATGTAAAATCAAATTGAACACACACACACTCAAGGTACAATCTGATTCTTACCCAAGGCTGAATGTACTCTCAGCCGTTTTTATCAAAACTGGTTATCTACATTTAGGCTGCTATATTCTCACCACACAAAGTCTATCTTGAATAAAAAGGAAAATCACTTTGAACAGAATTAACTCATAATAATAATATCAAAATACCTTCAAGGGATTCAATCTTCAAGCCCTTCAGTTCCACTCGACGTCTCCATGACCTCTGACCAGATTTGGGAGCTCCTGAAAATTGTTTTGACAGACAAAGATAGGGACAAAGACACTTCAAGTGAAAATTCCTGAATTCATTCATTCATTTACTTTCTTTTCAGATTAGTCCCATTATTAATCTGGGGTCACCACAGCGGAATGAACCGGCAACTTATCCAGCATATGTTTCACGCAGCGGATGCCCTTCCAGCCGCAAACCATGACCGGGGAACACCCATACACTCTCATCCACACACATACACTATGGGCAATTTAGCTTACCCAACTCAGCTGTTCTATATATCTTTGGAATAGTGGGGGAAACCGGAGCACCTGGAGGAAACCCACGCGAACACGGGGAGAACATGCAAACTCCACACAGAAATGCCAACTGACCCAGCCTAGACTCGTACCAGCGACCTTCTTGCTGTGAGGCGGCAGCACTTAAATTCCTAAATATATTCTGAAATTAGTTTACTTGTATTCAATAGTCAAAATCATCTCAAAGATTAAATACTGATTAAAATACTCATGTGAATGAAGTAATAAGAAAAAGGATAAACATTGGTCCTTGCTGAGATGGATTGGAAGACAGAAATCTGAATCCATCAGTGCATAGTGATGACGAAACTACATATTTAATATCAACTATTGCATTTTTGATATCAAAAATTGCATTTTCACTAGTTAAATGTAAGCTACCATTCAGACTTATTGTTGATATCAGGAATTCAATTGTTGATTTCAACAACTAAATTGCTCCACAAACTTCTGCTACTCCCTCTAAACCCTGGCTATCGGATGGTCTGAGAGAATGGTTAGTGTTAGGGTTAAGTCATGTGCTGAGATTGTCATAACCTCGGTTTGATCTTCTGGGCCACTTGTTGTTGTGTTTGTATTGTCTATGTGCCTTTCCCTAGGACGTTTTGTTTTGTTTTGATCACCCGCCACATGCCTTCTGTTTACTTTCTACTTCCACGCCCATCCTCCCGTTTACGTTCTATTACTCTATTAAGTTAATGTCACTCACCTGCTCTCCTTGATTTCTCTATTTATTCCTTCCCTTATCATTGTCCTGTGTCAGATTATTGTTTGCTTTTGTGCGTGTTCAACAATCTCCTGTCCTGTCCAGTCTGCCTCTTTTCCTGTTCAGTCTAACTCCCGGTCAGCATCCTTGATTTTGCTTTTTTCTGCTACCAGAAAAAAAGCTAAATTTAGCTTTTTTCCATTCCTGTTTAGTTTCAGTCCTGCTGCCTCTCCTCTCCGCTTCAGCGAGCCAGATTTCGGCTCCCTCCAGCCCCGAAGCACACACTCTTCCTCGCAGGTGTCGTGGCCCAGGAAACGCCACTCAGCGGCTCTCTGCTGGGTGTTATTATAATTGCACCCATATGAAAAGACTGTCCCCTCCACGGAGAAGTTTCTGTTCCTTGGCTTTTAGATCTTTGTGGAACATTTATTTCGTTCTACTTTTGCCTTTTCATATATTAACTTTAATTCTCTAAGAGTTTCCTCTACGGAGAGTTTGTGTTGAAGTTTATCCTCTGGAGTTTTTTTTTAGAATTTTCCGTACTGAGCTATTGAGCATCTACTAGTTTTTTCCTCTTCGGAGTAGTTTTCATTGAAAAACATTTTTTCTCCCTGAGACTGTCCATTGCTATTGTGTGAATAAACTGTGAAGGACCTGCAATTGTGTCTGTTCTGTTTCCCCTCGATCAGATCCTTGACAGAGATAACTTAGAACAGCACCCAGGGCAACAGAGAGAGCATGGCACAAATCAAACTGACCTTAGCAGGTACAAAACCCAGCTGACATCATTAGTTTCCCAACTCCATTTGGCCAAAACCCATACTACCATAACAAAATGAACACCACTTCAGACATCCACAAATTATTCAGGACATTTTATGCCCTGCTCTCCACCAACTCCTTATCAGCTGGCCTACGTTGTTACACAAAACCCCCCCTGAAATTAGCAGTCTATTTCCCACTAAATCTCACCTAAATCTCCATTAAACAGCACCCTCTGAAGAAAAATTCCCTCTTCCTGCACTCCACACTGGCACATTCCCAACCACTTTTAAGCATATGGAAAGAAGGCCAGCTAGTGAAGAGCTGTGCAGGTAAAACTCACTCCTCTGACCTCTTAAGGTGCTCTGGCAACAGGCGCTAGGCGCCATGGTCTTTAGCCTCCTTGTTAGAGCAACTGCCATGCAGAAGGTTGCTGGTTCGATCCCAGCTCGGAGTGTGTTGGGTGGTGTAGCGTCAGCAGGGTTACACAGGCCTGGTTAACCTCACTGTTCAAAAAAACCATCACTCAACACCTCATTGGAAGAAAAATACAGACCAGTCTCTCTCCTTCTATTTAATGGCAAAACACTAAAAAGGTCTGTTGTCAACTAAATTTCCAAATTTTTAACTCGCATCAAACTGCCTGAAGGATATCGGCTTGGAAAAAACATCACCAACTGCTTACTAATCTGCTTACATCACCTTCCCTGCAACTCCACACATTCAACACAATTTCCAGTCCAGCTGGGATCACCCACCATTACCCCATGTAGCTCGGTAATAAATCTTAGGGTGATTCTGGATGATCAGTTGTCCTTCAAAGAGGACATTGCTAACACAGCTCTATCATACAGATCTGCACTTTTCAACATCAGAAAAATCAGACTCCTCTTAACAGATCATGTTGCACAACTTTTAGTGCAAACTCGTCATTTCAAGGCTAGACTGTGACAGTGCTGGACTCCCATCCTGCACCCATAATCCTCTACAGATGCTCCAGATCACTGCAGCTCATATGGTCTTCAATGAGAGCCCATGTAACTCCTCTCTTTATCTCTCTGCTATAGTTACCGCTCAAGGCTCGTATCAATTGCATTCATTGCTTGTTCCATGCTGGACAAATGTCTTCCCATTTCCAACTAAATGTAAATGTAAGATTCTCAAATGTAAGATATTCAGTCTCGAAAAAAAATAAAAAATAAATAAATAATAACATTAATCCATGCACAACACTATTCATTTACATAATCTGATTCATAAATTCAAAAAACTATTTGTGAATTAACTAACATTGGATTTGTGAATTTAAGAATTGTGTGCTACTTCAAAAAAAATCCAGAGACTTAAGGAGATCACTAGTGCTTGCAGGAGAAGCACTTTAGCATCGAGAGCAACACCGTGTAAGTACATTTAGACCTGTTTTCAGTTGCTGTGTATGGTTAGAGAACACTTCGACTTGTTTTCAGCTGGTTGTGTGTGGTTGTAGGACATTTAAATTTGTTTTCAGCTATCTGTGTACGGTACTAGAAAGTTTACCCACTGTTTCCTTGGTTACTGTAAGAGCTTGTGTGTCGAGCCTGCACTTGGGACGTGGGAGGTACGCTGCAGGCGCAATCCTCACAACCTTCGATCAATACATGTATCTGCTATTTCACAACTCTCTCTCTCCATGGGCCTCTGGAATTGTCAATCTGCTGTTAACAAGGCAGATTTTATTACCTCCATAGCCACTCATTCTGACTATAATCTCGTGGCTCTAACTGAGACCTGGTTGAGACCGGAGGACACTGCTACACATGCAGCTCTTTCCACTAATTTCTCTTTTTCCCACACTCCTCGTCAGACAGGGAGAGGGGGTGGGACTGGACTACTGATTTCCAAAGAATGGAAATTCACACAGAGACCGTCCTTGCCAAAAATCAGCTCCTTTGAATTCCATGCAGTCACCATTATCCACCCCTTCTACACAAATGAGGTTGTCATCTACCGCCCACCGGGTACATTAGGTCACTTCTTAGATGAACTGGATGTTCTTCTCTCATCTTTTTCTAATTATGACACTCCCTTGTTGGTACTAGGTGACTTCAACATTCACATTGAAAGACCTCAAGCTGCTGACTTCCAGACTCTGCTTGCCTCTTTTGACCTCAAAAGAGCACCTACTTCTGCTACTCACAAATCAGGGAATCAACTAGACCTTATTTACACTCGACATTGCTTCGCTGATCAAACACTAGTAACTCAACTACAAACATCTGATAATTTCCTTTTGTCTCTCAACATCCACATTACTCCTGAGCCGCCACACACTCCAACTCTAGTTGCCTTTCGCAGAAACCTACGCTCTCTCTCACCCAATAGACTATTCACCATTGTTTCAGACTCTCTTCCTCCATCTTGCAAACTCTCTGCACTTGATACGAACAGTGCCACTGATACACTCTGCTCCACACTAGCATCATGTATAGACAGACTATGTCCTCTTACATCCAGGCCAGCCCGTGCCAGTCCTCCTGCACCCTGGCTCTCTGATGTTCTCCGTGAGCATCGCTTAAAACTTCGGGCTGCAGAGAGAATTTGGAGAAAAACATAAGTCCTGAACAGCTCATAACATACCAAACTCTTCTGTCCTCTTTCTTGGCTGAGGTTACTTCTGCAAAGCAGACATACTTCCGTCAGAAAGTCAACAGTGCCACCAATCCTCGCTTACTTTTTAAAACATTTTCTCCCTCCTCCTCCACCCGCATCCTCCACACTCACTGCTGATGACTTTGCTACATTCTTTTGCATCAAAACTGCAAAAATCAGTGCTCAATTTGCTGCACCTACAACAAACACGCAAGATACACCACCAACACTTACCTCTTTTTCCCAGCTCTCTGAGCCTGAGGTGTCCAATCTCGTGCTATCTAGCCATGCAACCACCTGTCCGCTTGATCCCGTTCCCAACACTGACTCACATAAATAACACATCTCTTGACTCTGGTTTATTCCCTACTTCATTTAAGCAGGCTAGGGTAACCCCACTGCTAAAGAAACCCAACCTGGATCAAACGCTACTTGAGAACTACCGACCGGTATCCCTGCTTCCATTCATGGCCAAGATTTTGGAGAAAGTAGTGTTCAATCAAGTCCTGGACTTTTTTACTCAAAACAACCTCATGGACAACTAGCAATCTGGCTTTAAGTAAGGCCACTCAACTGAGACTGCCCTGCTCTCGGTCGTGGAGGATCTCAGACTGGCTAAAGCAGACTCTAAATGATCTGTCCTCATCTTGCTGGATTTATCAGCTGCTTTTGACACTGTAAACCCACAGATCCTGCTATCTACGCTTGAGTCACTGGGCGTTGCAGGCACTGTTATTCAATGGTTCAGATCTTACCTCTCTGACAGGTCATTCAGGGTGTCTTGGAGGGGAGAGGTGTTCAACCTACAGCATCTAAACACTGGGGTACCTCAGGGCTCTGTTCTTGGGCCACTTCTCTTCTCCATCTACATGACATCTTTAGGACCAGTCATCCAGAAACATGGATTTTCCTACCACTACTATGCTGATGATACGCAGCTATACCTCTCTTTCCCCCTGTTGATCCCTCGGTTCCAGCTCACATCTCAGCCTGCCTGTTAGACATTTCACACTGGATGAAAGATCATCATCTTCAGCTTAACCTCGCAAAAACGGAAATGCTTGAAGTTTCTGCCAATCCAACTCTACACCATAACTTTTCAATCCAAATGGATGGGGCAACCATTACTGCATCCAAAATGGTTAAAAGCCTTGGAGTAACGATTGATGACCAACTAAACTTCTCTGACCACATTTCTAGAACTACTCGATCTTGCAGATTCGCACTCTATAACATCAGAAAAGTCCGACCCTTCCTATCTGAACATGCAGCTCAACTCATTGTTCAAGCTTTTGTTCTCTCCAAAATGGATTATTGCAACTCTCTAGTAGCTGGGCTTCCAGCTAATTCTATCAAACCTCTTCAGCTGCTTCAGAACGCAGCCGTACGAGTGGTCTTTGATGAACCCAAAAGAGCACATGTCACTCCGCTACTCACCCGTTTGCACTGGCTGCCAGTTGCTGCTCGCATCAAATTCAAAGCTCTGATGTTTGCTTACAAAGCGACCTCTGGCTTTGCTCCTTATCTGCTCTCACTTCTGCAGATTTATGTGCCCTCTAGAAACTTGCGTTCTATGAATGAACATCGCCTCGTGGTTCCATCCCTAAGAGGGAAGAAATCACTTTCCCGAACTCTCGCATTCAATCTGCCCAGTTGGTGGAATGAACTCCCTAACTGCATCAGAACGGCAGAGTTATAAAAGAGAGAAACGACTAAAAGCTCAACTATTTAGTCTCCACTTTCCTTCCTAATCTGTAACTGCCTCTCTGGCTATACCACTAACTGTACTCTCTCAAGAAAAAAAAAACATTACTAATGCTTTGCTTCTTAGACTTTACACACCTGAAACTTGTCCATAGCACTTATTTACTGCTGCTCTTATAGTTGTGTAAATTGATTCCTTGTCCTCATTTGTAAGTCGCTTTGGATAAAAGCGTCTGCTAAATGACTAAATGTAAATGTCAATTTTCCCACTGGGGCAGTGGCTTTCTTTGAATACTACATGTGTTTGTAGCAAACAAGTTAATCAATGACATGGTTTCCGCTACATTCATTCTTCCATGGCTGGGCACCACGCCAAAATTGCCACGCCACAGCTACATTACAGCTTCTCATTCAAAACATTCAGTCATGTTTTTTTTTTAATAGCGGGTAATAATCGCACCAAAACATATTAAAAGGTAAGTAAATTATAACAGCGCAAACTTTTCTGTAACCATAGTAGTGCTGTGCGCTATTTGTTTAACCCTTTAAGGTTACGTGCTGACTGGCTGACTGACAGGTGCATGATGCGTGAGGCCAGCAAACACGACGTATAGCCATTTCACTTTATGTTAGGACGCATTAATACCGCTCTGTAGGTCTATTGGAGACATTCAAAAATATTCCTAGCAAATGTAATAAATGTTATAAACATACTTGTTATATAAACGCACAATCTCACATCAGCAGCGTTTATTTGAGAGCGCACAAGAAGATCTGCGCTTGAGCAGCATATATTTGAGGGGGTAAGCTCGATTTTCGACCTTATCTACCTTCTTTATGTATTTGAAATGTATGATGTCTGGTACTAAACAAAAGCTAGTGATATTTGCAATACATTTGTGCAAATGAAAAACTAGTATGAGAAACAGTATGTCTTGTAACATTTGATGTAAGATAGATATTTTACCACATGAAATTACCAAGCAGTCTGTTAATGACTTACCCTGAGCATAATGGTACAGGGCATGGGCCCGCCCTCCATGGCAACTGCTCATTGGAAGACAGTGCCATTAATCAGAATCAGAATCAGAATCGGTTTTATTGCCAAGTGTGCTTCACACACACAAGGAATTTGTTTTGGCTACAGAAGCTTCCAGTGTACATAAAGTGACATGTGACAACACAAAATAATCTGAAAAAATAAAATAATAATAATAAAAAATGATGAACATTAAACAGATGCGGTTAGTGAAGAAACCAGATCCAAACCAGATCACTTAAAGATGCGGTTAGTGAAGATGGACCAAACCAGATCACTTAAAAACCTACTGCAACAGTAAAACTTTGCTTTTTGCATTAGCTCACTCATGCTCGCTGCTGCTCTCTGCCCCCTCTTGCCTTGCTCTCGGACACTGCACCGCCACGCAATCGGGTCGCAAAGAACTTTCCATGCAACCTCTTAAAGTTTAGGAACCGCTGAAACTGAAAAAAAACTTCTGCAAACCGACTCACAGCATTCTGTCACCCTGGTAACCCAGGACAACTTCCACTCACAAGCAAGTGAATCCCAAGGTCATCACTAAAGCTGAGTCACTAACCATTCAGGAACGTTGTGTTTCGTCAAGGCTAGTCAGCGAGGGAAACTCAAACAAATGTTGTCTCTTGCTGAACTGGTGCAAATTGATCTTAAGCAGTTAAAGATAAGCCAAATCTCTGCTTTTGTGATTTCTCAAGTGGGATTCTAAGAATCTCGTAATAAGAGCTAAATTTAATTTGGGATAAATTGAGAACCACTGCTCTGAGGTACTCAATATAGCAAACTATCATACTCAAAATGAACTGCCTTCCTAAAGTTACTTCTCTATTTCAGTATATCCCTGTAAATGTTTTTTTTTTTTTTTTACAATATTTAAAACAGTTTGAGAATTTAGTCAATTAATTTCTCTTGAACAATTAGCACCCTAGGTTGCATAAGAGTACATCGCAACAGCCAGTTGATAAAAAAGGGTTGGGGTTTCCTGAGCATTTATTTCATTATTATGCCTTCAGTCTGATACATCTCACACACTGGTCTATCCCTCCTGAGAGAGCTCCATCTTGCTTTATGGTTGAACAAGCCATCCTACTTCCCCTTCTCCTACTACAATGTCTATCCATCCATCAGTTTATTCATTTTATATTGTAAATGTGTTTTTTTTAGGCTGATCTCAAAAATAATCATTTTTTACTGACAAAATTTTAGGTGCAGGCTAGGACTGTCTTTTGCAGATAACGTCCTTTTGGCTTCATAGGACATGGACCTTCATCATACAGTGGGATGGTTTGCTGCTGAGTGTGACACGGCAAGGAAATAAACAGCACCTCCAAGTCAGAAACCATGGTGCTTGACTGGAAAAAGGTGGCCATCTCCAGTTTGGAGGAGAGTCTTTACCCCAAATGGAGTTCAAGTATCTGTGTTTTTTTTTAAGAGGAATGGAATGTGAGATTAAAAGATGGATCAGTGCAGCGGCAGCAGTAATGTAGTTGATGTGATTGTCTGTTGTGTGGAAGGAGCTGAGGCGAAAGGCAATGTTCTCAATTTACCACTCAATCTAGGTTTCCTACTCTCACCTATGGTCATGACTGAAAGGACAAGATCTCGGATACAACCGGAAACATTTTATAAAGTGTTATGACCCGCTTGTTTGAGTCGCAACATAAAAGAGAAATGAGCCAACAAAATAGCCTGAATGCAAAATATTTATTATAAAATGTAACTCATAGAACAATCAAAACAACCAACAAATGTCTATGGATAATAATGAAGATAAAAAACTTAGGATATAATCACAACAACACTTTAACTACATGATATAAGTAATGCAAAACAAAACCATAAGGTTAAAGAGTCAATGAGATGGCTGGTCTTGACATTAGGACTCCTGAGTAGCCACAGCGTCCTGGGGTAGCTAGCGCAACAACTTTTATATACCCATTGATGAGTAATGCAGGCATCCAATCAGTATTTACCACAATCTGCAGTCTTAGGATAATCACAGTGTATTAATATTGTAAAATCTCATACCTGTTGCTCTGCCTGAATCATAAAATATTCATCAAGTTTGTATTTTACTCAAAAAAGTAAATGTAGTAATCTAGAAATTATCTTGAACCCAAAAATAAAGAAACGTTACTAATAAAAGATGCAACACAGGACAATTGAATGGGCTTTCTTTACTTGAGGCCCTGGTATACTGCAAACTAACCATCCTGGAGCTCCACCTTCTCTGTCGTGCGATGTCATGCCAGTGATTTGTTTCTCATTCAGGGAGTCAGACAGAGAATATAATCCAAAACAATACTAGCTACATGAATACACTGGAGAGTGGAGTAGAGATGTATCCGCACCTGTACAATCACTTGCAAAGAGCAATTTCCACGTATGAGGATTTCATTCAGAAAGCCAATCATCTGAAAGAGTATGTAAACGGGCCAATGAAATGCCAAAGGAATTGGCAGTGTCAGCTTGCGCACCTAATGCTTGTTGCAATCAATTTAACATAAAACCACAGAGAAAGCAAGATGAGGCATCCTTTTTAAGCCGAAGAGACTGATATCTACAGCTAAGGATCAATCATTATGGCGATGCAATATAACGTTTCCGTTCCCCGAGGTTACTTTAGTAACCAGAGCGTTCCCCTTTGGATGGGGAACTTCAATGCTATAGTGGATTTTTAAGCCACGTATGGGGAAATGTCTGGAAAACGCCATAATAACTGCACCTTACCTTCCCCTCCGATGAGAGGATAGCCAGGCATAGCGTGAGCGCGCCTGCATCATAGAGAGGGGCGGTCTTCCAACGTGATCCCTGGCCCTTACTTATCCCACTTCAAAGAAGATTTACGGATTTAGATATAGATTTTTTGGGAGCCGTAAGCGTCTAGATAATTCTAGAAATTTAATACGACAGTACGTTGGGAAATCATGCAGTCCCGAAGGGGAGGATGTTGCGGAGGCCACTTGCATCCCAAATGGGGAGATGATGGCAGAATATATGGACTAGCCCTGAGAAGGGGGAGTACGCATATAATAAGATGATTAGCAGAGAGGGAAGACCTGTGCGGACCTGTGAGTGGGGGACTGCATCGTGGCTGAATAAGCATATGGGATCCCCTAGTGGGGATCACGCATAGCGGGCACCTATACCCAAAATGTGGGCTGACCAGAGGGCAAACCTACAATGTAATGGGCCAGCGAGTGACTCCTCCGCTGAGTCAGTGCTGGGGGCCTTGGAGGAATCTTCAGGGCTCACCTAAGCGGGGAACTTTACTGACAGAGTGAATAAGCGCACGTATCTCTGTGTTAGGGAGAATGGCGTGTTTCAACACCTTAACAGAGTTGTTTCCTCAATCACCAAGGGTTACCTAATACCCTTGAGGAAACCGGCTCCACTCACAGATTGTAAAACCTTGCAAATGTATTAGGTGTCGCCCAGCCCGCAGCTCTACAGATGTCTGTTAGAGAGGTGCCGTGTGCACGCGCCCAAGAGGATGCGATGCTCCGAGTGGAGTGCGCACGCACTCCTGGGGGACATGGCTCACCCAGGCTCAGGTAAGCAAGAGAGATGGCATCCACTATCCAGGTTTGGCATCCAGGTTTGGTTGGGCCAGGGGGGAGCAACTAGCAAGACCTGCTCCTCGTCCTCCCTGACCTTGCACAGTAACTGCACGAGCAGGCTCACTGGAGGAAACGCATATTTGCGTATGCCCCGATGCCCGCTGTGGGCCAGTGCATCCGTGCTGAGAGAGCCCTCGGTCAGGGAAAAAAACAACTGGCAATGAGCATTCTCAGGGAAAGCTAACAGACCGATCTGGGCTTCCCCGAATCGTGCCCATATCAGCTAAACAGACTCGGGTGGAGTCTCCATTCTCCGGGACGTAAAGGCTGCCGTGAGCGCGCGTCGGCTGCACGGTTGAGCTTGCCTGGAATGTGAATGGTGCGCATCAATTTCAGTCACGTATGACTCCAAAGGAGCAGACGGCGGGCGATCTGAGACATGCGGCGAGAGCGAATACCCGCCATTCGGTTGATATACGCCACCGCCGCCGTGCTGACCAGCATGTGCCGCTGCTCCAGCACCGAAAAAAAACGGTGGAGAGCAAGGAACACTGCCAACAACTCTAGGCAATTTATATGCCAATGCAACTGGGTTCCTTTCCACAGGCCCGCATCTGCATGCCCCCAACACACAGCCCCCCAGCCCGTGCTGGAACAACATGACTGGACGTCTGTCCTGGAGGCACTCCGGCCTGTAGGAATGAGGGGTTGTTCCAAGGGCTGAGGCGACACAGCGCAGTAACAGTGACTCGGTGTGTGCCTGCGTGCCATGCGTGTCTGGGGACTCAATCGTGAAGTCAGTGCTGAAGTGGTCTCATATGGAGTAATCAGAGCGGCGTGACAGCGGCTGCGGATGCCATATCCCCCAGGAGCCTCAGAAATCATTTCAGTGGGACCACTATTTTGCTGTCAAACTCTCTCAGACAGTTCAGCATTAGCTGAGCGCGCTCTCTGGAGAAGCGCGCTGTCATGGTGACCGAGTCCAGCTCCAGCCCGAGAAAAGGGATCCTCTGCACGGGGGCGAGTTTGCTCTTTTCTCAGTTGACCTGAAGCCCCAACAGGTGCAGGTGCCGGAGCACCTTGTATTTGTGCATAATCAATTGCTCCAGAGAGTGGGCTAAAATCAGCCTGTCGTTGAGATAACTGAGTATGCAGAAGCCCGCGAGCCAAAGGGGCGCTAAGGCACCCTCCGTGAGCTTGGTGAAGACCCGCGGAGACAGAGAGAGCCCGAAGGGGAGGACTTGTATTGCCAAGCTTGACCTTTTAACGCAAACCTTAGTAACTGACAGTGGCGTGGAAGAATGGAGACATGGAAATACGCATCCTTCAGGTCTATCTCTGCAAACCAATCCAGGCAGGCAGAGCTGGAAGGCATAGAGTCCCAGACTGGCAGAGTTTGGGCTGTCTGACTTAGTGGTTTGAAGAGCTTAGTCGGTTGCGGTGCGAAGCTCGTGTAGCAAGCTTGGGTCGGACCCACCCTCGTGCAGCCGGGCCAGCGCCTGCGTTTGGTAGTGCTGGTAGGTGGTCATAGCATGCAAGGTGGAAGCATCCTAGCCCGCAGCCTTGTAAGCTCTAGCTCCGAGGTAGGCAGATAACCTACAGGCTTTAGACGGGAGACGAGGCGGACGCAGCCAAGAAGAGGCACCACGCGGACAAAGTTTGACCGCAATGGTGCGCTCAACCTGAGGAATCGCCTCATACCCCCTGGCTGCTCCACCGTCAGATTGGTGAGGGCGGAGGGACACGCATTACGGGCAGAAAAAGGTG